>NC_044905.1:51587768-51914197 GCF_001633185.2 Quercus lobata
TTTATTTTTATCATTAGTTTGAACAGACAAATCCCTCTCTAGTCTCTACACTTGGGTAACGATGGAAAAATGTCTCTGCCCTGCATCGACCTGGCAAGTCCCGCCCTATCTTGCCCCCTTTTTTTTTTTTTTTTTTTTTTTTTTTCAACAAGTAGACGGGGTGGGCCAAAAATTTTGCCTACCCGCCCCCATCTTGTCATGATTGATGAGTACTGTGTAATTGTTATTTCTCTTCTCACATTCTTCGCATTGTAGCCCAATAATTAAATTTGTGGTGGGTCTACCATAAATATGGAACCACTATTTCACTATACTCCAAGATTACTTAAAAATTTTCTCATACATATGATAAAATTAGGTGATAGAATTGATAGACAAAATATTCGTGGAACATGAAGCAACCGTTGTCTTTTCACATAATCACATGACAAGCTAATAAGGACAGGCCATTCATCTAGAAGATTTAAGCAATGCCTATCATATGCTTTAAAAGATATTGGGTTTATCTCTATATATTAATAGCATTCAGAATTAAAAAAAAAAAGAAAAAGCATTAAGACAGTTAATTATGGTTTCAAAAAATATCAAAAATACCTCTAATCTAATTAGATAATTCTTATTCTTAAAAAATAAAAAAATGGGGTTATAATTGTAATTCAACAAAATTTAAAAAAAAAAAAAAAAACTACTAGAGAAATATTTAAATATATCTCACGTACGTTTGATACATTTTTTCCTAAAAGCTAGCACACACTAAATCCAATAGTTACTCAATTTCAAATCCTAAATTTTAGTTTCTTAAAAATTCCTTTATATGTAACTTCACTAACAATAGATAAATTCAAATTGAAAAATTATATTAAACTCAAAATAAATAAATAAAACCTCACACATGCGGAGTGCATAAGATGAGGCTAATATATACTAGCCTCATCACACGCACTTCGCGCGTGTGATGAGGCTTTTTTTTTAGCTAAAAAAAAACTTTTTTTTATTTTATATATATATATATAGTTTTTATTTTGAGAATATAATTTATAAGGGCGCACGTCATGAGGTTTTTTTTTAGCCAAAAAAAAAAACTCTGTGTTTATATTTTATATATATAATTTTTATTTTGAAAATCTAATTTATAAGTGTTTAAAGCAATTTGAAAATTAACAGGAAAGTGATCCTATTTTTTAGGCAATATTTTAGTGAGAATTAGAATTACATTTTTATCAAATTATCCTTTAGTTTTATCTCTATTTAGTAAGGCTATTTTTGAACTAAAAAAATAAGGAATTGAACTTTAAATAGTAGTATAGATTAATTACGCAACTACCCAAATATCATACAATCTGGCCCAATATGGCAGCCCAACAAAAAGTGATACACTCACATGCCTGTGAGCAAAACGTAAAAAAAAAAAAAAAAAAAAAAAGGCATGAGGCTCACACAGTCACTCCAGCCACTACGAGTCTTTGACACACTGAACTCAAAACCAATAGGGTTCTCTTCTCTGAGCTAAGGAATTCTGAGAGAGACAGAGAGAGAGAGTTTAAACTTTGTAGTGGTATTCTTCGATGGGTTACGTACAGGAAGCACGTGAGAATCACGTGAAGAAGAAAGTAGAAGAAGGTAACCAACCATTTTCTCATGGCATTACTTAAAACCCTAAACCCCTTTGTTTGGTTCCTGAGAAAAAAAAAAAAAAAAATTCACGTGTTTAGAATTTTCTGCATTTTAATACTTCTCTCTGCATTCCTCTGAACAACCAAACAATCATAGAGTTTCATTTTCTAATTTTCGTGAATGTTCACTAAAATTTACTTTCATTTATTTATTTTAAATATTAACTCTTCCAAGAAAGGATTAAATCAGTTGAGGTTAAATTTGAGTGAGTAATTTTCTGTTCTCTAAAAGAAAATTTTAATTTTTGCTTGTAAATTTTGTTTTATTTGATACTATTACTATATACTGTATTTTTGTCTTTCTTCTTTTATATATGTTTAAATTTTGATTTTGGAATTTGTAAAAATGTGAGGTATGCCTAAATGAGCTAATGTGTGTTATACAAATGTAGCTTTAAGAAGCAAAATGAAGCAGAAGGCACTTAAGGAGTGTGATCAATACACTTCAAAGTATGCTCAATGTGCATTGGGAAGAACCTTATCGGTTGTTTGGGCGTGTCGGGAACTTGCTAAAGAGTTGAATGGTTGCCTCCATCAATAGTAAGTGTGAATTTTTTTTTTTTTTTTTTTTTTTTTTTTTTCTGACAAGCAACTTTTTGTATTGATATGATATTTCGTTTCATTGTTTCTGCATTTTTTGTATGCTAGCGATATTGGAGTGTGTGTGTGTGTTTTTGTGGTATGCATATAGTCCAATTCTTTTGATACTGCATATAATCCAATTTAATTTCTGTTGTGCTGTTCTGAGAGGTTTTGGCTATGGAATGATGTATATTCTTTGGTAAAATGAAAATGAAAACCAACAATTGAAAAATATTTATGTGTACAGCGTACATAAATGCCTTTCCACCTTAATTCACTTTATAAATTTAGGATGCTTGAGGAACCAGTTATAGGCCTGCAAGAAACTCATGTTTTAGTGTCATTAAGCAGTAGTGATATTGTGGAAAGAATGATTCGGATTTTGATGGGTTCACAAGTAGCATAACTTTCACCTGATAGTCTTTGGAGATAGTGTTATAGAACATAGCACAACTAATAAAGTTGTTATTGCCATCTTCCATAAGTGGATCCAGCTGATCCTATGAGTATATATTGTCCAAGTCTTTAAGGTTTTTCTTTAGCTTTTGAAATATTATGTTGAGAATAGATTTTTATTCTAAACTGTAAATTCATCTTCTTTTGGAGAAGCATCTATAAGCAATTAATATGGCAATACCAAAAATGAATTTAAACCACTGAAATCATATTCGCTTCATATCCATTAATCTGTTTCTAGCTTACTGCTACTGTTCACTACTCATTGTACTGCATGGTCTAGAGCATGGAAGCTCTTCAAAAGTTTAACCACTTCACCAAGATTTGAGGTGTTTTTCTTTCTACTTGGACATAGTGCTGTAAAGCCTTATCTTATGTATGTCATTTTTTTTTTTTTTTTTTTTTTAAGTAATAAGTTTTATTAGCTGAATAAATGCATCAAATACACAGGGTGTATACTAGGTGTACAACTCCCCTTAAGATCCAAGGTTACAAAGATCAATAAAATATAATAAGTTTGAGAAAGAAAAACTTCCTGATGCAGTCATCCATTCAAATAGGGATCTAAGAACCTGCAATTTCAGGTCTAAAGCTGTCCTTTCACACCCCTTGAAGTTCCTAGCATTTCCTTCCTGCCAAAGGCACCACACCAAGCAATGAGGGATGGCCTTCCAGATGTCGCCATTCTAATGTCGCTTAAAATGGCCTTGTCAACAAGCTATTAAGTCTATAACCCCTTGAGGCATCACCCAGTGAGCCCCAAAAAGGGCAAACACCATATCCCACTACTATCAGGCCAAAGGACAATGTATAAGCAAATGATCAACTATTTCCCCATCCCTCTTGCGCATACAACACCAACTCACCAAAACAATGCTTCTCTTCCTCAAGTTATCCTCAGATAATTCCTCATGTGTGTCATCTGGTAGCTGTTGAACTTGGTTAGAATACTTGGAAATGATAAGAAGTAGAAAGTGACAGTTGTTTGGCATTGTGCCAATACTATTATTGGAGTATTTTAATAGTCATCTCCAGTGAGTTCTTGTATCCATGCACGGCACCACCTAAGGAAGGTTCTATCAATTTATTGGAGCACCAAATCTGTGTCACTTTGACATCCATGGTTGGGTTTCCTGGGCAGTGGGTTGGTATGAAACATTTGATGCTTTCACTTTCACCTCTTAAGGCAACTGGCCTAAGATATTTTCTTTGGTTGGTTGGTCAACTAACTATTGTTGCAAACTTGTAGAGGAACCAATCACAAGAGGGTTGCGGTTCTTACGCATTTGCTAAAGAAATTCCTGAAGTGACAATGGATAATGGCATTTCTGGTCGACTTTCTTAGACTCAACTGAAGTTGCCTTTGATCCTGTTCTGTGTTCAACCTGCATTATGTATCTTTCGGGTGTGACATTGATCACCATGTTGCAGTTACCTAATTTTTACCATGATAACTTTTAGCTTTGGTGGTATCTCACATTAAATTTTCAGTGTTTCTAGATATCAAGATTACATTATAGCTTTGTTATTCTTATCATTATAGAATTGGTCATTGGTATGACCCACCGTTGTCATCTGATGTGTGTATACAAGGATGGCGTCTTTCTTAATTAGTCTTTAAAATTCAGTTTTCCCCATTTGTTGAAATGGTAATTAATATGATGTGTGTCCTCCAGAACACACATCTTTCCAATTACTTCAAACTTTCTACTGGCTGCCATATGCATTTATATAGACAACGTGGAAACCTAATTTAGAACTTCAGAACCTGATGTCTTTATTGTAAATTTACTAGAGCTCTTACTACTTCTTTTTTCTTTTCTTTTCTTTTTTTTTTTTTCTTTTTTTGGGGTGGGTGGGTGGGTTATGATGAGCAAAAGGGTAAATTAAACATAATTGTTAGGATTTATTTAATTACCCTATAATATATTTCTATGAATATTCAAATACCTTACAATTTCTTTTGGCTTTTGCAGCACCAATGATAATGTTTTGGAAGAAATGAAGAGAGAATACATGCTTCAACAAGACGGAAAAGCACCTGCAGGAGTATAGTCTCATACTTTTCTGTAAAGGCCCATTTATGGTGTAGCATTCAATGTTCAATTTGTTATTTAATGCATGGGGGGTAACAGTTCTAATCCATCAGCGTGATGCATATTATTCAGTCACAGTTTTATCTATTGGGGTGATGCATATCATGTTGCAACTGTGTTTTGTCTTCACACGTTTACAATTTTCTTCTGAAACTCTGTTGTTGGGAAGGAAAAATAATAAATTCTGGTGGAATTAGTATGAATTTTTACCCTCTTTTTTTTTGTTACAGTAAGATTTTAAAGGTGACTAGCCCCCACGATCAAACCTCAGGGAAGACTATCAAATTAGTATGACTTTGTAAAGAGAAAAACTGTGTCAATTTGGAGCTTTCCCTTCGCGGGAAATAATCCTGTCCCCTTTGATTGAGATCCTTTAAACTCCAATTTTATTCACATCTAGTTAAAAATTGGAGGGAGTTGATGTAAACCACACAAAATCAAATAAATGTCACAGCATACCCATGGTGTGAAGTTCACTTCACAAGTTAAGTTCTTGTGGAGTAGGGGGGCAGGGTTAGAGTTCAAGTCTCCTAAAGGGAGCTTCACACATATATACACTTAGATTAGATTAGGATAGGATTTCTATCTTATATAATTTTTTTAAAATGTGAAGGGATGTTATTCTAAAAATTTATTGCTGAAGAGACTTTTTGAGCGGTTGGAAAACCTAGTCAGTACCTTAGCCTTCTGCCATTCAATGCCCAGAGTATCCCCCCCTCCCTCTCTTCCTTTTGCCATAATGCTTCTTCCATGAGTCTGCCAACTAAAGTTCCATTAAATAGAAAAAACTTGCTTACAAAAGAAAAACCACAGATCCATCATGACAGACAAAATGTGATACCACGTAAATGTTTGTGTAAACTAATCAAATGATTCAATTTTTTTTCTTCTTCAATCACTAACCCAAAATGCTGTAGACAAATTATTGCCAGGGTGGTGGTGTTAACATGACTGATTATTTAGTTTGCATGTATTAGGACCTAGGCAAATAATGGCAATACCTGTTTACGATTACATCTTAATGGAATAGCATGCCTAGTGGCTGGTGGTTTGGACTTTAAACTTGAATATATAATTTTTAAGAACCAAGTGGTAAAATAGCATGGTTGTGTAGATTGCTGTTAGTTCAATTGATAAAATTTCTTAATGTCAAATAAGAAATATGAGGTTCAAATTCCACTTACACCAAAAACCAATTAGTGTATTGGTAAGAACAGTCATCCCAAAGTAGATGCTATGAAGTGGATGAGGGAGCCTAATGTATAACGGCCTTGTCCTATAATTTCTAGGAACAGAAACGAACATTAGGAATTTTTCTGTCTTTAAATACATACTTAAAGCTCTTTGAAAGATGTCTACCATTCCAAATATGAGGGGCTCAAGGGATCTTGCTTTTTCATCATTACCACACAAAATTCCATTGAGAAAAAACCCACTACTACCTAAACACTACCGGCTCCTTGTCCGTCCCTTTTATCTAGTCGTAAATATTGTCGGGGGTCAATTGTTGATGCGGCATGCTAAATGGGACTTTGGACCTATCAAATTGAGTTCGAATTAAGAGGGAGTTAAGCCCACTACATACTCTAATACAAAATAGAGGCTAGTGGTGCATTGTGAAGAATCTTCTCACAGAAGAAAAAAATATTAGCCATAATACACAATGGTATAAAGTAAAGGAGATGGTGAAGGAGAGAGAGAGAGAGAGTGAACTATTTGTGCCACCACACACACGAGCACCTGTGAAGTTTAATTGCCTCTTATATTAGAGGTTTAGACTTAAGTGAATAGCTTTGAGACAAGGTTTTATAATATATCAAGAGAATCAATATCCATCTTTGCATATGAAACAAAGCTTTTGGTTGCTTCATTCTTAGAAGAATGGCAACTTTGAGCTTTATTCACATTTGGATATTAGAAACATTTAGTTTTGTACCAATTTTGGATAATCTGTTTGATTAAGCCAACTTTGTCGTGCCCTTCTAAGGAATATGACTCAACAGAACCTGCTAAATTTGAGGGATCTCAATCTCGTCATTTTGCATTTTAATCAGGTACCCCCTGCTCCCCCAAGCACTTATGGTTCAGGGAGGTATCAACTCGCCTAATTGGGCAGTGCTAATTAGTTTAAGATTTGAACAAATACATAAATAGTTTCATGCAAACTTTATTATGTATGTCGCTAGCACGTACGTTTTTGGATTTTGCAAGTGCTCCTAGCACACTCCGCAAAATCCAATTTTTTGGGCCCATGGATAAGGTAGAAAATAACAATAAGTGTAGAGGCACACCAAAAATGGAAAAATTCTAGGATGACAATTAATTTCACACCTATTTTCACAACAATATGATGTGGCTGACTGTGAGTGGTGAAAAAAAAGTAGTAGATCCATGTGAAAGACAGTTAATCACAATCTATCACATAGGATAGTTGTGAAAATGGGTGTGGAATTGCTTGCGGTTCTAGAATAATTTTCAAAATTGACAACATATTTGACATCTGTGATGGCAAGTTGTTAATTTATATTATATATAACAAGATTTCACTCTTTGAGCTAAATTTTTATGTGATTCAAAAATACATTCTGTAAGAACTCAATTTGTAACGACCGCAAATTGGTTTATTGGGTTTAAACGTTAAAGACCCAAACAATAAATTTGTAGAGAGTAGGCTAAAAGGCTAGACCTTGGTTACCGGACAGTTGTTAGTCATGATGTTCATGATAATTGCACAAGGGTGAACCGTGCTTGCCCAAAAAGGTTTTCTCCTCGGCACGGCCTGGGGGGCTTTAGTTCTTGGCCCTCCCCCCCTTTTTTTCTGGATTGCTTCCTTCTCCTTTTTATACTAGCCTTTACCCTCCATCCAACGTCCACATGTAGATTCAGCTTTCTAGGGCTGATACTTGTCCTATCAGCCCATACCCAAAGTGGTTGGGAGTGGTTGGGAGTGGTTGTAAAAGCTGAAAAGTATTGCTCTGTCAAGCGTAGAGTACTTAATTGCAGTAATGATAGCTTTTCCCTTGTCCTTTGTCACTACACTATTCAGGGGTCCTTTCCCCATCAATGCGGAGGTGTTTAGCTTTTCCATGAACCGCTCCTATACCATACTCGCCCTTTCTTCTAGGAGCGCTTTGGGATGCCGATGACAGAATCGTCCTCAACTATATCTCTAGGCCATTTGGACTTTCGTTGTATGTCCTTGGCAATGTCTCACCTCGGCTTGGGTCTTGGCCCTAATGTAAAGTGGGTCGGGGTCACAAATTCTCTGTCCCCACACATTCATTAATGAAGGGTAAATTCTTTTATAAATTGGGTCATAAATGTCAAATAAAAAATTTCATTTTGAATTCAAAAAAAGAACTCTTAAATTTTGGATTTTTTTCCCTTCATGTTCATCTTTTTATTCCATAAAATTTAGCATTTTTATTCATTTTTCATCCGAATAAAAGTAAAACACCCCCAATTTAAAAAATAAATAAGTAATTAAGAGAACTCCTAAAATTTAACATTCTTTCCCTTCATGTTCATCTTATTTTTCCTACTCAAACTTTTCTCTATATCACTACACCAAATTATAGTTACTGTTTATCTCTAAAATTTATCATTTTTATTTGTATGAAAAACCTAAAAATATATTTTTTTTAAATTATAATAAATGCAAATTACTAACATTTACCCAAAAAAATAGAAGAGTCTCTAAGCATGTGCAACGCGCGTGCTTATTAGAGGTTAGTGGTGTATAATAAAGTAGTGTCAATGGTGGATCCATATGAAAATCAATAATAAATATGTTTACTCACGAGTGTGAAGTAGTAAAAAATGTTGTTTATTGCATTACTAAAAAAATAGGTCTCCTTGCCCTCCATGCCACACTCTTCCAATTTCCCTATTATAGTAACACAGACTTGGGCCATGTAAAAAATAAAAAGAGATACAAATAGATCTGATAGACCTAAAATAATTGGGCATCAACAACTATTAAATCTTTGTTGTTTTTTGGTAAATGAGATTAGTTTATTCAAGAGAGGCAAAAAGACTATAAGAATCTTTCAACTTATGATGTTTGCTTCTAATGATAGTTCTTTATCATCATATCACTAAATGAGAATTGAGTCCCAAATATCTTATTTAAGCATAAAAAACTTTACCAATTGAACTAACTGAAATCCACCGCTTCATGTAATTCAAATTGGAATAATCTAAGTAGTTTTATAATAATCTCACCCGCTTTTGGCATAAGTTACGAATAAATAATTAAGACCATTTCTAATGGGTTAAAACTGAATTCATAACATAAACGTCGTTCTCTGTTTGTTACGTTGTAAAATGATTTACAAAAAATATTTTCAACATTTTACCATGTTTGTTTATTGTTTTATTGTAAAATTTGGTCAAACCTAAAATAAAATTTTGGTCAAACTTGAAATAAAATTTTGGTCAAATCTGAAAATATTTTTTTGTTGACAGTAAAATCCTTTGTAAAATGTTGTACCTTTAAAAAACTGAGTAAAATATTTTACAAAAACACAACGATTCCCCCATCAGATGGTTGGGTTGGTGGCTAAGCCACCAGTTTTGGTAGTTTGTGTTTGAAAAATTTTATATATCACACCATACATCTGAAAATATTTTACTGCAATGTGAAACAAAGCTTAATTTTTTTTCCTCCAAAGTGTCAGTTTAGATGAAAGGTTCTAAAGATGGAAATGCCCACAAGACATTCCTCGTGACAGGCACCCCATTAACAACTGTGAAACTAGATTAAATATAGATTTATAACACAATACACACCGAACAAAATTCAATATTAGGTGCAAATGAAGATTCCCTTGATAATGATCCTCAAAACACGAGCCCTTTTACATCAAGTTAGTTCAAGATTTCTCACTCATAGAAAACCTCCACATGACAAAAACAAGCGTCCTCGAGCATATCACAACGAGCTAATTTGGTTTCCGCATATTTCGCCCAGCACGAATTACTTCATCCACCAATAGCAACTGGGATGCAATTACAGGCCTGCAAGAGTAGCGCATCACATTTGCTCATTTATTTAAAACCAGAAAACATAAAAGCAAAGTTAAAAATTGACACTGAAATTTAAAGAAAACTTGGGAAAGAAAGACACCATATGTTTCCTTGGAAACTTGTGCTATTACGATGGTACTAGAGAATGCCACCATTCATTGGGTAATAGGGCACATTTGGGAAATGATGAAAACTTTCAGCTTATTTGATTTTGTAACTTTTTTTTGGTAATATTCATAGGTCTCATTATACTATTCAATTAGCTTTGAACTTACTTTTAACAAAAAGTTTTCAGTTTCAGCTCAATAAGTTGCTTCCAAACGGACCCTTAGTACCAAAAGCAGACTAAATAATGTGAAACAAAAAGGACAAGGAAAAAAGTATTAAAATGCAAATACTAAGTTCCCACTTACCCCGAGTTTATGATCTGGCGCTTCACGGAGTAGTTATCAAAAATTCCCTCCATTTGGGGGTCAATAGGCTCTCCTGTGTGCTGGTTTAATCCCACGATATTCCCTCGATCGTGCTCTCCCTGAACATCCAATTAGCATGACAGAGCTCAAACATGTTTATTCTTCTCATTTTGCCCCCTTTTTAGTAAGGGGAAGAATAGAAAAAATAAACGGTTATAAGTTTTAAAGAAAGTATACCGTAAGAGCAATGATCACATCTTGAGTGTCCAGCCCAGAGTTTTCAGCAAGTGTTTTGGGCACCACAAGAAGAGCATTGGCAAAAGCTTCAACACCAAGTTGAGCACGCTGATCCAAGTTTGTAAACACCAGAAATTATTAGAGAGAGAACTAATGCTTTAAAAAAAATTATGTGCAGCAAAAATTTTGGGAGACATTTTTTACCCCTTGAACAGTCTTCTTTACTTCGTTAATTAGATGTTGTCTGGCAGCAACTTCAAAAGCTCCAGCACCCTGAACAAAAGACAAAAACATACTTCATCATCTAAAATATATACCAGTAAAGCAAGCCATTATTCTACTAGCACCGATGTAAGTGTGGTCTAAAGCTGAGTCTTGATAAGCCAATCATATACAAAATTCAAAACAATAATTTATGTTAAAGAGTACATACAAGAGCTAAATGGGCGACTAATTCAGCCATTGTATTACTCAGCAAAAAATAAAAATAAAATAAAAAATTCAGCCATTGTATTAGTTTCTAACACGTCCTGTTTCTTTTTCCTAATGTCTGTATTTCTTTATTCCTATCTCTAGGATGGGAATACGAAACAACAATACAGTATCCAGTGCAGGGTGGCAGAACACAAAGGAACAATCTCCTACTAAGCATGTCTAACCAAGAAAGACTCAATCTTGTTGTAACCTGGCCTTCTCATATTCCTAGCAAAAAATTGTAGTACAAATTCAAATGGCAGATAAATGCCTCTGAACAACTGAAAAAATTCCTTCCATCAGGTGTTTAATCAAATCTTAAGCACGTAAAAAAAAAAATTCCTATAATCCCATTGTATGTTTCCCCATCTAAACAAGACAAATCAGTCGCCTTGTTGCAATCATTCTAATAAAACTCACGGTAGAAGCTTCGTAGAAAATGCTATTCTAAACAACTTAAGGTTTGATTATGTTAAGACAGGAAGAAGAATTAGCTCAGACTAATCTAGCATCAATCATACCAATGGGGTCCATAAGATGAAAGACTAATCTGTCAGTTTTCAAACTTTTCTCACCTATCACATTTGTTTTGTAAAAAATTCGCAAACTATACCAGCATGCATATTTTTTACCATGTTCAACATTTACTTCAAGAGGGATCAGACCATCGCAAACTGTATCAAGAAGGATGCTACCATTTTGTTTTTGGTTAATTCACATGCAAGAGTTACTTGTATCAAGGATATTAAGATAAACATTACCAAGGAAATTCACATAGCAATTATTTATTCAATTGGTATGACAGAGTTCAAAATCTTCATGCAAATTCCAAGAAACTTCTATAGAGGAAACTCACTAAGACAACAGATTCATCTTCAATAGTATTTTTGACTGCCCTCAAACCATCACGAACAGCATCTTTTATCTGGGCAATAGTATGGTCATTAGGCCCTACAACATCATTGATGGCAATAAGGATTAAATCACTGCTGAATTTACCCTTGGTAATAGTATAACACATACCATAAAGCATTGCCAAAAAATGTTTTTGCAATAATGTCTACTTTTTACCAGTAACATGAATCTGAAAAAATGGTTCAAGCACCTTTGATTAAGATTGTACAAGAATAAGGGTTCTTCACATTTTCAACGAAGGTATACTTCTCTTCCCCAAGGATATGCTCATAGACTAGTCCAGCCCAACCAAGGGAATCATGAGTTAAATCATCTACAGAGTTCACAGCCTCTCCTCCACAGGCTAAAACCAGTCGTTCCATATTTCTCCTCTTTGCTCTCCGAAGGGCAATTATCTAGAAAAGCAGTGAATTAGATAACTAATAAGCTTACAAGAAATTTACGAGGCAAAACAGCTGCTCTTGTAATCCTCATACTAATAAACAATTATTGTACCAGGCATGTGGAACAGAAGTTACAGCATGATTATATACAGAACAGGAATCATCAAAAAAAGTGACCAGAATGACTTAATAACAACGATTTGCAACATGTGAATTTAGCATCTCAAAGGAAGTAGTATGGTATCAAGTATTAGTTCTGCCCCATGTTTTGTTCGCTAATTGATTGAGGATTAAATTTGACAACAAAGTGGTCAAAGTTATTGCTAGAATGGGACCCATTTAAACACAAATAGAGAGCATTCAGAACACACCAAAAATATAAAACAAACACAATGTTTATAAATCAATGTGAGAAACAAGACGACAATGGGGCAAAGCTTACCCCTGCCCTCGCAAGAAGGTCCAGTGATGGGGGATCAATTCCCTTTTGATTAATGACAACAAAGTTATTGTCATTACCAGAACAAACCTGCATGCAACCATAAGAATTAGCAATATATCATAAGCCACAAATTCTGCATGTCTACACTAATGTGCTTACATTGTAAACAAGGACACAACTTGAAGTAGCTACCTTATTTTTCAGTTCAATGATTTTATTAACTCTTTCGTCCACCTGACGCCTCTCAGCTGCAACCATTGCCTCTCTCTGCTCTGCATTTGAGTAGAAAAAGCCTGCATTTACTTCACTGAGAGGAAAAGTATTAATTAAATTATGTTCTCAAACAATATTGATAAAATCACACAATGCTAACTTTGGATCTAATGCATTAAAAGATATATGTGTTTGTGTGTGTATGTATATATATAAATGCAGCTATACATTTGTATTATTTTGGCAAAAATGCAATTGACACCAGCCAACTTTGCCCAAAAATCATTTTAGTTCTTTAAGATTAAAGTCGGTCATTTTAGTCCGGTGACTTTACCCAAAAATCATTTTAGTCCTTTATGGACAAAAGGACAAATGATTTAAACTTAAAGGACTAAAATGATATTTGGGCAAAGTTAACAAGTGTAAATTGTATTTTTGCCTATTATTGTCAAGGAAAAAAGATAATAAACAAGATACCTCTTTCTAATCATAATGAAATTGACTTAAAATATATGCTGAAATCTCAATTTTTAAAAAAAAATTATCAAAACTGGTTTTTATCTTCTGGATAAATAGTGGTTTTAATGCACTGAATAATAGAGGTACGGTAAAAAAGTACAGTATCAAAAGAAAAAACACAATTGACAAGGTGGGACAACATCACAAACAACATATACAGCAAACTTGGTAATCATAAGACAAATGACACTGCTCATTACTTTACACCCAGTGCTCGTAGCTCAGAAAATGGTAGAAGAAGTCAAGAGTTCATATATTAACTCCCATATTATCAACCATAATGCAACTCATGTTTGCTCATAACCAATGCACAAACACATAGTAAACAAAATGCACGCAAACTTTTATATAGTCCCTTTCGTCCCATATTGCTGGTCCTATTTAGAAGATCCAACTTTTTAAAGGAACATAATTTATTGAACTATCTTTTAATTAAACTGGTACAAGTTCCGAGAACTACCCTCCTTAGTTTAAACTATAGTGCAAGAGGGCTATTGGCTTCTTAAATAAATGGTAAGTTAGGAAATTTATTTATTGAAAAATAAAAACAAAGGGTAACTAAGTATTACACAAACAAACATAGTAAACAAAATGCATGCATACCTTTATATAGTCCCTTTTGTCCCATATTGTTGGTCCTACTTAGAAAATCCAACTTTTTAAAAGAACATCATTTATTGAACTGTCTTTTCAATAAACTGGTACAAGTTCCAAGAACTACCCTTCTTAATTTAAACTCTAGTGAAAGAGGGCTATTGACTTCTTAAATAAATGGTAAGTTAGGAAATTTATTTATTGACATTTCCCCCAATGGAATAGATGACTAACAAATTGAGACAGAGGTAGTACATAAAGTCATAAAATACATTTTTATATACATATGATGTATATAAATCATTAAAACAAATCAACTAAACAAATAAGAATTTTGAAATAATAAAATCCTTCAAAACCTCAACATATGTTATCTGCTTTCCTTTCTTTGTTATCTATACTTCTCAATATTTACCTTTTCTCATACTCCAAAGAGACATTGCATGTCAAGATGTAACAATTCTCAGCCCGTCGCTTCATATCAGGATGTCTAGAGCCATGATCAAGGACAAGGCCCTCAACCTAGAAATAAACATATGTTAAATGAGAAATTGTGGGACAATTAAAGTTAACTCATGTATAAGTCAGTCTACCGTTAAGCTTACACCATACAAAGAAACCATTCAGAACTTAATGGTAGAAGTGAAATGGAAACATTATCATGTCTGCAAAGTTTCTTCCTAGCAACTGGAAGCATGAAAAGATAGAATATGAACTATTTAATCACTGGCAATGAGTTCAACCACCAAAATACATATATACAAATAAAATACTTTCTTGAGCTTTTATCTGTGTTAATAAAATTTCATACATTCTTGCCTATCAAAACTAAACAATTCTATGGCAAAAAGCCTTGTTTCCATTAAACCATGAATGTCATCACACAGGAGGCACCCCATATATAAATGCATTATGCACAAAATAAAAAGTAAATGACAGGAAAGCTCCACACAACCACAACCCCCCACCCCCAGAAAAAAAAAAAAAAAAAAAAAAAAAAAAAAAAAAAAAAAAACAAAACAAAACAAAACAAAAAAACAAAAAACAAAAAAGTTCGAAAGCTGCAGGTTATCTCCAATTGATGTTGAAAACAAGTGCACAAGGAAGGCCACCAAGCAATAGATCTTGCATATGTATTAGAGTTGATAAAATACAAAATTCAGAACTTGAGAACCCAGTTTTTTTCCATAGAACTAATTTATATTATATTCATGAAAAAAGAAAAGGTCCCAAACCAACGTTATAAAAGATAGAACATACCAAGCGTGTGTCTACATCAAATTTATGCCGCATGTGCATTATCTCCACCATAAACAAATCAATGCCTTCCTCAGGCTTCCAAATGCATAACACCTGTCATACAGGAACCACAGTTTACTAACACCAATATGTAAAGGTCTACCACAAACTAATAACTGCATAAGCCACTAAACTAAATTAAAAGGAGGAGCTTGAATAGCTTTATGAAAACTCATGTATTTATAAATAAATTTCACAGCACAAAACGCACCGCATTAACAACTATGTCTGTCAATTGATCTGCAAGTGCTTCATACAACTGCAGACAGAACAAAATGTCAGAGTCAAATCATAGAATTTTTTTGGGGACAGGTTAATACAACTCATTAACCCATTAAGTAATTTACCAAAAACAGAACTCATATGATCCAAAAACCATGACCTTATCCTCCAACTAAATTATATGGGCAGGAGGTGCCATTTGATCTAAAGACCATTGGTAAATTATTCCAGCTCATGCCTCTAATGGAAAATTTAAAAGAGAGATTACGGGTTACTTTTGTTCTGAGTGTTGTCCTTGCTACTATTTTCAGAATCTCTTTGTCAGGCTCATTACCCATAACAACAGGGGTTTTAAACTTTTCAAGAAATTGGAGAGTTGATCTTTTTGCAATCTCAAAACCATCAACCAAGACACGGGGATGCATTCCTGGAACAAGCATAAGTCTCATGAGTATAAATATATTTTTTTTGATAAGCAATAATAAGTAATAAATTTTATAGAACTAAAAGGACTGCACCAAGTACGCAGAGAATATGCTTGATGAACAACATGGCTAAGTTCTAAGATTACAATGATCCATAAGTCTCAACCACCAAACACGTTTCTCCTTTAAGAAAAAAAAAGGGCTTGGGGGAAGGGGGGGGGGGGGGGGGTCTTTGGGAAAACCTGGCAACACAAATTCATTTCCAGTTGAGCTAGGAGGCAATGTAGACAAAAAGACACACTTGAGCTAGTAAAATCCTGATTACATTTACTGAATGTAATTAAAGATGATTTTAGCACAAGTTCAAGCGTTAAAAGGTCCAGTAGAATCCCACATTTTAACACAGTCAGTATCAATTCATTCACCACTGACCTTCATCAATGCATCGTTCTGATTGTTTCATAAGCTCGCCAATAAAGATCACAGTGGAAGTCGTGCCATCACCACTGATGTCATCTTGGGCAACAGCTGTCCTTGCAATCATGATTGCAGTAGGGTTTTGTATTTGCTGCAACCGTTAATGAAATATCAAGCAATCAAACACTATTTAGAAAGATACACCCATTAGCTAGCATCTGAAGCTCATGAGGAAGTAACAAATTATAATCACTCAAAAGTCATTAAGATATTTCTTTGTCTACAATAGTTTATTCACTTTATTGTCCTCGACTTGACCCAAATCAACTCAACTAAGTCAAATTGGGGTGGACTCTATGGACCTTCATCAATCAATCTAAGTCAGCCACGTCTATTGTTTTCTGCCATTCTATCTGATCTAACATCATTCTCTCTATCATATCCCTATTTTTTTTTTATCGGTAAGTTACATGTACCCAATTCACCCTCCATCCCACTATTATGGGAGAAGGAACACACACAGAAATATATATACACCCGCTGAAATCCAACACTGGCAACACACACACGTGTGCACTTGAAAACTCAAGCTGCTATAGGAAATAAAAATAACCACAAACAAATCGGTGCATTTCCTTGGATGACACAACAAACCTCATTGTGACAATAATAGAGATCCAATGCTCAAAAAATACATTAAAAAAAACATGACAGAGTAAAAAAAAAAACCAAGAACAATCAAGCCGAGCCTATATTTTGATAATAAAATAATATATAAACTTTTTAAAACTATCAAACAAAGCCTTACTCACTGACTTATTCCATAATTTTCCATCCAATGAAGCAGTTGTTAACACTTAACATTAAATACAATTTTCATTTTTTTTAGAAACCCTAAACAGTTCAATTTCATAGATACAAAAATATTAAAAGAAAAAGGAAAAAAAAAAATGCTGCATTGCAATGCGAGTAACACAGGCTGTGTATTGTACAAAAAAACTTTTAAAGATCCAGGGTTTACGAGACAGAGAGAGAGAGAGAGAGAGAGAGAAGTCACCATTTCTTTCAAAAGAGTGTTGCCATCTTTAGTAAGCTTGATATCACCGGCTCCTCCAACAAGCCTGCAACAAAATCAGAGAGAATCAGAGAGAGAGAGAGAGAGAAAGAGAAAGAGCTGTGTATATATACATTTTGATGGTGCCTTTGGGGCCGAGGTTGGACTTGAGGACATCCTGCAAGCCTTTGGCGGCGTTGATGTTCATGTGAAGTGCTGCCGTTTTGTTCAGCACCTCCGCGTTTGGATTCAGCCCTCTTAGCGACATTTTTTATTTATTTATTTATTTATGCTACCCTCCTCTCTCTCTGTGTGTTTAGGTTTTTCTATCTCTAAGAGAGAGTTTCAGAAATGTAGAAGATGAGAGAGCGAGAACTTCTTTGATTTGTATTTTGTATTACTTCCTCCCTCCAGAACTTGAACTACACACGATCAATCTTTTTGGGCTTATACCTCAGGACAAGGACTTTGGAGCCAACACGAAAGCCCAACTAATAATAATGGGTATATAATATAATTGGAGACCGTAAATCCCTAAGGCCCACTCCACTTATAATTAAGTCAGGGTCTCATGGTACTCCGTACTCATATGGACACAAAAAGATGCAGCCAACACAAGAACATCAATTTCTTTCGAGACACCCATGCTAAACCGTGACTTCAAGTCACTATTTTAGTTCAACAATTCTTTGGTGGTCTATGAAAGTATGATGTGCGTGGGGTTGGGGAGGCAGAGTTTGAATCACGATTCACGAACATGGAGCACCACATAGAACTTGAACTTGAAAGCCTCAATATATAGAGATTTTTATAATTCACCAACTAACCTTGGAAAAAGTGGATCTCTCTTGTTCAAATCCACATTTAATTCCCTCCTTGAAATTTCATGCACCTTTTGGAATCGTTGGCTTTGGTCACACGTGTATGATTTGCTATATTAGACAAATAATATAATCTTTTATGCTATATCTATATTTAATATTAAAATCTAAATACAAAACAAATATTATAATTATTATATGCTTTAAAAAAATATGGATAATATAAAAACAAATATTTAAATTCTTCCCTATGTGAAAAGTACTAAGTAGAATATGATAATGTTGGATCATAATACATTGCATGAAAATCACAAACTTCTAAAGTTGAGCGGATATGGTGACAAAAAGACACTTCAAAAAAGAGTTTATCAAAATTTAGACATATTGGATTTACAAAAGACAAGATGACAAATTGATGCATAATTTAGTAATAACGTATATGTTTTTCTTCCATAATTTTCCAAATTTTGATTTTTTTGATATCCAGTAAAGTTTCCAAAAAGATACACCTATTCATCTACTCATCATAAAAGCTAGTATTTATTGATCATTTTCATTTGGTGGATCATGGACATAAACAATACTCAAATCTATTTTGTGCGTTTTGATCACGAACTTCATAGCCTAAAACTTTAAGATAATAATGAACTTTTGGTCGGAAGGGAGCTTCACGATTTTCTCTAAATTTTGTATTTCATCCTACCATCATTAGAGCAGGAATGTGAAAATTTTATATATTATAAAACACAATTCAAACAAGAGCTTTAAAAATTGTTTAATTGTGTATTTAAAAATTTAGCAAGCAAATAAAATGAAGACTATAAAGTGTCTCTGTAGATTTTGATTCGTCTTTGTATTGTACCTCAGTGGTTTCTAGCATCAATGTCTTTGTTGTGCAATGTAATAAATTTTCTACATTGTTTCCAAATAAGGTGGCTACCAATGATCCAATACTATCACATAAGTCAACTTTAACTCCACACCTAAAATGAATAATGTAATAAATGAACAATTCAATAGCAGGAGTTCTTTATGGAATTAATGACTAAATAAGAATTTACATATTTGATAGTGTACACGCCAAGGTTTAGCCACAACCTCTTCTTTGCAAAATATTCATCTAAAACACTAGTACTTTTGTTACACTTGTTGTATGCTATGTAGTAGAATTTCTGGTCCAACTTGCTAATAGAGATTGACGCCTTGACCCAAATATTCACTTGCTGCGTTAATTGATTGCCATATTTATCTTTCTAACTCATTGGTTTTTTATTCAATCAAAATTTATATAAGAGAGAAAAATTATCTTACCATTTTAAGCAAACTTGGTATAGTAGAAATTTTTGTAAAATTTTTCATTGGTGGCATTATAGAGTTATTGGATGAAGATGAGAGATAGAGTTTTTTGCTAATGATATCTTCCAATAAATTTTCATTCTCAGTAGCCTTATAGGAAAGAAAAAATAATAGAGGTTTATAAATATGCACATAAAAATGATTAAGAATCTCAGTGGAAGCTTATAAATATGCACAAAAATGTTTGTGATTATCAGTAGCACTATGTGCAGCAAGCAAATATTGTCTCATTCCATTGTATGAAAACCACTTATGTAACAAAAAATTACATACAACAAGCAAAGGTTGTCTCATTCCATTCTATTCAAGCCACTTACTTAACTAAAGTTATAAAAATATTCACAAACATTAATCATGAAAAAGAGCGTTTGAATCAAACATTCATAGAATTTTATTACTATCAAAGTAAAAAGATGAAATAATCTACAAAAATTTAAAGAATTTATAATATTAGGGAAAAAGTCCAAAAGATACTTAAAATTTACAAAAATTTGGATTTATAATAAAAGAGCTAGATGTCTTGGTGGAGAGAGATACCTAAAATGAATATAAATGTCTCAGTAAACAGGTTCTTTTAGTTTATAAATAAAAACATTTTGGAAAGATTTTACCATTATGTGAAACCACTTTTAATCTCGTAATCTCGGTTCTATAATAACAAGTTTGCTATTGATAAGCTCTGAAATAATAGCTGATTCATTGGTGATAACAGGGGCGGCCCAACATAATTTGGGGCCTAAGGCGAAAAATTTATGTGGAGCCTTTAACATGTAAATATTAATTAAACAAAATTATTTAATACTAATCAAATTAAAGTTAATTTGATACATTAAATATATAAATAATACCAATTAGACTAATGTTAATTTCATATAGAGAATTGAATACCATAATTGAATTATAAATATTAATAAAAAGAAATAAAAATATATTGTGATTGAAAAAAATACTTTATTTTGGATATAAGACGATATATAGTTAAATAAAGTTGTAATCTAATTTTTAATTTTATATTTTGATTTTAAGAGAGAAAGAGATAGATATTATTTAGTGTATGGTTTTGTAGGATATTAATTTACAAAAATCAAAGTCTCAAACTATTAGGGGAGATTAATCTATAATTGATGATTTAACACATTTGCAACATCTTTTTGAAATATTTTAGGGTTTCAATTGAGTTAAGGTTCTATTGGTCTCGTACTTTGAGAGTCTTAATAGAAATGAAAAAGAAAAATGCGCTAATTAAAAGCACTATAAAATATTCAAAATATAATGTAATATTGTCTCTCATTGATAAACTTTGTCAATTTAACTAATGAATGTTTATATCACATTTTTTGTGATTAATAACGTGACAATTTATAAGCCAATAGTAAAATTTGTATATCACTAATAAATAAATAAAATGTACAACCTTTAGAAAATATATATGATTTTATAAAAATTTAAACATTTAACTATAAAAGGTGGGGCCTTTTTTTCCTAAGGAATTTTCTTTTTTTTGGTGGGGCCTTAGGCCTAGGCCTTGAGTCGGCCCTGGGTGATAATTTGATCCCACATAGTTAAACTGATCAACTTAAGGTTAAGACATATAAAACCAGTTTTAGTAATCAGTATTTATATATAATACTTAGCATGCGTTTGGCTTGGGCGTTTGTAGCTGCGTTTGGCATTTTGGACCAGCATGCCATGCACTGTTCATAGACCAGCCGAACAAGGAAAAACGTAGCAAGTTGATTACACAATGTTTTCAGCTTTAAAAATTATTTTGCTACAGCATTTTTAGCAATAAGGGTCTGTTTGGATACCGTTTATTGCTAAAAACTAAAAATTAAAAACACTGTAGCAAAATAATTTTTAAATATGTGAATGTGCCGGGAACCTAGTTTAAAAGTTGTTTTTGCTGAAAAAAGTACTTGCGGATCCTGTGAACAATGCACGAGACCCGCTAAAAAAACACTCCAGCCGGGATAAAACGCAAACACAAATGTTTATGCAGACGTGAACGTAATCCAAACACTCACTAAGTTTTCAATTTTCAACAAAATAAGTGGTATCCAAACAAACTCTTATATTCTTTTCCATTATAGGGAACACATGTTTACAATTATCCTTTAAAAATATTTGTTTAGAAAGATTTTACCATTATGTGAAACTACTACCAAATTTCCAATCTCATTTCTATAATAACAGGTTTGCTAATGATAAGCTCTGAAATAGTAGCTGATTCATTGGTAATAATTTCATCCTACGTAGTTAAACCAATCGACTTAAGGTTGAGACATGTAAAACCAGTTATAGTAATCAGTACTTATATAATACTTCTATTCTTTTCCATTATAGTGAACTCATGTTTACAATTATCATTTAAAAATATTTGTTTGGTTGTTCTTTATTTTGGTAGTTTATTTAAACTAATTAGACTGGAACAAATCAAATTTAAAATAAAATTAATCGCATGAAAAGGCATGAAGATGTCAATTGTTAGATCATACAAGTGATTAATGAGAGTGAATTCCTGAATCGTTATAGGTCGTCATTGCTTGGAAGTTGTTGAGCCGTTGGACATTTATGGTGGGGTCTGGTTTACCTCCAGTACTTTTTTAATTAGAAGTGTCATTTTGTTTTAAATACACAATAACAAGTATTAGTGGGTTTTAACCTCTACATTTTATTTAATTAGTAGGTAATGTGGCAGTTTCTCATTAAAATAAAAGAAAATTCCAATTAAAAAAGTAATGAAGGTAAGCCAAACCCCTATGGTGAGAACAATGACATCTAGCACATTAAATGTAATATTTTTGTCAATAAAGATTACATTAAAGGGAGGTATTGAATTTAAATTTTACAACTCTTACCAACTTGGGCCTAAAAATCCATGTATTTATGGAATTGGTTACAAGGAACAAATCTATAATTCTTCTCAAAAAAAAAAAAAAAAAAAGGAATAAACCTATACTTTGGTGTCTTAAATGGTATTTCATCCTCTAATGCATCTTCAATGACAGTTCTTGCATGAATTGATTGTCCACTGATATTCATTGTTAATAATCCAATATTTAGGTTTAATTGGTTTGACAAGTGAGTTGGTGATAAAATACGCCTTTGATTGGCACAATGCATCCTCACGCAACTGAATTTCACACCCAAATAATGGAGCTTGCTCTAATTTTTTTTTTTTTTTTTTTTTTTTTTTTTTTTTTTTTTTTTAAGACTGAAGCTATATATTTTATTAAGTAACAACAACATATGTGAGTTATAGAGTTTCCCTCTCGGTGAATATGAGAAAATCTAATACTATGGAAAGACTCTATAAACAATTTTGCATCTTGTAACAAAAGACCAAAGGAGGCCATTAAAAAAGATTCTCCAAATTCAAGGATGGCTGAAACTATACCCAATTCCAGAGCAAATTCTAATGCTCTCACTGCTGCCATAATTTCAACTTCAATAGCTGAGTGTGGAAAGCTATATTTTGGGACATTGAGGCAATAATCATTCCTCGATCATCTCTAATAACCACACCGATAACTGCCATGTCTTCATTCTTAAACATCTCCATCAAAAATAATTTTGAGATTGTTAGTAGGAATTTTTTTTTTTTTTTTTTTTTTTTTTTGAGAATCATTAGTAGGAATTTTAAATGAATGCTTTAGTCGAATTTTATAATCTCTTGAGTCCTTGACATGTGTTCATCAAAAAAAAAAAAAAGGTCCTTGACATGAAGATATGGCTAATTTAGTCAAAAGCATCTGTAAAAGAAGTTGACTTTAGACTCTAGTAAATGTTAAAAGGTATTTTCACCAAATTTTGGCCTAAGAAGAAAGCTGCAGTTTTTGCTCTAGATAACGCTGCATAAAGTTGTCTATGACTTTCCTCAAAAAAAAAAAAAAAAAGTTGTCTATGACAAAATATTTGTCGGTAGATATATTCTAACATAATTTAAAGTTTGTCCCTGAGCTTTATTTATTGTCATAGTAAAATTTAATTGAATAGGAAATCGTGTCATTTTGAAAAAGAAAAAGAAGGATAATTTTCATTTTTGGTAGATAAAAATGGAATTCTTGGTATAAATACTCTTTTACCACTATAACGACCAGCCATAATTTATGCATCAATCACATTTGGCTTACATTCACGATAGGTTAATTTTGTTTCATTGAACAATCCTTCTGAATGATCAATGTTTCGAAGTAACATGATAGGACACTTCGGTGTTCATTTTTTATATAGTTCCATTAAAGCTACAACACCGAGTAACTTCACTTGGAAATCAATTTATAAGCAAGTTATTTATCTCATTAATACAATCATTTTTAGTTAATATAGCCCGATTTATCATAAGGTTTAAATTTTTTAGATAATCATTAAGGGCCTGTTTGGTTTAGAGGTGTTTTGAGTGATATGATCCAAAACTCATAACTAAGTTATCAAAAAATGTGGGACCCACACAATTTTTTTTGTTTGGCTTGATTTCCTAATCTTGTTTTCATCACTTAAAACTCAAAAATTTTGAGTGAGAGTGATGAAAATTGAAAACACCAAATTGGTGTTTTCAGTTTCTGAGATTCATAACTCAATGGTAGAATTGTAAATTTTTTACCTCTAAAGGGCCCATATGTGTTGATGGCGCTACCTCTCTCCTACTTTATCCTCTCTCTTTTTTCTCCCACTTTTTTCTTTTTCTTTCTTTCTTCGGCTTCTCTCTCTCTCTCTCTTTGTTTTTTCTTTCTTTCTTCCTTTCTCTGGTTCTTTCTTTCTTCCTTTCTCTGGTTCAGCCCAGTTTTGCCGCCAACATCAAAGCGAGAGCCTTGAAACACCTAGACAATGATCGCCGATGCTGGGTTTTGATTTTGTCCCATCAAGTAACGTCTCTCTCCAACCCAGATATCAAGCTTCGCGGGCGAATCGGACTGAGCCCAGGCCAGATTGTGAGACCTGATGCTTCACAGAGATCGGAAGCTTCGCCGGTGAATCGGACTAAGACAAGACCAGAGATCAGGTTTCGCAGGCGAATTGGACCCAGAGCTCTCCTCTTTTTTTTTTTCTTTTTTTTCTTCACACGATGATGGCTGTAACGCGGTGAGACCTGATGCTTTTTCTTTTTCTTTTTTTTTTTCTTCTTCAATCAAACACATTTGGTTGAGGGCTATTGGTGGGTTTGGATTTTTGATTCATTTAGATTTTTTGGTGGAGGTTATGGTTGTGTTGAGGGCTGTTGGTGGTGGTGGTTGTGGTTGTGGATTTCTGGGTTTGTCGTTAGTGGTGGTGGATGAAGGGTTTGCCATTAGTGGTGGTGAAGCTGGGTCTGAAGAGTAGGAAAAGAAAAAAAAAAGGAACGCGGGTAGCAACCATATTCTTCTGTGTAGTGTCAGTGGGTGGGTCCATTATTTTGGAAAAAAATGAAGTTAAAAATTGAAATACATAACTGAGTTTTGTGACCAAACAAAAGTGTTGGATTTTTTGAGTAATAGTGGAGTTTGAGTTATGAGTTATGGGTTTTGAGTTTGAGTTATGAAAACTGAGTACTGAGTTATGAAAACTGAGACATCTCTAAACCAAACGGGCCCTAATATTTAGAAATACTGCATCTATCAAAGCAGGTAACACCATCCACGTAAGGAATAATTCCTAATTGGAAGTTTTACTTTATCAGCAATAGTTATGGATTTTGTTCCATTTTCCACTTGTAATAAGTATTCATAAAACATTGGATCCAATTTTGCTCGCATATTTTTAGGTCAATTTTTTGTTTTTTGTAATATAGGCTACAAATATGATTTGACCAAGCTGGCATCAATTTTTTCTTGTTTTGTGGGAACCACATGTAAGACTTGACAGAAATCACCACCAAATACAACTACTTTACCACCAAATGGCAACTCAAAAGTCATTGACATCTTGCAACATTTTATCTAAAGCTTGTATTGTTTGTCTTCTTGACATGGGTGCTACATCCCATATAATCAATTTTACCTACCAACTATATGAATAATTGATTATTACAAAATCTATATTTTATTGGTTTAATTTCATTTTAATTGTGGTTTATTTTGTTGGGTTTTGGATTCTAAAAGAGTTTTTGTCATTTTCTTTTCTTTTCTTCAATTTATAATTTTTTTAGATACACTTTATGTTTTTTGGATATAGGGAGAGAAGTCTGAGTTTTAAGAAATTTTGTTTTGGGGAATAATTGCTAATATATGGTGTACTTTGATGATGCACAAGATTTTGTGAGTAAATGTATTTTGGGAAAGAATATTTTTCCTACCTTACCTTTGAATTTTTGAGAATAACAAAAATTGTTTTATTAATTATACATGTATCACTTTTATGTAAAAAAAAAATTGCACATTGTGTGAGTTAGCAACTCGATCAAGTAAAAGTTGATACAGCCAAAAATTGAATTTAAGGGCTTGAGATTAGCATTAAGATAAGCTTTGGAGATTAGGGTAGAATACATTCACATGTACCCAATATTGTATTCTTTCACCTTTTGCATAGGGAAAGAATCGGTTTAATAATTTGACAAAGTTTGACTATAAACTTGGTTGCAGTCATTGATTACAACTTCCACTAAAAAAATTAACATGATTATATATTTTGAAAATCTAACTGTTAAGTTATATGTTTTTTTATATTTCTAACACGCATGTCAAATTTCGCGTCAATTGAATATTATTTACAATTTGATCTATAAACTTATTTTTTATATATAATTTTAAATTACAAAAACTTGAAATTTAAAGACATAGCTATTAATCTTTAATCTTTTAAAAATTTTACAAACATAGAAGATATAAAAAGAAAATATTATTCAATGGTGAAATTTTTAAAATTCACATTTAATAAAAAAATATTGAGTAAAATTGTAGCTATTGGCCAATATTTACTCTTCCAGCTTCTCCAAGTGATATTGTAGGCACTGCATGCTATAGCATATGGTATAATTAACATGAACAAGTATAAGAAATTATATAAGTCTCCAGGAAAAAATAATAAATTATAAGATTCATAATACTATCGTATGTATCACCTATTGTTACAGAAGTATTCGCACAAAATAATGATTAAACTATAGATGGTTGGGGTCCAGACTCCAGAACAAAAGGCATGCAAATTGCTAATTATGTGTACCTCTCCTCTACTTTCTGAAGATCTAGAAGCAAACCTTGACCTTCAATTAACAAACTTTATCTGCCTTTTAATTATGTTTCTTTATTCTTTTATAGCGGCAGCCAAGTACTGCGTAATATAATTGGCACTTTATAGTGTTAAAACTTATAAAAAAATATTTTTTTTAAAAAAAATTCTTATGACGAGCGGTGCATGAAGATTTGAACCCAAATTCTATTTCAAAAAAGAACAGACAACAATATCAAGTAATTCTAAGACTCTTGATACCCTTTAACAATGCTTATCACATGAGAAAATTTTCCACTTGGTCAAATTGAGAGCTCACTGTCAAGAATTTCCTTGTCCAGTGCTTCCTCTCTCTTTTTCTTGGGTTAGTCTCTCTCTATCTCAATGTAGGATAGAGGTGGTCAAAAAAGGAGAAGAAGAAAGATAGGAATATTTTAAAGAGTAAAAAAGATTGGAACCACATGGTTCGAGAGACTGATTTCTGATGGGACTTTGAGGATAAAAAGAAGATAAACTTTCACCGTCAGAAGAGTTAATATCTGTCGAATATGTCTCAGCAAAAAAAATAAAATAATGTATGTCGAATATGACCCACCATGGAAAAATCTCTAGGACTTGGGAATTGTTTGAGGTATTTTTGATGAATGGAGAGACCTTGGAGTTTTAGTTATCCTACGATATCAGATCCTTGGTATAAAATCTTCTACATGGGACCTAGGGAATCGCTATCTTTTAAGATCAGGGTTTATCTTAGTCTATTTGTTAGTGTCATTGAATAGGTGTTTGTTTGTTTTTTTCTTTCCTTTTCTTTTTATTTTTTTTTTAATTTTTTTTTTCCCTTCTTACGTTTAGTGTGGAAAGTGGATTTGGATTTAATTTCTTCTTCTTTAATATTAAACAATACTACTAAATTACAAGACTCTTAATTAGTGTAAAAGACAATTTTATTATTTTGAATGAACATTAACCTAAGATTAATATACTCCATCTTCTTTCTTTTTACTTATATATTTTTAAACAATACAAAGTGTTAAAAACCCTCAACAATTTATCTATGCTATAGACTGTAGCTAAGCTCATGAACTATAGAGGGAGATCTTTTTTTTTTTTCTAATTTTTCTTTTATTTAAGTTCAATTTATACACTGGACAAAATTTCACTCCAATTTAGCTAGTTAGGAGAAAAAAATTTCAAACTCCCTTCAAAAAATTAACACATAGCAATATATTTTGAAAATCTAACTACTAAATTTAATATTTTTTATTTTCTTAACATATATATCTAATTCCATTTAAATCGAATTTTAATTACGTACTAATGCGTTGAGTGCTGGCAGCTCGAGAGTAGGGGACCAATCCGAGTCCAGAGAATGCTTTTTTTAATCTCTTTCTTTTGTGGGATGCGATGAACATGGCAATCCCTGTCTAATATGAAAGGACACTTTTTTTCTTTTTTTTGGTAAACTTGAAAGGACACTTTTACTTACCATGTAATTAATGAATATAAACTCTAGATAGTAATTTGCATAGTTTACGCATTCTCATATGAACTCTAGATCGCTAATTAGAGAATGACATCTTATCAAAAATAACAAAACGAGGTTGAAACCGTACGTACCTGCAATATGTCCAGCAGACAGAAGGTCGGCAAATGTAGACATCAATAATAAGGTGTTGTTGTTTACCAAAAAAAAAAAATAATAATAAGGTGTTGGGGCTTTTTTACGTGTCAATTTTTGAAGGGCTGGCCAGGCCTTGTTAGAACAGGACTAATAGTTACCCGTGCACTTTTTTTTTTAGGTTTTTATTTTTTTTTAATGTCACGTGTCAATTATTCAAGACATTTTTAACCCAATGCTATTCCTGAGAATTGGGGTGCTACTAATCTTGTCGTTATTCCTGGACATCAAAAATGATAACTCAGTTTCGTCCTATAAGCTTATACAACACTCTTAAAAGTAATCTCTAAAATTATTCTTAATAGGTTAAAACTGTATATTGCTGAGATTATTAATCCTTGTCACACAAGGTTTGTTATGGGTTGCAAGACGAGTGATAACATTATTCTTGTCCAGGAAATTATAAGAACTATGGTAAGGAAGAAGGGGTCTAAGGGATATTTAGTCTTCAAACTGGATCTCGATAAAGCTTATGGCCGCCTGGAGTGGTCGTTCATTCAGGACACACTAGAGTTCTTCCGTATTCCACCAAATTTAATTCAACTAATTATGAATATGATCTCATCAACCCGATTCCACATTACGTGGAATGGATCTTCTATATCAGATATTGTCCCAAATAGGGGGGGGGGTGTCAAGGCGATTATCCATTCTTTTGGAAGAGGGGATTCGAGATAAAAAAACTTCAACCATTGACATTTAGAGGGCAAATTAAAATTTCTCATTTATTTTTTGCTGTTGGCATTTTTCTCTTTTCAAAAGCCAAGATCAAAGAGTGTCAAACTCTCAATTCTATTTTTTTTTTAAAAAAAAAAATTATGCATGCTTAGGTCAAATAATAAGTGCTTAAAAATCCCGCATCTGGTTCTCACTAAACACTCCTAGACGTACTAAAGAGTTGATAGCTGGTACCTTTGATATCCCTACCATGACCCATCTAGGCACTTATTTAGGCACTCCCATTTTTACTGCCCATCGCACGACTAATGCCTATCAATACCTAGTTGATAAAATTCAAAAGAAAATTGAGGGTTGGCAAATTAAATATTTTTCAGTTGCTGGGCGTGCCACATTAATTAAATCCACCTCGACTCTATTCCAATATATGCCATGCAAACAACCCTTCTCCCTCAAAAAATTAATCAGCATTTGGATAGAATGAATTGTCGATTCTTATGGGGTGACACCAATCATCACTGTCATTGTCACACAATTAGTTGGGAGACCATAACTACTCCGAAAGATGCTGGGGGCTTGGGCATTAAAGCTTCCTAACATATGAATTTCGCTGTCCTTATGAATCAAACCTGGAGACTTCATACTCATCCATCAATGCTATGGGCATAAGTCCTAAAAAGTAAATACTTTCCCCATACCAACCTTTTTGATAGTGAAGTTAACCCTAGAGCCTCTCATATTCAAGGTTTTCAGACCCGGACCGTTCATTGAACCGTAAAAATGAGAGGTTAAAGGTTTTTGAGGTCGAACCGAGGTCGAACCGTGATGACATCATAATTAATTTAATAATTAATTAAAGCCTAAATATAGATATTAAATTTATAAAACTAGCAAAATTGACAATATATCTATATATGTGAGGGAAATTTAATGATTTTCAAGCATATATTTAATAATTAAATAAGAAAGTTAATAAAATAAAATAATAACCATGAAAACATTAAAATTTATGATTAATTTTTGAAGTAAAGTTGAATATCTTTTGAAGGATTTTAATTATAATTTTTTTATTCCTTGTAAGAGATGGATAATTTAATTAAGTAGAATAAAATTGTGTTAAGTTGTTTTTTAAACAAAAAAAAATTGCTAAGGGGTTGGACCGCACGGTTCTCACCAATTCGTGCGGTCCAACCCCAGTTTTAGGGGTTCACGGAATTAACAAAAAATCCAGTTCTTTAGGCTTAAAAAACAGGTTTTCATCCCAGTTCTCGGTTTTCATAGTTCGACCTCCCGGTCCGGTCCAGTTCTGAAAACCTTGCTCATATTTGGAAAGCTTTACACTTAAGAATGCAATTGCTTAGAAATGGGATGAAATGGATAATCGGAGATGGTTAATCTATCAGCCTATAGGAAGATAATTGGCTCCCGGGTGGTCCACTTAGAAGTCATATAGAAAGGCCTCTTCTGCCAAACGAGGAGCAACGATGTGTTAGTTCTCTTCATGAAAATCATCTTTGGAAATTTGAGGATTTACATTTTTCCCTTCCCATGCACCTTGAACAACTTATTAACGGTCTTCCTATCGCCCAACTAATAGTTATGTCAGATACCTATGTCTGGTCCCATAATAAAAGAATATGTTCGGCCAAGTTCGCATTCAAGTTCCTGTACCTTCAAGCTCGCATTCCTTTCAATAAAAATCAGTGGAATTGGATTTGGACACTTCCTTGCCGAAAATCCAATTTTTTATTTGGAAGTCCATGCATGAGCGACTAACCACCCGTCAATTTTTAGCTTTCTCTTGCCCTAACATCAATGACCGATGCCCTAGATGTAATAGCATTGAAACCACAAGCCATATTTTACGAGATTGCTCATGGGCTAAGGTAATTTGGCTACAATCCCCGGGTATTTTGCCTCTTTCATTTTTTCAACTTCCCCTCCAAATTTGGCTTAAAACAAACTCTAAATTGGAAATAACTCTCCCGAGTCTTAAGCTTCCTTGGAGTATTTTCTTTTTGTTTCTTCTTTGGCAAATTTGGTTATTGAGGAATGATTATATTTTTAATAATCAATCTATCTCTCAAACCCATCTAGTCCACAAAACAGTTTAGTTAGCTACTGAATTTTATTATCTTGCCTATCCTGCTAAATATATTACCATAGAACTTCTGAGGATTATTAAATGGATCGTTCCATCTGAACCTTTTATAAAATTAAACACTAATGGTAGTTCTTTAGGTAATCTTGGGTTAGCCGATGCTAGTGGTATTTTGCGTGATTTCTCCGGTAATAGGGTTTCTGGTTTTTCTTTATGCCTAGGCTTAGCTTCTAATAATATAGCAGAACTATGGGCTATTCGTCAGGGTCTTATGTTAGCATGGGATTTGGGCTTTAAATTCATTCAACTAGAGACTAATTCTACTACGATTATTTCTTGGTTAACTACTAATGGTAATTTATCTTCGAATATTATTCCATTAATCTCTAATTGCAAGAACCTTATGTAGTGATAATGGACCGTCCAACTGCTTCACATATACCATAAGCCCAATGGCTGCGCAGATGCTCTAACAAAAAGGGGACGTCAACAACAGCGCATTTTGGAAATTTATGATGCTTGCCCATCTTTTGTTTATATAGCTTTTGCTTGGGATATGCAGAACCTTGGGACTAATAGACTGTGTCCCTTAGAGGTTGTTGAGCCTATTGTTGTATAAACTCTTTATATATTAAATAACATCCCCCCTTTTTATTAAAAAAAAAAAAAAAATTTTATATCCAGTGATTAAGTAAAGAGCAAAATACCTAAAGGCATGTTTGGTAGACTGTAATAGGCGTTGTAATGTAATAGTTATTCCTATGGTTTAGTTATTCTTTAGTTTGGTTATGTTTTTATTATAAGAAATAATCATTCCTTATGAATAACTATTCTTCAAAATGAGGAATAAAAATGTTGTATTAGCTATTCCTTAATAAGTACAATAATTTCAAAACTATATATTTCCAAGTAAACAAACTTTCCATATACATCTAACAATTATAAAAATAATAAATAATAAAAATAACACATATCTCTCTTAAATTTAAAAATAACAATTTTTAAGGAAATATAATTGTATGAGTAAGAAATTTCCTAAAATAAATGTTGCGTTTCATTCTAATGTTATAACTTACAACCAAACTAATGAATATGTTTAGTTATTACATTATAACAGATTTTATTCCTAGTAATAAAGATTACAATTCTTGTCGTAATTCCCATTCAGTGTACCAAACATACCCTAAGATTTCGTTTGGTTGGAAAAGTGAAAAGATAAAAATTGAGGAATGCATAGAAAAGTGGGAAGATAAAAGAGATTTAGTTCTCCCATATGTGCTTAATTGGGAGGATGAAAAAGTGAAGAGATGGAAAATTCATTTGTTTGGTTGAAAAAAAAAAAAGATGATTGAAAATATTGTTTGTATAAATTTATTGTCATGACAATATTAAATATAAAAAAGCAACAAATTAGCATAAAAAAAAGAACAAAAAAGCCAAAACAAATGAAAAAAAAAAAAAAAAAAAAACCTCCAGCTACATGGGCATTTTGGTCTTTCACAAGCACGAAACGACATTTCTTTGTTTACTCCTCAATTTTCTCCACAATTTGGGGAGAAAACATTTTGGTGAGTTTGAGGAGAAAACACTCAGGCTTTGCCAGTTTTCCTTCCAACAATCCACCTAACCAAACACCCCAAAAAATCACTTTCTCTCTACTCTAAAATCTACCAAACCAAACAGATCATAAGTCAAGCAATAAGATGAAAACAAAACAAGCAGTAAGTTAAAAGAGAATATCATATGTCTAGTGACAGAATAATATATATAGTAGTAAAAGATCAATAAAGTAGTATATGTTCAATAATGAAGTACCAGTGAAGTAATACGTCCAACAATAAAATTATTGTTGGAAAACATGGTTTTGCATCTCATACAAAACAAGCAATGGAAAATTTATTGATCTACTCTATTCATGTAGATAACATGGAACTTTGAATTTTAGAAAATTAGAACAAAGAAGTGTACCTTGATGTAGTGAAATTAAAAACAATGAAGAAGATTGATCTTGGAAAGACATTCAATCTTCACCCCAATTCCACTTTATGCCCAAGATATGTGGTCTCTCAACCAGTCTTACATGTATTCTCTTTCTTTCTCAATGAAAAGATGTGATCTAGAAAAACTGTTTTTCTTTTCTTTTAAATGTACAAATAACTGCCAATTGATTATCTAATTGGGTTGACTTTTTGAGCAGCCTAATTAAGTTTTAGTATGCGGCTTGAGATGGGACCAAATGGACAAATAAAGTTCTAATTTCAATGGCCTTTGGGCTTATCCATCAACTATTGACAATCCTATAGTTACCATTGATTATATTTAACGCACCTATGTAAATATAAACTATAGATTTTATTAATAAAATTATATCCCAATTTATTATTTAGCGCCCGTTTGTTTCCACTTTCCTAGCCCAAAAAGCCCGTTTTAAATAAAAGCCAATGTCCAAGCCCGTTTGGCTGAGACCAAAACGCAACTTTTTGAAAAAAGTTGCGTTTTGGGTTTGTGAAGAGAACGCACAGGATGGAAAAGGAGCTCTGAGCTGCATTTTGGAAAAGTCCATGCGCGTTGATCAACTATTCATTGGACTCTGTGGGCAATTACCAAATTACCCTTCAATAAATCAGAAGATGTCCTCATCTTTTTCCTTTGATACACACAAACACAAACACACCCACACAAATACATCCACACAAATGCACAGAACTTGCAAGAGCACCACCACCAAAACGCAGATCCCACCATCCACCTAACACCATCCAACCATCACCACCCAACCACCACCACCATCACTCGTTAAAACCACCCCCACCAAAACCCATTAAAACAACGGAAACCCAAAATACAACGAACATCAAACATGATCTACCCAAAATCCACAAAAAATAACTTAAAATTAAACCATCAATTGAAAACCCATAACCCAAACCCAAAATCAAAATCAAAATACAAACTCAATGGTAGCAGAACACTTGAAATCAGATGAGAGAGATTCAACCATGCAAGCTTCAACAGAGAGGGATTTCTCTGAGGTGCATTTTGGTCTGTAGCTAGAAAGTCACGACTTCCTCTTGACCGATCCAGACCGATTTTCTTCGTCTTCTTCTTCTTTCTTCTTTCTTCTTTCTTCTTTGTCTTCTTCCCAAATTGCCCACTGTGTTTCAAAAGCCAGAGTTTAAGTGTGGGTACTGGGTATTGTCAGTAATATGTGAAGGAAGTGGTAGGGAGGTTCTGTGTGGCAAGAGAAAAGGGAGAAAGGAGGAAAGAAAAAAGAGGCTCTGTGTGGAATGTTCTGGAGCGTGGAGGAAGTGGTAGGGAAAAAGGAGGAAAGAAGGAAAAAAAGGAAAAAAAAAAAAGTAAGGGTATGTGTGTGGAGGAGAAAAAAAGAGGGGAAAAGAAAAAGAAGGAAAAAAAAAAAAAGGAAATATGGATGAAAAGAAAAAAGAAAAAGAAAATAAAGAATAAGAAATTAAAATTGAGAAATGCTATCACAATATTTTTACAATACTTTCACAATAAATCTTAAGTGGTAGGTTATTATTAGCTAATATTGGTGAGAAAAAAATAATTTTTTTAGAAAGAGAAAAAAATAATTGTAATAGTACGTTCAAATTAAAATCAGTATAAATTATCACAATACTTTCACAATAAATCTTAAGTGGTAGGTTATTATTAGCTAATATTGGTGAGAAAAAAAATAATTTCACAATATTTATTTAAGTATGAAATAAACTCCCTTATATATATATTGTCCTTTTTGGTAATTTATCCCTCAAACTGTCACTTTTATAAGTGCTAGCCAAACACTCAGTTTTTTCAAAAAACACTTTTTAACAGCTTTTACAAAACACTCAGTTTTTTGAAAAAGTATTTTTTCATTATGCACTTTTTGAAAACTCCACTTTTATCAAAAAACACTTTCAAAAAGCCCAATCAAACTCACCCTTAATCAATTAACCCGTCTACCAAGACACCAATTAGTTCTATCACAAGAGAAAAAAAAAAAAAAAAAACATTCATAGTAACAAAAAGGCATAATGTATAGCTATCACTTTGTAAATGATTCTCTCTATCCTGGAATTCTTGTTTCAATCCTTCAAGTTATTCATACATTTATGAAATCTCATTTTATAAAATATAATATTTAGTAGCTCTTTACTACCGTGGTTAGGCCTAACACTCTGAATAACTAATCACATTAAACCTATCTTAAGAGAATATGTTATATCTCTTAAAAGAGACTATAGATTCCATTTTAAGAATATGTATTCCCTTATCACCACATGTGATTTCTCAACATACTAATATTTTTTATTGTAATTAAGATCTCACTCTTGATACATCAATGAAAACAACGTTTTGATTCATGTTCAAAATTTCCTCATGATTGAGAGTTTATGTAAATGAAAGTCATGAAATTTATTATTCAGTTGACAATTGTTAATGGAATAATTAATCTCATAGCAATAATATTCAATGTGTCTTACACACTTAAGACTTATCAACATATCAATTAGAAGTCTTCACTTTCATGATTAAGGCAAGCTATCTTAGTTGACATATTATAGTTTTCGAAGATAAAACGCCCAATTTCATCGCCAACTACAAATTTAAAATTTTGAGTTTATAAAAAACTTGTGATTTATATTTTCCATAACTAAATCACATATAATGCTTCTTAAGAGCATTCACAGTAAAACATCTAAAAATTTTAGCTTTTACCAACTCAAAACATTACTTTATCTATTTTAACAACTCACTTTATAATACACCCTACAACAAAAGTTTTATGTTAGCATTCAACACATTAAAATAATATAAACAACACAATAAAATAATATATCTAACACAATAAATAACAACCGCAACACTGCCGTCGTGGCCACCACCACCACCGTGGCAGTCACAACCCACTACAAAACAAAAAACTCAAAACAAAACCACCACCACAACCACAACGAAAACCACCGTCATTAACACCCCACCACAAAACCCATTAAAAACAAAACAGCACAGCCAAGAAATCCAAACAAAAAAAACCCAGCAACTCCACCAAAAAATCCACCATTACAATCACTGCCGCTAAGAAAAACCCAGCACCAGACCAAGAAACCCACTAGCACCAAACCAAGAAAAACACATTTAACCAAACTTAGAAAACACAGCAACTTAGACCCAAAAAACACAACCAAAACCCACTAGCACTGGCAAGCATTGGCAACCCAAACCCATGAATCCACTAGCACCGCCATCCAAAACCCACTAGCACCGCCAACCCAAAACCACGAATCCACTTGCATTAACAACCAAAACCCACTAGCACCAGCAATCCACGAATCTGATCTCACCTCAACGTTGATGCCCACGAATTTGATCTCACCTCAACGTCGATGTCCACAATTCAATTTCACATGGGCTGAGGTCGGAGCCGAGAGGAGAGAGTAGAGAGTAGAGGAGAAGTGAGAGAGGAGAGAGAAAGAAAAGAAAAAAAACAAACCTTTTATGCGTGTGAAGTGATTTGTGAGCGTGTGGAGAATAAAAAATGGTTTTTTGGGTATACCTTTAAGCTACAATGGACTGCTAGAGATAGCAACCCACTGTAGCAATCAATTAAAACTTTTTAGGTTTACCTCTTTTGTTGTGGTGTGTATTTTTGGTGTTTTGGTTGCTAAAATGACTTTGTGAGTGCTCTAAGGACTATATAATAATGTCCAAATATTCATGTTACCATTATTTTAGATAATAAAACAACTTTTATTATTTTACTACATAATGTTGTATATAACATAATACAACAGGATTTTAAGGCACTAATCCTAACAATTACATCAAAATAACTTGCAACTAGTGGTAAAGTAATAGGTGAACATTAATTTATCATGAATTCAACAATAAGAACCGTTTATGAACCCAGAGGTAAGATATCTGTAAAATAATACTAAGTCCATTGGTAAAAATAATTGTAAATCACTATAAGGTCAAGCATGATATTCTTGGATCAAAGCAAAAAACTTGATTGTGATTAGAGGGAGAGAAACTGTGCATGAAGATGAGTTGACCAAGTCCCCTCATTAATCACCAGTTTAAAGCCTTAAAAGGAGGAAGATCTTTTCAGTAGGAGTTTTTTGCCTTACTTAAAGAGAGCTTTTTAGTGAAATGAAGTGAGGATTTAGGTGGGAAACTATAACAATGATTTTTTTTGTTATATATTTAAGCTATGAGCAACAAGAAGGAATGAGTTGTCTTGTTAGGGATGACTGTGATCATGGTAAGGATGGTGTTTTCTACTCGATTCTTAGTTGGTGTAGTGTTTCTCTTGGTCTTGTTTATATTAATGCAATCAAACACAATATTGCGCAAGTAAACAACAGAGTAAATAAAATATCATGCAATACGGTGACGTGGGGAAAATGAATGGAACAACTATTTTGAAATAAAAAAATAGTAAGTTTCTAACTACCAATCCCAAGGAAAATAGATCCACTATATAGAAATTAAGTTTATAAATAGGATAACCTTACTTAAATTTACTATCTCATGTAAAACATACTGACATTACCCAATGCAGCTTCGAATTCACAAACTCTTCTATAAGTGAACTCTATTGAATGTGAACACCAGCTCACAAGTTCAAGTATCCACTTGAAGATTTAGTTCAACAACTTGTATAATAGGAGCAGCAACTTCACCTTGATCCCTCAATCTTCAGAGACTTGGACTATAACTCTGGTTGATGCTTTGAGAGAGCTTGAAAATTCCTAATCGCTTGTGTACACCACATGGCTCTCAAAAAGTCTCAAATAATGTGCCCTAGGGTTGCTTTTATGTCCTGGCTTGAAAAACACAAAACCCTAACTGCATGACAACTAATTTTAAGCAAATCTAGATTTTCTTAGCACGAATCTCAATAGGTTAAGATTAGTAATTCTCGATTTCTAGGTCCAAAACCCATATCCAAATCCTTGTTCAATTGTATTTTGAGTTGTAACTTCTTAGTGTCTAAGATTGTGTTTAAAGAAGACATAAGAGACTGCTCATGACCTGTAAAATTTGCTACCTTAGCTGTACTCCACCAATCAAGCCTCACTTAAGCTTGACTCCAACCAACCAATTAAGAATCACGAATTATGAATTTAGCTAAAATGTTTTGTTTTAAGTGGGTTGTATGAGTGGATTTTTGTAACCCTAATGAAGAGCCTATATAAAGCTCCATCAAACCATACTTTAAATAAGGTTGTAAAGGCAAGAACCCTAAAGGATTCAAAGAAAAAACCCTAGCCTCCACCTACTAAATCTGTGAGTTCAAAAGGGAAAAATGAGATATTGTTGTCACTTTTGTGCACCAAGTGTTTTGTACCAAGCATTGTCTTCGACACCGTATTGATGATCATTGAGGTGTTCCAAGTGAAGCTATTGCAAAGTTAACCCACTGCAATCAAGTTGTTGCTATGGTGAAGTCAATCATAGATTGGAGATCCATGCACAATGAAGAAGTTTACTAAGAAAAGTAGTCCAGTTGAGTTGAAACTGCACTTAGATAGCTCAATAGGTTTTACTATAAGTAGGTACTTATGGATCACGTATTTTCCCTATACTTTTAATCTTAATCTTTGTTAGTGGATTTTCAAGGTGTGGTGACCTTTAAACCACCCGTTGGGGTTATTTCTATTTAAGTTTTCCCCATTGTAACCATATTACTGTCTTGAAATTTACTTTTCCGCTGCATGGAATTTAGTTTTAGCACTATGATTGTACCCATTACATGCTAAATTGGATCTTTGCATAATTTGATAATTTAATTAACTTGGGTAATTGATTTATTTAATTAGGGTCAAAATAAACCCAACATTGATCGATCAAGCTTGGTGTTGAGCGAATATTGAGATTCTAAAAACTCTAATTCTTCTTGAGCTTGAACCTTGATTTTGTCTTGAACTAAAAATACACTCAAGACTCACCAATCGCTTAAAATATATGGATACATTTGACCGCAATTTCCCAACCTAGCCCTAAGTCGGTTATGAATAATTCAATCAATCTTGTCATTACAATTTGTGTTGTTCGATCTTCTAATTGTCAACACCATTTGAGTATCTATTCAGCAAAGAAACTTCATTTGAGTATCTTTTGTACCAAGGAATGATTCCTAATTGACTTTCATATTAAGTTCTGAAATTTAGTACCAAGGAATGATTCCTAATTGACTTTCATATTAAGTTCTGAAATTATAAATTTCAGACTAGCAATTCCCTAGACCGTTAATTCATCAATATGACAAGGAGAGTATTATATTAACTTCATTTGAATAGGCTCATGTTTGTTTATGAGCTATTTGATTTTTTTTTTTTTCATATATAGTAAACACTATTTTGTTTTACTCGTCTACAAATCTATATTAATAATTAATAACTATATTATAGTTGAAATTATATTATTTGAGATAATTATTTATAATGATTTTATTTCTTTATGAGCTTATTAAAATTAGATTTACTAGTTTAATATTTTTGAAAATTATATAAATTTTTTCTACATTATTGACCATTTATTTATCAATAGATTACAAATAATAATTTTATATATTATGAACTTAAGGACAAACTTGCATATTCTAATCTCATATCTATATAAATATATTTTTATACATATTGTTGGAGTTGTCTTATATTTGTTTTTGTACCAATTGGCTCAAGGGACTAAATAGAGTTATGCTATATACAAATATTATTCTAACCCTAATTTCTAATATAGTGGGTTAATAATTGCTTTTTCCTGTCGACATAAGTACATTGAACCACAAAAAATCTCTATGTTGATTTTTTCTCCTATTTGATCTTGCTTAAAGATTAAAGAAGATAAAAAATAACTTTTTTCTAAACTAAACTCAAATTATTTATAAACCATTCGATTTATTCATCATCCTTGTCATACTAGGTAAAGAGGACTCAATTGTGTTTTATTAAGATTTGATTTTAGACCACTAAGGGAGCATTTGGTTCGCTGTAATGTTGATCACATTATGGTCAAATTACCATAGTGTAAATATTATTGTGTTTGGTTTATTTGTTTTTTTTATGCATAAGATTACTATAATCTAAGATTACAAAATATTTCATATTAACCTAACTTATTGTAATCTTATTACCTTATTAAATGGGAGAAATCTTACATTACCTATTTGTGGGAAATGTAATAATTTATCAATGGACTTAATTGTTTGTGATTGAGAGTGTGAGTTATATATATTGTAGAGTTTCGAGCTCAGATTCTTCTATGGAGGCAATGTACAATGACTAAGGTTTGCATAGGGTTTTGTTCACGAGCCGCAGTAGTGGATATCGTGTTCAAGGCGAAATCATCGAAATTGTTTTGGATTGAAGCCTAGAGGGATTTGTACAAACCTCATAGAGACAAATTTTTTTGGTGGATCTGTTTGGTTAGGGAGAAAGTGTGGGAAAGTGAAAAGTTTTGTTTAATTGCTTTATGATTTTATGTCTATAAATATGGTGGATTCTAGTTCTTTGGTGCATGAGAAATTGCTAAAAGAAAATTGTTTTATTGTTTTGTGGATATGAGTTGTTTGGTTGGTGAGAAAGTAGAGGAAAATGAAAAAAAAGTTTTGTTTGGTTAGTGAGAAAGTAGAGGAAAATGAAATAAAGTTTTGCTTAGTTTGTGAGAACGTAGAGGAAAGTGAAAAAAGTTTTGTTTGGTTAGTGAGAAAGTAGAGGAAAATGAAATAAAGTTTTGCTTAGTTTGTGAGAAAGAGTTTTATTATTAAAAAAATACAAATTTGTTAGGAATGTTTTTAGAAATTCATTATTAAAATTATAATGATTGTTAGGAATGTTAGCAACCAAATAAACAAAGCAATGTTACATACTAGAGATGTGATGAGAATGTAACTAATTAATAGACCAAACATTGGAATGCTATATCCCTATAATTAGATTGCACGAATGTGCTAAGATTACAAGAATTTAACATCTATATATCTATACATATATATATATATATATATATATTGGAAAAGTTCAGAGAAATTTCAATTAGAATTTGAAATTAGAATTCAATTTTGTGCCATGTGTCTAAATTTATGTAAGGACCGCACCATATTTATCTACTTAAGTTTGTGCCATGTATCCACTTAAGTTTTTTTAATCTTTGTGCCAAGTGAGTTAATGAGTGCAAAATACTAAGAATCTAATATTAATGAACTATAAATTTTTAAAAAAAAACCAATCACATATACTCAATAAAATCACTACACAACAAAGATCATCACACGTTCTATCTTATTAATTTGACTAATGATTTATATTTTTATAATAAAATTTGTGTTTAATTTTAAATGTATCCATACGTATGTATGTATTACATGCTATTTTTTTTAATAATTTCTCTAATTATTTATATTTTATAATAAAAATTGTATTTAATTTTAAATGCATCCATGCGTTTGCATGGGTTACATGCTAGTCTATATATATATATACATATATATATATATATATATTAAAGGAAATACTTAAAAAAAATCCAATTAGATTTTACAATTGAATCCAATTTTTCGCCATGTGTCCTAAATTATTAATTTTTAGAAAGAGTTTTATTTCTTAATTTTAGAGTCAAATGTGAGACCATATCATAAATATCCATCCAATTGAGTTATTGCATACAAAACCAAAGAGTCTAGAATTAATGAACATAAAAATAAAATAAATAAAAAAAGAAGGAAAATTTACATTTTCTACCTAATAATATTCTTACAAAACTTTTTAATGAGTTAAAAGAAAAAAGAAAAAAAGAAGGACTATCAATAATATTTAAATTATATATTTAAGAATTATACTATGTATCTTAATGTATATTTTTTAAATTTATCCATGCATATGCATGGAGTTACAAGCCAGTATAATTCAATATGTGTGTGTGTGTGTGTATGTGTGTATATATATATAGGATAAGCTGATAGAAAATCCAATTAAATTTTAAATTGGAATTCAATTAGAGTCTAATTTTGCGCCATGTGTTTCATCTAATCTAAAATTTTAAATTTTTGTACCAAGTGAGTTAATTCAATGTAAAAATTGGATTTCAATTAGAGTTTAATTTTGCGTCATGTGTCCCATCTAATCTAAGTTTTTAAATTTTTGTACGAAATGAGTTAATTTAGTGTAAAAAACGAAGATTCTAATATAAATAAACCATAAAAAAAAAAAAAAAAAACCTTAATCATATATCTAACTTTATATATAAAACTAGCTTCTGACTCTATACATATGCATGGATATACTTAAAAGATATACATTAAAATGCACAGTATAATTCATACATATATAATTTAAATATTATTGATAGTCATTCTTATTTTTTTTTTAACTCTTTAAAAAATCTTGTAAGAATATTATTAGGTAAAAAATGTAAATTGTCATTTAAAAAAAAAATATATATATATATATATTTTTTTTTTATGTTCATTAATTCTAGACTTTTTGGTTTTTGTACACAATAACTCACTTGAATAGATATTAATGATGTGATCCCACATTTTACTCAAAAATTAAGAAATAATACTCTCTGTAAAGATAAATAATTTAGGACACATGACACAAAATTGGACTTCAATTGTAGAATCTAATTGGATTTTCTCTAAACCTTACTTATTATTATTATTATATATATATATATATAGAGAGAGAGAGAGAGAGAGAGAGAGAGAGAGAGATTAGAGGAAAAGAGAGTTTAAATGATTTTATATTTATGAGCCTTTTTTTTGTATAACTAAAAAAAATTCAAAATTATAAGTCATTTATGTAATATATCATGACTATGTATAGTTGATTACTAACTAGGTCAAATATATATATAGACACACACATATTTATACATATATTACTTTTTTAAATCGAAGTTTAAAGAAAATTCAATTAAGATCAAAATTGGATTTTGCTTTTATTAACTTTCCATACAAATTAAATTATTTAGATTTTAGTTGTTATTTTTTTTTTCTCTAAACTAATGAGTATATTTTTTATATTGTTTCTATTCATATATTTTGTATGCGAAGATATTGAACATAACAAACTGTGATTGAGCTGAACGATCTCATGCACTTATCCTCATAAATTTAGAAGATACTATTTGACCAATTTATTATTTGATTTTGTATTGTATTTAATAGAATTTCACAGACAATAATTATGAATTGATATTGTATATGTAGTATCCAATAGTAATTTTCAAAATTATATACATAATAACAATATAATGAGAAACTTAATGTAACTAATATCATAAAAATTGTAAGGAAAAACTATTTTAGTACCTCCATATGTCCTACTCGAACTATGTCCTATATGTTTAATAACCCAAATTAAAATCAATAGCACCACTACAATTCATCATTTCCGTGCATAATCGCAGGTTACATACTAGTATATATTAATAGCAAAAGTTTAGAGAAAATCCAATTAGATTTTAATTGGATTCTCAATTTTGTGTCACGTGTCCCATTTAATTTTTAAATTTGTACCAAGTGAATTATTGAGTCTAAAAATCGAAGTGTCCAAATCCAATTAGATTCTAAATTGGAGTTCAATTTTTTGTCACGTGTCCATCTAAGTTTTTAATTTTTGTGGCAAGTGAATTATTAGTTGTAAAAACCGAAAAGTCTAAAACCAATTAAATTCTAAATTATAAATAAATATACACACACATATATATATATATATAATTGTAAAGTTGAATTTTATCAACCATCTTGTTGGCTTTATTCCGTGCCAAATTTGCTTGTATTTTAGCAATTAGTAACCCTGTATTTAGGTGAGAATTATGTAAGGGTAGTGAATGAGCGAGTGTGAAGAAATGCTCAAGATTGTGCAAAGATGCAGAGACTCGCGGGTGACTCGCGACTGGCAAGCCGCCAAAGTCGGCACACGTGCGGAGCATGCAGGGGAGCTGAAGAGTCATGCTAGCTGTTGCACTACAGGACAAAAGTCCCAGGCTGGCCAAGCTGTTAACTCACAACTTGAACTTGCGACTCAGCCCAGTCGCGAGGTCAAGTCGTTAAACCACCCTGTTTGGGAAAAACTGACTTTTCACATTCCTTCTCAGCCTACTATATATATACCCTTATACCCATGATATTGAGAGAGCTTCCAGAGAGAATTTGGAGAGAGAAACCCTAGAGAAAAGCAAGATTGATTCATCCACAATCTTCACATAGAGACTCTTTAAATTCCTCTACTCTCTTCCTCTCCATTGTCAAATCCTTGAGAGGTACATTACCAAATCCTTTTCTCACCATACCCATATCTGTGAGGAGGTCATTTGGTGTTTGAGAAGCAGTTAAGAAAGGATCAATTTCATATTGGTTGATGCTATGGTCAAGTAGCGGAATCCGACAAGCTAAAGAAGAAATAGGTTCGGCGTAATCTCGTTGGAGTAAGAGCTTCGAGGGCTTAGGTACATTGGATAGATTAGGCTTGGAGGGCTTTCTGTTGTTCATGTATTCCAACTACATTTTTTAATAGATTGTTTACCGCTTGGAGGGCGGCGAAGAGGTTTTACGCCGAGAGCTTTGGGTTCCTCTTCGATAACATATCAAGTGTTGTCCTTATGTTTGCATCTCTCTTCCCTTAATCTTTTCCATTTAATTTCTGCTGTAGATGTGATTTTATTTGGTTTAGATTGTTTATCAATTTTGTATTAAACTTATGTTCATATTCCGCACATTAATTGTTTGATATTAAGCTTGAATTGGTAATTTATAAATTGGGGGTTTAAACGTTCAAGGTGTTTTATACACTTATTGAACTTTCAATAATAATGAGAAACCATTATATATTTTAGAAATGTATGGTTTAAAAAAAGTATAAACTAATACCATATATAATTTGAACATTTTTTTCAAAAAAAATGTATAATTTGAACGGTATAATTGTGATTATTTTTAATTAATTGTACTGTACATACACACGATGTAATGCACTAGTTACAATATAACGTAGCATCAAGCAAATCAAATACCCCCTATACGATGTCATTTTAAACATGTCTGTCGCTTAATTTGTTGAGAGCTATTGCTGATGGCCTTCTGGACTAATAATACCTGCCCAACTGCATGCCCTCATTTGTGGGCTTGAGCCAGGATTAATTTCCCTCACTTTAACCGTTAGCTTAATTTCTATAGAGATTACATAATAAAAATTCAAAACCAGCCCCTCCCCCACGCCTGCCTCCAGGCTCCAGGGGAAGTAAAAAAAGGAAAAGGGAAGGAATAATTAGAAAATAAGTAGTCAAAAAGCAATTCAGGAGAAAGTAGGATATCTGGAGAATAAAGTTGACTGTCCATTTGCTTGTACTTGGAAATTGAAGAATATCCATGATTTTCAATCAGTATTTTATTCAAGTCGGTCAGAAAATTTGTGAACACGTGGATAAGAACTAAGAAGCAACATTATATCATAAACCACCAGGCTTCCATAACAGATACTCAGTAAGTTTGAGAAGGTGGTTCTGCAGATAAAAAGTGGACTCAATTATAGTTCCCAAATATATTCTGACAAGATATATCGAGAGAAAGATAGTCCTGCATCCTCCTAGTACTAAAGAAACGTGAAGAGAATATTTGGAAAGAATAAACAGTCTATATGTGATTGATTTTCTTGTGCTTACTCTATTAATTAATGCATTGTTATACATTATTTCATGGGGGAATTCTAACTATAAATCTTACTTGAAAAAGATGCTTGGTTATCTCTTTTCTGTACATATTGAGGCTTAAGATATGGACAAAATGTAGTAAGGTTGATAAAAAGTTGCTGCAAAGTTCAAATAGAGATCTTTCTCGGGTAATAGCTAGAATGTACTAAGTCTAGATGTAGCTCTTCTTGGTCAGAAACGAATAAATATGGATTATATTGAAATTATGAATTGAAAGAGAAGGAATGTAAGAAAAAAAGGATTAAGAATTTGAACTTTTACCTCATATGAGAATCCATGTGACGACACCCACTTGTGAGAGAAAAACAAGAGGAAGGTTCTTATCATCTTGAGGCTTTCTCTTTGGCCTCACACGTTCTCATTCTCTATATAAAGACTCCTCAAGGCAATAACATTATTCAGACCACAAAGACCATTCTAATCCACTCATTTAATGAGAACCAAAAACATGGCTACCATTTCCCTTGATCCAAGGTTTAATCTCCAAGTTGGCAAGAACCAGCACCAACATGGAGGAGTTGTTGAAGAGATTGACGGTCTTATAAGAGTTTACATGGATGGACATGTTGAGAGGCCTTCAATTGTCCCTATTGTCCCCTGCACCATGTCATTAGAGCGTGGTGTGACGGCAAATGATGTTGTAATCGATAAATGCACTAGCTTATGGGCACGTATATATGTCCCAAGCTGTTTTGGCAAGCTTCCATTTCTTGTTTATTTTCATGGAGGTGGATTTTGTGTAGGTTCTGCTGCTTGGAGCTGTTACAATGAGTTCCTGTCCAATCTTGCTTCCAAAGCAAATTGTGTGATCATCTCTGTAAATTATCGTTTAGCCCCTGAGAACCGTCTCCCTGCTGCATATGAAGATGGTTTCAACACACTTATGTGGGTGAAACAACAAGCTCTAAATGGTTCAACTGAGCACAGATGGTGGTTGAGGCATTGCAATCTCACTAGCATGTTCCTAGCAGGTGACAGTGCAGGGGCCAATATAGCTTACAATGTGGCCACACGGCTAGGGTCAAGTGGCACATCTGATTTCACCATCTTAAGGCCATTGTATCTCAAAGGTACCATCTTGATCCAACCTTTCTTTGGAGGAGAGGCACGAACTTGGTCAGAAAAGTATACCAATCAACCGGCTAATTCAGCACTATCCCTATTGGTTTCTGATACATATTGGCATTTATCACTACCTATTGGGTCTAACCGTGACAATCCATGGTGTAACCCTCTAGCAAACGGCATGGCCAAGTTGAGGGACTTTAGGCTTCCAAACATAATGGTATGTGTATCGGAGACGGACATATTGAAGGATAGGAACTTGGAGTTTTGCACAGCCTTGACTAACGCAGGGAAGAGGGTGGAAACAGTGATGTACAAAGGCGTAGGGCATTCATTCCAAATTCTGCATAACTCTCAGCTCTCTCAACCTCGAACCCAAGAAATGATGTCCCATATCAAGGCTTTCATTAACGAATAACTACTGGGATTTTCCTTTTTCTTTTGATTTTTTTGGAGCATGTTTGTGTTGATGATATGATTGTTGCCAGTAAGTCTGTTGGTCTAATAGTAATGTATTCCCTAAGCAATAGTAATGTATCTTTGTTTGTATCAATAAAAGAATTAATATTTCATACTGTTCTACAAATTTATTTTTGTAAAAAAGTTACAATTAAATCAAGAGAGCATAAAGAAATCCAATTGGATTTCATACTGTAGCAAGGCTGTCTTGAAGTAAATAGCCTTGTAGTTCTTGAGGTGGTAAAGAAATCCAATTAACGGATAGTGAGCCAAGTTTAGCCTTAGTAGCATACTAGCAATCTAGTGGGCAACTCTACTAGCTAGGTGACTGGTGAAAGTAAATGTTTTTTTTTTTTTTTGTTTTTGAGAAAAGGTGAAAGTAAATGTTAAGAGGCGTAAGTCCCAGGCTACCTTAATACCATGACAACTAAATCAAATTTCGCATAAATAAGTTGAATTTAGCATTACAGTAGTCAGTATCATTATCTTTATTGTATGATGGCATGATTGACTTAGGTTCTTCACCAAGAAAGTGCCTTCTCCAAGTGCAAAAGCCTTTGTTATCAATTCGAAGTTGCTGAAATTTTGTAGGCATTCCCTATAACCAGCTTTCCTAGGAGGTCTCTCACACAACTGCAATAGACCTCGGCTCTTTTGGCGGAGTCAAAAGATGCATCTGCATTGGCTTTCAACCAAATTTTTTGGAGGTCACCAGTGTCTTGAAAGGTTTGAACCATCTATGCTTGCAATTCCAAATTAAGGATGACTTCGATTCTGCTGGCTTCATTTGCTTTTGAAAACAAATAAATTGTAGTTTTTGAGCTCTTGACAAGGCTAAGCATGGGCCTGGATTAGTATTATCAAAGGCTTAGCTAAATTGCCTAAAAGGAAGCTAAAAGAGACATATTTACAGTTGCTCTTGAATATCCTTCTTTGATTCCTTGGAAGTTCTTCAACAAACATAATGCAAATCTACTTATATCACCTCTCGCAATCACAAAAGAAATCACTTTCACGTTACAATTCTTTCATCTATGGGCATGGGAGCAATATATGTTGAGTGTTTCCTCTTCTTTTTTGCATATGGATAGGGTCTTTAATAATCATCCTTCTACATGAAATATTCATTGTGGGTAAGGCATTGTGACATACCATCCAAAGAAAGAAGACATTGGAGACTCCATATGGACCTCCTCATATTGTATGGGTGCATGAAGGAAGATGAGGCCCTCTCCCTTTGCTTGTTTTGTGACTTTTGAAAGAATGGACTGGTACCTGCTTGCTTTTCACTTGTGAAACTGATAGGGTATTATACCTGTATAACCATCAAATAGTTGTTATAGTTTCACCTTATCCCATACTTTCCCTCCCATAGTTGATAAGCTTATCTATTTTCATGTTGTTTATGTGAAGAGACAGGAGTAGGGCTGGATAAAGTGATATCCATTTTGCACCCCAAACATTACTCTGATTACCTTTACCAATCCTCCAAAGACACTGTTTGAGGAGGTCTTTCCTGCAAGCTAACTACTCCAGCGCCATGAGGACCTCGATCCACTCAATTTTTGCAACCCAAGAAGTAGAAGGGAAGTTGGCACTTTTGATGATATGTGACCAAAAACCATTTGTGCGTTTCGAAGATGCAATTCTTGCTTTGCTAGAACTGCAGTGATCTACTCTTCTAGAGAAGCTAGTAATTATGAAATACAAATATATGGGTATTAAGAATAGTTTTTGAAGGGGATAAAAATCAAAGCATGACAGACACATGAGCCTGAAGGCACTAAATTATGTAAGACGATGGATCGAGGTTCTAGACGGAAAGAATGCATGACGGGTGGTCCTATACAGACGGAATCCTTGGTGTAGGGACACAAGGGCAACTAATGTCAAGGCCATGTGACACCCACATAGCTTAAGTGAACTCCAAGGAATCCTAAATGGAAATATCTTGCACTCTACGTTTGACCTTGGTCAAGCAACCCCTATATGGGAAGAATTCCACAAAATACATACATTTATTGGGATCCTCTCCATAAGGAAATACCTTCTTGCCCAAGAAACAGAAGTAGATTCTACTCTACTATAAAACCTCAAGCCCTCAAAAAACAAGGTACGCATAATTTCCCCCAGCTCTAGCATTCTAGAGTTGCGAAAGTTTTCTAACTTAACTTTCGAAGGGATTTTGGCTGGCACCACACCGGTACTGTCCTAAGATCTTCTTGTTCTGTGTCACACAGGTGTTGTTTAGAGCACGTGAAGACTGTGTGACTTACTAATGATTTTTAGCATCATCAGTTTTAAAACCCAAACTAGATCTACTAGTGTAGCCACTTTAACTAGAACCTACCCTTACATCACTTTATATAACCTAAAAAAAAAAAAAAGAGAGAGAGAGAGTTTGCACCCATATGGAATTACTAGGTTGCCATTGATACAATTTGTAAGCATCCAAGAAAGCGCTAGTCACATATGTGTTATACCTCAAAAGAACTAGTAAAGTTATAATTTTGGCTCTTCATAAAGTTAAGTCAACAATGCTAAGTTGGCAAACCTTGAACAAAAGTAACCTTAATGTTGAATCTTGACTAAGTTTTAAAGAAGTTTTGAAGACCAAGTTACTATGCAAGAAGTAATGTAGGCTCTAGAATCTCAATTCCAAGTTGATCGATTGAGAATCATTTAAATTGATTAATCAAGAGCCTAGTTTGACCTATTGAGATTCGTACTGACAAAATCCTAATTAAGCTCAATCAGCAATTGTGCATCTAGGGTTTTGTAGATTACAAGTTAATGTACAAAAAGAGATCTATGGCACGTGAAATCAGACTTTTTGAGAGTAGTGCATTGTACACCTAGGGTTGGAGATAAACCAAGCTCTCTTAAAGCATCAACCGAAGTTCAAGTTGAATATTTCAAAAGATCAAGTAATCTAGTTGAAGTTGTTGCTTATGGTACACAATCAAGCTGCTAGAGTGAATCTTCAAGAGGGTTCTTAAAGTCGTGAGTGAGAGGTTCACATTGGACAAAGTCCACAAATAGTAAGTCTACATGAAGTAGTAAGGATTTGGAGCTACATGGGGTCATTTTTATGTTCAAAATTTTCCAAATCCTTAGACCTCTACAAACATGTCCAAAAATTTCAAAACTATTAGACCTCTGGGAAACATTCCAAATCTTTGGACCTTTCTAAGCATGGTCCCCATCTTCAAAAAAACCTTATCTTTCAAGTAAAAACTTTTGCAACAAATTTTCAAAGACCAATTTGCATAAACAACATCTAGACCCGATCCTCTCATTAGGAGGTGAGTATGTAATTTATCCTGAGATTCAGTCAACACTCACAAACACACTTCGGTTAAATTCTAGTTGCAAAATTCAGTGTCTTTCTCTTAAATTGACATTCGCTTTTCAAGTTCTGTCGATGAGGGGCATTCTGTAGATACCATTTTACAACCTGCATTTAACCTCATTTAGAGGGTAAATGGGTGATTTCACCTAAGGATAGCATCTTAATCTTGAACGTTATATCCCCAATCACCCCTCATCAAATTGATCTCAACATCATAATGATCATAACGACTGGTCACATACCTCAATCAAACCAGCAAATTGTAAGATATTGAGAAATCAAATTTCAACGATGAAGATGCATCCATACTAATAAGCCTAACCATACATGAATATAAAAAAAATTAATTTAGATTGGTCCAATTTAGGGTCAATTGGAAATTAATGATGCCTAGTGGTCTTATTGGTTTAAGGCTAACACATTTGGTAAGCTTACATGCATATAATCACTCCTAACCTTTCACATTAATGCACCTTTAATATTTTTGTCAAAAATAATTTTTTTAAATCAATTCGAATTAATTAATTTTATGAAAATATGAGATCAGAATGACATATTAGGGGTTGAATGAGTTGAATTTTGGAAGGAAATCACAAATTAATGACAAATTTGAGCTAAAAAAGGAAATTGGTAGGTTAGCACTGGATCAGCACTTGGGCAAGCCAAGCAAGTTCTGATCAGCACTTGGCTCCCCCCCCCCCCCCCCCCCCTTTGAATTTTGAATTTCCCTCTTCCCTTTTTCCTTCACTTTCACCAACTTCAAATTTATGACCCCATTTCCAGAATTTTCCTTTCCCCTTTATAAAAAAAGGTGTGAGGCATTCATTCCAAAGCACACCAAAACCTCCTCCTCTTATCCTAGAGTTCTAGTGAAATAAGAAAGGGCTTGTTAATTCATGGTCTTCCTGAGATTCGGGATTTGAGTTAGTACCTCTTTACCCCTCCTAGGATTCCTTCTATTTCTCTTCCTAAAGTCCTAAGACAGTAAGGAAAATGCTTTTCATACCCTGGTCTTCCTGAGATTTGGGGTATTGAGTAAGTACTCCTATAACCCCCTCTCTTGGGAATCTCCAAGAAAGCCTCCTTTTCCATTGTGTTGGATTTGTATGTATATATAATCTCTTTCCTGAAACTTGTTTTTCATATTGTTGTTATGTTAATTTGCATCAAAACATGCTTGGTTTTTTGGTTGTTCTTTGAATATGCTTGAATGTTGTTCACATGTTCTTAACCGTTCTTCACATTTTCATGCATACACTAGATTTTGATCCTAAATTTATGTCAAACATATGAAAGAAGATGTTAACTTTCAAGTTCCCTCAAATGTTAGATCTAGGATAACACTAATAACACACAATCATGGTGTTATTTCTTTTAATTCAAAGATATGCCTAAATTTAGGATAACACTAATCACACATAATCACTATGTTATTTCTTTTATCTAAGTAATATGTCTAAAACTAGGATGTCACTAATCACACACAATCACTAGAACTTATTTGTTAGTCCAAATGAGATCATGAACATTATGAAATTAGGGTTTATGAACATGCACACACATTTAATTTCAAGAAAACAATATGCAATTGATAGATGATATGTTTAGTTGAATAGATGATGTGACATGATCATTAGTCACCATAGCCTAAAATACCGGTTTCAACGAGCAAGGTGGGTGTCTAACCCTTCCCACCTTGTAACTTAGCCTCCGAGCTTAGATCAAGGGTTCTATAATAGTTTCTTATCCATGAAATTTTATCTTTGTAGAATGTAACTAGGACTCAAAGTCATGTACTTTTCTCTTAAATTGTATCTAGGACCAAAGCCATGTACCTTTTTAGTTACTTCAACAAAGATGTAATTTTTTATTATTTAATAAGGATATTTCATTTCAATTATGGTATTCTTATTTTCCCTAGTTAATAAGTAAGTGGTGACTCTATTGTAAAACTCACGATTTAGGGAGAAATATTATTAGTTGAATCTCAATTTTGAAAGACACATACATGACTTCACCCGTTCACATGGGTTTGACCCAACTCTATCAAATGGGCCTCGTGGGCATGGTCTCAAGGATTTGGAAAATTTTGGTGAGATTCAATGGTCTAAAATTTTTTGGACATGTTAGTAGAGATCCAAGGATTTGGAAAATTTTTGGACAATTAGAAAGTCTACAGGAGATAACAATAGATTAGAGTTAAGTTTATTGTAAAACTTCCATCCAATTCAGGTTTTCTCTTTGTCACTATATCATTTGTCTTATTTTTTCTTTAACTTTGTTTATTACGATATGGTGTGCATGTTTTAACCAAGCTTTGAATCACATTGCATAATTGGATAATTAATTCAACTTAGTTTAAAAATTTGGTAATTTTGCACATCCAACTAAATTTGTTTCAACACATTTATATATTGAAGATTCACCTAATAAACACTCAATAAAGGACTTAGCTTATTCCCACACAACACCCACTTACACAATATGATCCTATCAGTATCACATTATTTAGGGTATCACATATGGGTGTTTTTTTTTTTTTTTTTTTTTTTTTTTTTTAATAAGAGTGATGGGCTAGATTGGGTTTTATTAAATATTATTGTTGTCGGATATAGATCTAGCAAATAGGTCAGTTTAGGTCAAGGCTATTTGGGTTCAAGTAAAAAACAGGTCATCTTAAACGGGTTATGGGTCGAATAATTTTTCACATGAAAAGAAGAAATGATTTTTTTTTTTTTTTACTAAATGTCAAAAATAAAAAATAATCAAAATAAAATTTAAATAATATATAGATTCTTAAGTTTACACAATTCACACCAATGATATCCTCACCATAAAAGTTTAGTGATTTGTCATTAAGTACCCAAAAATGACGTGATTTTTCTTCATTAAAAATTTCTTACATTAAAAAATCCCTAAAAAATAATCTAATCACCATTTGATACATGTACTTGGATGCTCGGTGAAAAAAAATCCACAAAAAGTCAAAGATGTTGGTTCACCTAAGCATATAAGATTGACAATGACGTGGATCTTATGAGTTTCAATGTAAAAATTTGGGGTTTAGACCAATACTCTAATGCTTAATGCTTTCAAAATTTATACAGTAAGTTTAATTTTCTTTGAATCTTGTTGCCCCATAGTTAAACTAGAAATAAAACTTTTTGGTGGCTGCTATTTAATTCAACATAGTCATTACCATTGGATAGTTGATGTCATATTACTTTTACATGGTTTATCATTTGGAGTGATTTGTCAACTTATTTCGTATGCTTTAAAAATAAATAAAAATTAAAATGAGTCGGATTGTGAGTTAGGTATTTTGCTTTGGGTTGGATTAACAGTTTCAATCCAAAATTGCTAGGTCTAATTGATACATGATGACATGATGGATTGGTAAATTTTATTAGAAATTTGTGGATCTTGTTATGATCTTGCTAAATTTTGTTTCTGTTGATCTTGTTATAATTTGATTGTATTGTGTTTTTATTGGATTGTTGTGATTATTGTATGCACTATACTTGTTGATGTTATGTTTTATTATTGAATTTATCTACATCATATTGTTTTGCTAAAAATCTGTCATGATTTTTGCTAGAACAAATTGGACCTTGAAACTTCAATCTAATTCAATTCTTTTAACTTGTTGTTTTAAAACCATGGTATTAACTTTTTTTTTTTTTTGACTGAATAAAAACCATGGTATTAACTTATTAAATACAAATCAAGAATTACACATTTATACCGCACACCCTTGATGCAGTGGTCACTTCACAAGTATAAATACTTGTGAGGTGTGGGGGTCAAGGGCCGGAGTTCAAGTCTCCAGGAGAAAGTTTCACACACATATACACTTAGATTAGGCTAGAGTAAAATTTCTATCTAGTATAAAAAAAAATAAAAAAAAAAAATACACATTTATATCATATTCAAAGATGACGATTTAGAAAACAAAGTTGAGCTCTAAATTAATTTGGAGTTATCTCTTCTAACCCATACATGCTTACATGACGATTTATAAGACTATCCATGTGTATTATTTAAACAAGTCACATGACTTATTAAAAAAAATCATGACTAAAACTACACATGAATGGTCTCTTCAATTATTATATAGTGGGTTGAAGGAAGATAATTCCAAACTAGTTTGGAGCTACAAAATTTTCAAATTATCCACCGTGTTACAATTCATTTACTTTTAAGGCAAAAATGCAAATCACACCTTATCAGTATTAACAAAATTTATTTCAGTCTTTTAATTATACTTTTGTTCAATTGTGTCATCTAAGTTTCAAATTTATTCAATCAATGGTGTCTCCATTAAATTTAGTTAAATGTTGTGTTTGAGTGTCCAAATTTTTATTCTTCCTTCAAAAATTTTAAATTAAAAAAATTCAATTAATTATTGAAAAATATTTTCTAGATTTTTTAATTAAAATTTTAATGGAAATGTTTTAATTGAATAAGCTTGAAATTTAAAGGACTTAATTAAACGAAAGTAAAGTTAGAGGACTTAAATGAGTTTTACTCAAACTTAGATGGTACACTTTGCATTTTTTCTTACTTTTAAGTTTTAAAATATATGATTGAAGCTTGATAAGTTAATTTTCTTTAAGATTTCTCCCCTCTCCCCGTGTGTGTGTTAAAAATACTTAGTATTCTCAACAAAAAAAAAAAGCTTGATGAGTTAATGTGCCAACTTAATTATCTATGTCAGTAGTCTTGCTGCATATACTCATGAGTCATGAGATAATTTTTTTGGCTAAATTACCAATTTAGTTTCTAACTTTTTCGCTATGTGTTAGTTTTGTCTCTAATATTTTAACTGTATTGATTTAGCCCCTAACTTTTTTATGTTATATCAAATTAGTCCATATCGTTAATTAATAGGTGAAAAATGCTGACGTAGTTTATGGCCAAAATAAATAAATAAATTTTTTTACCTCATATGTCAAATGTACTATTAACGTGGATTAAACAAAAGTAGAAGAAAAAAAATTGTTGAGACCAAAATCCTTAAATTAATCACAATTTGTAATATTAGACAAATTAAAAATTAATTTGTTTCACAAGTTCCCCTATCAAAAAATAAAAAATAAGTCCTTTTTCGTTCACTTGTTAAAAAGATAAAAATCTTTGATTTTCTGGGGGGAAAAAAAGGTTGCCGCTTCCCCTTTTTTTCTCCCAAATTTATTTTCTTAGACGGCCCAGACCTTTCAATTCATAAAAAGAAATAGGGAAAAATGTTCATGTACCCCCTAAACTTTCAACCACTAGCCAAGACAACCCCTAAACTATTATATTGGCCAATTTACTCTCTATACTATACATATATGTCAAATCAGTACTTCAGTTAGTCTAACATTAAAACACTAATAGAATGTGCATGTGAGACTCACGTGACTTTTAAAAGCAAAGAGGAGAGAGAGAAGAGAGATAGGTCTGGCAAAGAGGAGAGAGAGAGAGAGGCAATAGAACTAGAGCCACTGCGAAGCTTCTCTTCGTCGTCTTGCCGTCCTTGTCCCAACGACGCCTTGGTGGTTCCGCCGCACCGTTCAATACTGGTATTTTTTTTTTCTTTTTTTTCCGTTAAAATAAAAAATTCTTTGTGGATTTAAACTCAAGGAATGAATGAAAGGGAAAAAAAATTACCAGGATTGAACGGTGTGGCAAAACCATTAAGACACTATTGGGACAAGGGCAGGGAGAAGCTTCGCGGTGGCTCTGGATCTATTGCCTCTCTCTCTCTCTCTCCTCTTTGCCAGACCTGCCTCTCTTCTTTCTCTTTTCCACTAGGTTTGGGTGATTGATTTTTTTTTTTTTAAAGTCACGTGAGTCTCACCTGCCCATTCTGTTAGTGTTTTAACGTTAGACTAACTGAAGTATTGATTTGACAAGTATGTATAGTTTAGGGAATAAAAGTTCAAGGGATGTCTTGGCTAGTGGTTGAAAGTTTAGGGGATATATGGGCATTTTTCCCAAAGAAATACTAGTGAACTAGAGTCTAGAGATAGAATTCAACCAAAAAAAAAAAGTCTAGAGATAGGGATCCCCAGTAGTCCTCCACAAGTAAACGAATACACTGAGCACAAGGAAATAAAAGAAAAACAAAGCTTCTATCCCAGTTTCCAAGTAACTATAAATCAAACTTTTTACTACTCAACATTTCCCTCTCTAGTTTGTGAAACAAAAGGAAAAGCTTATGGCAAAATCGAAGAAGGGACCATTTCAAAAGCAATGGAGTGATGGCCTGCTTTCTCTTCCTCCAATCTCATAAGATTAAGCCCAACCACCAAGAGAAAATCTCATTTTCTTGACATCCAAACAGAAGCCAAATGTATCAACGATTTATTCGATTGGACTGAGATCTGTTGGTGGATGGGGCTTAAATGTTTTTTTTTTTTTTTTTTCAAGGAAACTTTACTTGAAAGAAAAATAATAGAAAGTGCAATCTGCAAAGAGAAAAATGAGATTGGAGATGTGTTTACACATGCTTCTTTTTTTTTCCCCCATTTTATATAGGCAACGTGGTAGTATAGGGGCAGTTCATCTGGCAAGAAAATTATATTTTATTTTGGCCGTTAGTCACATTAGTATTTTTTTTTTTTTTTTTTATCATCATTTATTGGTAAGGATCATTTTAGCACAATAACAAAAGGTTAAGAACTAAATTGAAACACCACCGCACACCCTTGGTGCGATAGTCACTCCACAAGTATAAGTGTTTGTGGGGTGTGGGGGGCAAGGGCCGGGGTTCAAGTCTCCAGGAGGGAGCTTCACACACATATACACTTAGATTAGGCTAGAATAGAATTTTATTTTGTATCAAAAAAAAAAAATAGACTAAATTGAAACACTTGAAAGGTCAGAGACAAATTGATATATAATGTAAAGGTTAAAGACCAAATATGCTTTTTTTTTTTTTTTCTTTTTTTCTGAATTAGTGAGATGATATTAATAAGATTAGTTTCTTTTATTCAATACTGCTGTGCCTTTTTATTGCCACCAGAGATTTTAAAAAAATAATAATTTGAGTGAAATCTCCCCAGAGATTAAAAAGAGTAGAAGATAGACAAATATCAATCATACTTCAAGGTTCGGCATCAAGGGGCATCATAATTCATAGATGTTTATCTCTCCCTTTATTGCCCAACAACCTCTAGGGACCAATCTATTGCTCAACCTCATCCCTAACGTTCACCAAAGCACTATGGTTTCACTGTTATGGGCTTTAAATCTGAACTCCTCCCTCTCCATGGCCGCCTACTCTTATTGATGGAGTCACCTCATCTATCCCATTGAGTAGGGAAAATAATCATGCTCAACATTTAGTTTTAAAAAAATATAATGGTAATCATATAGTGTCACCTCATTTGTTGGCGAAAGGAAGGGTTAAATTGTAACAGTAATTCTCTGAGTTAGTCTAAATTTCCAACGCCTCTTTTAAATGGGATAATGGTAATCATATAGTGTCACCTCATTTGTTGGCGAAAGGAAGGGTTAAATTGTAACAATAATTCTCTGAGTTAGTCTAAATTTCCAACGCCTCTTTTAAATGGTATATTTTTCAAACCTTCTTTTAAGGTTTTGGGGAAATGACATTTCACTCTAAACTTTAAGGGAAGTGACACTTCCATCTCTTTTTTTTTTTTTTTTTTTTTTTTTTTTGAGAGGAAAATACTTTCATTAAACCAGAAAAGGGCTACAACAGAGAGCCACCAGCATGAAGCTCTAAATCAGATACAATCAAATGAGAAACAAAAGGTGGTGTAACACCTTTCCAAACATGAGAACAAAGATTAGACTTGGCAAATTGAGCAAGCTTGTGAGCAACCATGTTGTAGTCCCTTTTCAAGTAGGAAAAGGAGCAACAAGAGAACAAAGCTTTGGTCTGCAGAATGCCTTCCACTAAATGACCAGCTTCACCTTCGAAGTTACTAAGATTAATAGCAAGAATCGCTGAAAGAGCATCTGATTCCAACATGATTTGAAGGAGGTCCATTTCTTGCGCTAACAATAGGTCTTGCTCAATAGCAAAAAGCTCCGTCCATTCAGCAGGGAAATATGAAGGCAGCAGCTTGCAGAGAGCTGCAATAACCATGCCGGATTCATCCCTTATAACAACACCAACCCCTGAACTCCCCACAGGATCTATAGAGCATGCCCCATCTACATTAACTTTGAACACACCAGGAGGAGGGGCAGACCAGCCCCTAAGAGTGGACTGCAAAGGGGGAAAATCCAATTTAATGGCGCCATGGTAGTCATCTATCAATCTTTGAGCCATCTCCCAAGTTTGGAGGGGCGAAAGACAATCTTCATCATGAACACGCAGGTTCCTATTATGCCAAATTGCCCAGGAAATGGCAAAGAAGATCAGCAGGTGCCGAGGAGGAGAATTAGCAAGGAAATGAAGAGCAAGGGCCTTAACGTCACGAGATTCCAGCAGCAAACCAAGCGGACAGTCTTGCCAAAGGGCCCAAACAGATAGGGCAAAGTCACAAGTGAGAAGGCAGTGATTTAAACATTCAACCTCCTCATCACAGGCCGGACAGAATATGTTGGCATTCAGGCCTCTCATGTGCATATTAGCCATTGTTGGTAGGCCATTCAAGCAAGCTCTCCAAGCGAAAATTTTTACTTTTTCAGGGAGATCAAGCTTCCAAAGATTCTTCCAAAGAGGCAAAAAGGGATCCCCCGAAGAGCATTCCACTATCTCAGCTGATTCAAGGAGATTAACAGCAACAAAGTAGGCACTTTTAACAGAAAACTCTCCTTTTTTATTTCCTATCCAAATGATTCTGTCATCAGGCAGATTGAAGCTCAAGGGAATCTTGAGAATAGCTTCTGCATCTACGGGAAGGAAGAGAGCTCTAATAGAATCGATTTTCCACCATCTAGTATCCGGGTCAATTAGAGAGGAAACCATGGGGTAGTCTTCAGTGATTCGCGGGGGGGTAATGACTTTGTATGTCGAGGGGGATGGAAGCCACTTGTCATCCCAAATATGAATCCTCCGACCATTCCCAACTCTCCATCGAGTGCCTCTTTTAAGTACCTCAAGGCTATTGTGAATACTCCTCCATGTGTAGGAAGGGTTGCTACCCAAGCTAGCATTAAGCACATCTCCATAGGGAAAATATTTTGCCTTGAGAATACGAGCTGCTAGAGAACCCGGATTTGTGAGAATTCTCCAAGCTTGCTTAGCAAGAAGGACAAGATTGAAAGCATGAAGGTTTCGGAACCCTAAGCCTCCAAGAGATTTTGGCTTACACATCTTCCTCCAGCTAATCCAGGCAACTTTCGACTCTTGGTTTTTCTGCCCCCACCAAAAGTTCCTCATCATTTTTTCAAGCTCATCACAGAGGCTTTTTGGGAGAAGGAAACAGCTCATTGTGTAGGTGGGGATAGCTTGGGCCACCGCTTTGATGAGAATTTCCTTCCCACCCGAAGAGAGCAACTTCCCCTTCCAACCCGCCAATTTCAACCCCACTCTCTCTTTAATCTCTGCAAAGACTTGCTTTTTGGATCTACCTATGATGGAAGGGAGACCCAAATATTTATTGTGCCTTGAATCTTGCATAGGCCCTAAGATGTTAAAGATTGTTTCCTTGAGTTTAGGGGTTGTGTTTGGGCTGAAGAAAATAGAGGATTTATCTGAGTTGACCTTTTGCCCAGAGGCTGCCTCATATATCTCAAGAATCTCCTTGAGCTTCTCACATTCTTCCCTTTTAGCTTTACAGAAGAGGAGGCTGTCATCGACAAAGAAAAGATGAGTGATCCTAGGGCATCCTCTACTTAAAGATATGCCATTCAAAAGCTGGTTTCTAGCTGCATCATGGAGGAGAGCCGAGAGACCTTCGACACATAGAAGAAATAGGTAGGGTGAGAGGGGGTCTCCTTGTCTTAGCCCTCTAGTGGGGACAATATTACCAAAGGATTCACCGTTGATAATAACAGAGTAAGAAACAGAGGAAATACATCTCATAATTAAGCTAATCCACCCCTCATTGAACCCCATTTTCCTCATGACCCTTTCTATAAAACCCCATTCAACCCTATCAAAGGCTTTGCTCATATCAAGCTTCGTTGCCATAAAGCAGTCTTTCCCACTTCCATCTCTTGAGATTTGAAGAAATCAACATATTAATCATTCCATTAATAACAATAACAAAATATTTCAAATTTTAGAAAGATTCTCTTAACCAAATCCTAACCATAGTATGGTGATAAGGAATAATATTCAATCCAAAATTTTTGTTAACCATGATTAGAGTTTGGTCATGGGAATTTTTTCAAATTTTGAAATATTCTGTAACTAAACATAACAGAATGACTAAATGTATTGATTTCCAAAAACCTTAAGGGAAAGGAGTATTATTTATCTTAATATTTGGGGTGGGTTTTTTTTTTAATTGATTTTTTGAAATTCTCTTTCACAATGATTCCCCAAAATCATTTTTGAGGCACTTTTATAACTTGATTTCAAAAAAATCCACTTTCAAAAATGGTCATAAACCCATGTGTCCTCTAAAGTCATTTCCATGAAAAGCTTATACATAAACCATGAATTTTTCATTTCCAAATTGCCTTTTTTATAAAAACCCATGTGATTCATTGAGGAATATTTTCCAAGGAAACCCATAATAATTTTTTTTTTTTTTTTAAAGGCAAAACCACAATTTTAGTCTCTTAAGTTTGGTCCCTGAAGTTTAAAAAATGAACAATATTGATCCTTTTGTTAGTATTCTTACTTTTTTTTTTTTTTGAGAAATTCTTAGTATTCTTACTTATGTGGCTAACAAAGCAATGAAATGACCTTATTTAAGTGACATGATAGTTTTTTAATATTAAAAAAATTAAATGCATATCCCAACAAATAGCCAACTCAGCAAAACTTCTCGGTTACCTAAGGAGTCCCAAAACCCTTGTGGGCTAGCCACCATTCCCTTCCTCAATCCAACCACCAACAGCACCACCATCCCCAACAAGACTTCCAAAGATCATGATGTGAACACCACGTCCTCGAATCTCTTGGCTGTATGCCATAACAACAAGAAATTTTGCGTTTAACAACATCACCACAAAACAAAGCAAATTTTGCTAGAAAAGTAATAAAAAGTTTTAAGATGCTCACACTACACTATTGCTTCAATACCCATCACAGTTGGGGATATTTGCAGACTAGCATGGTGAGAGCATGGAATATAGTAAGTTAACACAAGTTTGAAAGGTATTTGCAAACTAGCATCTCGAGTTTTAGAAACTCGAGTTCTATATAAAACTCGAGGCTTAAAGACTCGCTTCCTACTTGCTGAATTGGACACTATTATGCCAATCGAGTCTTAAAGACTCGATTTGTAACTCGAGTTTTATAGACTCGATTTATGCTGTTGTTGCCCACCTACTTCAATTTCGTTTCCATGTTCTTCATCGTCATCATCTCTCTGCAACAATTAATCCCCAACAAGTTATTGCCTTTTGCCGGCGGAGGCAGCAACGACGGAGCTGGAATCAGACGTGGTGGCGATAATGGAGGCTGGAGTGAAGGAGCAGGAGGAGATGGGAACGAATTTGGTAATGATTCTTCTAAGTCTTTTGGGGGAGGATTTGGGCTTTTGGGTTTGCTTTTGAATGGATGGAGATCGAGGGTTGCTGTAGATCTACAATTTGCTTTCAAGGTTCTAATGGAAGAGTTAGTGGATGTCACTGCTTGTGTTCTTGGAGACATGGGTTGCCGCCGTTTGCATTTGAGGGTTTGAGATCCACTGAAAGAACAGGGGAAGAAGAAGAAGAAGAAGACGAAGGCTGATCTGAAAAGAAAATGGTGGAACTCGAATTTCTAAAACTTGAGTTCTATGTGGATTTTTTTCCATGTCAGATCCCACCACTTACAAATCGAGACTTAGAAACTCGAGTTTTATCTTGGAACTCGAGTTTTAGACACTCAAGATGTTAGGAATTTCCACATTGTTTTGAAGCATGACAACTAACTAAATTCTTTGATATTTAAGGTTATTTGGAAAAAAAAAAATCCATCACAGTTTAAGCTTTTATAATTCAACTTTGAACATTACCCCAATACCGTATAACTAAAAGAAAAAGAAAATAAAATAAAGACCCAGACTAGTAATAACCTAAAACTAAGATTCGAACAATCTCATAGGTCTCCACACATCCCATGGCATTTGACTTCAAAGTTTGAACGGAGATTGTTGGAAAAATAGTATGGAGTGAATAAGAAATTGACTCCTAATGTGATTCCGTGGACGTAGGCAATTTGTCGAACCACGTAAATACTGTCTTGTGCCTGTGATTGTTTTTTTCTTTGATGTGTGTTTTCTCTATTTTTGTTTCTCACAGGTTAGGAAAATCGGTTTTATTTCCCTACAACTAGTATCAGAGCTTAGGGTTAGGTTTGAGTGGGAGCAATGGCAAAGGAAGCAGGAAAGACGTCTGGAATAGAAAAGTTTGATGGCACAAACTTCGCGTATTGGAGGATGCAGATTGAAGATTATTTCTATGGGAGGAAATTGCATCTGCCTCTTTTGGGGACAAAACCTGAGACTACGAAGGCTGAGGAATGGGCTCTTCTTGACAGACATGTACGGGGAGTTATCAGGTTAACTCTATCTAGGTCTGTTGCACACAACGTTGTAAAGGAGAAGACCACAGCAGATTTGATGAAGACTTTGTCTGGTATGTATGAAAAGCCGTCAGCAAACAATAATGTGCATCTGATGAAAAAACTGTTCAATTTGAAGATGGCATAGAATACATCAATAACACAACATCTGAACGAATTTAACACTATCACAAATCAATTATCGTCTGTAGAAATTGATTTTGATGATGAGATTCGTTCTCTGGTCGTCTTGGCTTCTTTGCCAAACAGTTGGGAGGCAATGAGGATGACAGTAAGCAATTCTATAAGAAAAGAAAATCTCAAGTACAATGATATACGAGATTTAATTATGATTGAGGAGATTCGCAGAAAAGATGCAGGTGAAACCTCAGGATCTAATTCTGCCCTAAACCTTGAGACAAGAGGCAGAGGCAATGACAGAGATTTAAATCGGGGCAGATCAAAATCTAGAAATTCTAATCGGAACAGAAGTAAATCTAGATCAGGCCAACAAGTACAATGCTGGAACTGTGGGAAAACATGTCACTTTAAGAGGCAATGCAAAAGTCCTAAGAAGAAGAATGAAGATTATTCTACTAATGCTGTAACAGAAGAGGTACAAGATGCATTACTTCTTGCAGTAGACAGTCCACTTGATGATTGAGTTTTGGACTCAGGAGTTTCATTTCATACCACTCCACATCAAGAAATCATACAGAATTATGTTACAGGTGATTTTAGTAAGGTGTATTTGGCTGATGGTTCAGCCTTAGATGTTGTGGGTATGGGAGACGTCCGGATATTGTTGCCTAATGGGTCTGTTTGGTTACTAGAGAAGGTTCGACATATTCCTGACTTGAGGAGGAATCTGATTTCTGTTAGACAACTTGATGATGAAGGGCATGCAATACTATTTGTTGGTGGTACTTTGAAGGTTACAAAGAGAACTAGGGTATTGGCTCGTGGAAAGAAGATTGGTACTCTATATATGACCTCAAGTCCAAAAGACACAATTACAGTTGTTGATGCAAGTATTGATATAAGTCTATGGCACCTCAGACTTGGTCACATAAGTGAGAAAGGGATGAAGATGCTACTATCAAAAGGGAAACTACCAGAATTGAAGTTCGTTGATTTTGACATGTGTGAAAGATGCATCTTAGGAAAGTAAAAAAATATGAGCTTCTTGAAAACTGGTAAGACACCGAAAGCTAAAAAATTAGAGTTAATACACACTGATTTGTAGAGGCCTTCTCCGGTTGCATTCCTTGGAGGTTCAAAGTACTATATCACTTTCATTGATGATTCAAGCAGAAATGTATGGGTTTATTTTCTGAAAAATAAATCTGATGTATTTGAAACTTTTAAGAAATGGAAGGCCATGATTGAGACAGAAACAGGTTTGAAAGTAAAACGTTTGAGGTTAGATAATAGAAGAGAGTACATAGATGGAGGGTTCAGTAAGTATTGTGCTGCACATGGAATTAGGATGGAGAAGACTATTCCTGGGACACCACAACAGAATAGTGTGGCTGAACGCATGAACAGAACTCTCAATGAGCGTGCTAGGAGTATGAGATTGCATGTTGGACTACCAAAAACTTTCTGGGCTGATGCTGTTAGCACTGCAGCTTACCTAATAAACCGAGGACCATCAGTTCCCATGGAGTTCAGACTTCCTAAGGAGGTTTGGAGCGGTAAAGAGGTAAAGTTTTCACATTTAAAAGTTTTTTGTTGTATTTCTTAAGTTCATATTGATTCTGATGCTCGTAATAAACTTGATGCAAAATCTAAAATATGTTTTTTCATTGGCTATGGTAATGAGAAATTTGGCTATAGGTTTTGGGATGAACAAAATAGGAAAATTATCAAAAGTAGAAATGTGATATTTAATGAACAGGTTATGTACAAGGACATGTCAACTATAGTGTCAGATGTTACAGAGATAGATCAAAAGAAATCTGAGTTTGTCAACTTAGATGAATTGACTGAAAGAACTATTTAGAAAATGGGTGAAGAAGATAAGGAGAATGTAGATTCATAGGTAGATCAGAGTGCACCTGTAGCTGAAGTCCGTAGATTTTTCAGGAACATTAGACCTCCACAGCGTTATTCACCCGCTCTAAATTATTTCCTGTTAACTGATGGTAGTGAGCCAAAGTGTTATGATGAAGCCTTGCAAGATGAGAATTCAAGCAAGTGGGAGTTAGCCATGAAGGATGAGATGGATTCCTTATTGGGGAATTAAATATGGGAACTGACTGAATTGCCAGTAGGAAAGAAGGTTTTACACAACAAGTGGGTATACATAATTGGGGAATTAAATATGGGAACTGACTGAATTGCCAGTAGGAAAGAAGGTTTTACACAACAAGTGGGTATACATAATAAAGAATGAGTATGATGGTAGCAAACATTACAAGGCCAGATTAGTTGTTAAATGGTTCCAGCAGAAGGAGGGCATTGACTACACAGAGATATTTTCTCCAGTTGTAAAGATGTCAACAATTAGACTGGTATTGGGAATGGTGGCTGCAGAAAATTTATATCTTGAGCAGTTAGATGTGAAGACGGCATTCCTTCATGGTGACTTGGAGGAAGACCTTTATATGATTCAGTCAGAAGGAAGTGGGTATACAGAATAAAGAATGAGTATGATGGTAGCAAACATTATAAAGCCAGATTAGTTGTTAAATGGTTCCAGCAGAAGGAGGGCATTGACTACACAGAGATATTTTCTCCAGTTGTAAAAATGTCAACAATTAGACTAGTATTGGGAATGGTGGCTGCAAAAAATTTATATCTTGAGCAGTTAGATGTGAAGACAGCATTCCTTCATGGTGACTTGGAGGAAGACCTTTATATGATTCAGTCAGAAGGGTTCATTATTCAGGGACAAGAGAATCTAGTTTGCAAACTGAGAAAGAGCTTGTATGGCCTAAAACAAACTCCTAGATTGTGGTACAAGAAATTTGACAGTTTTATGCATAAAATTGGGTTCAAGAGATGTGAAGCTGATCACTGTTGCTATGTTAAGTCTTTTGACAATTCTTACATAATATTACTGTTGTATGTGGATGATATGCTTATGGCAAGGTCTAACATTGAGAAGATTAATAATATGAAGAAGCAATTGTCCAAACAGTTTGCAATGAAAGATTTGGGAGCTGCAAAGCAAATCCTTGGTATAAGAATCATTAGAAATAAGACTAATGGTACATTGAAGCTTTCATAATCAGAGTATGTGAAGAAAGTTCTCAGCAAATTTAACATGAATGAAACAAAACCAGTGAGCACACCTTTGGGTAATCATTTCAAACTAAGCAAAGAACAGTCACCAAAGACAGAAGAAGAAAGGGACTATATGAGCAAGGTGCCCTATGCCTCAGCTATTGGCAGCTTGATGTATGCTATGGTGTGTACAAGGCCAAACATTGCACATGCAGTGGGAGTTGTGAGCAGATTCATAAGTAGGCTAGGAAAGCAGCATTAGGAGGCAATTAAGTGGATTACGAGATATCTGAGGGGTTCATTAGATACATGTCTTTACTTCACAGGTGCAAGTTTGAAACTGGAGGGTTATGTAGATGCTGATTTTGCTGGTGATATTGATAGTAGAAAGAGTACTACTGGGTTTTTTTTTACTCTGAGTGGTACAGCTATATCATGGGGTTCAAATCTATAAAAGATTGTCACTTTGTCTACTACAGAAGTTGAGTATGTTACAGCAACTAAAGTTGGAAAGGAGATGATTTGATTACATGGTTTCTTAGATGAATTGGATAAGAAGCAGGAGATGGGCATTCTACACAGTGACAGTCAGAGTACAATCTTTCTTACCAAAAATTCGACTTTTCATTCAAAGTCGAAGCATATACAAACAAAATACCACTTTATCCATTACCTTGTTGAAGATAAGCTAGTAATATTTGAGAAGATTTGTGAATCTAAGAACCCGGCAGACATGTCGACTAAGGATGTCACTATTGAGAAGCTGAAGCTATGTGCAGCTTCAATTGGCCTTCTAGCTTGAGGACAAGAGGATGAGTTGCAGGGATGAGGGATTGTGTTTTGGAGGATTGCGGTTACTGTTAGTGATTGAACTAGTCTCCAAGTGGGAGATTTGTTGGGCTTTATAGAGCTTAGTTTTGTTTGATTCGGTTTGATGACCCGACCCAAATAACGTTGCGTGGTTTTTAATGAGAGATTTTCTGAGGCTTAGTAGTTATTTCTGAAACAGTGTGTCTGTTTAGTAACGTATATTTTCATAGTCCCTCATTTATGAAAAAGAATTTTTTGAGAAACTCTCTCAGAGAAAAAATATATTGTGCATTCATTTTAGTCAAAGAGAGAGAAAGAGACATAGAGTAGTTCGCAAAGCATGGATCTTGCGTGCTTCTTCTCCGTGCTGTAGATCATTTTATCCTGAAAGGCAAATGTTCGTGAGTTTCAAAGCACCACATATTATGTAAGGGCCGAAATCTGCTTTAAAAAGATTATGTCAAATACAAGACTTGATCTGAATCATTCATCCTTCACGCATATGGTCTATGAGTTTTTAATTATTTGCAGATTTTTTCTTATATATATGCATCATTTATTCATTGCTTTTGTTTATCACATCAATTTGTGTTATTACTTGTATTTAGATCTATATGTTGTTTTTTTTGCTTTATCACGAAAGTAAATTGTTGAAATATATCCAACAATCTTAAAGCAGATTTTCGGTTTTTTAATTTATTTTTGTGATTACTGTGAAAGGATTTGTAATTGTGTGTGCTTACGTTAATCTGTGAATTTTCTTCCTTGGGTTAAAGATGAAAATCGTGTTTATCAGTTTGGGCTTTCGGTTTACCGCAAACTGTTCGCTTATATAGTCTTTGGCACTTGATTACGTTGGTTTCGTTTTGACATTTGATCATTTATTTAATCCTGAATCCTGGAGACTGTTATAGAATAACCGTTTGACTGATTTGGTTTCGATGGACGATCTTCTGTTGGCTTCATCTTTAAATCTGGGTAGATTTTCAATATGGTAACATGTAATTCCCGAAACGGTTTGTTATAATTTTTTGTTTAAATTAAACAAAACAAAATAGTGCAATGATGATTTGCACGGTTGGAGAGGCTAGTACATATTGACGGTTTGATATTTGTGATTCGGATTGCACTAACATACTTCGAATTTTGAGATTCTTGTTGTCATTGCAATTTTCCCATTCGGAGGATCATTTTCTGGTCAAGAGGGAATATACCCTTTTAAAGATGAGACTTTTTGCTATAAGTTTGTATCTTGCTAACATATCTTTGACTTAATGAAAAGCATGTGTTGCTTGTTTGACTGTGATTTAATATCAACACATTCTTGCTGAGAGAATGTGATTCACTTTACCGTTTATTCATTGACCCATTGTTATATATTCTGCCATGGTAAATCTATTATAATTTATAGTCTTTATTGCAGTACAGAGTCTTGACCATAAAGGTATGATTTTAGACTTCTGTAAAATCTATGTGCCGGAGTATCAAATGTTTGACTATTGAATTTTGTGCAAGATTGCAATGGCACTAGTCACGTGCCCACGGCAGGGTGCTGTCACAAAAACATTATGGCAGGAGACAATATAACAGGATAATTAAAAGATCAATCAAGAATAATATTTAAACAACTTTGCAACAGAAAAGAGAAATGATAATATGAGTATGGCATAAATAAGTTAACAACAATGAAAAGAGCAGTGTTTATGCTGAAACAATCATGATAAAAGAGGGAAAGGGGTTTGGTCTGCTAGGCTTAGCACCTTGACAGATTTAAGTCCAAGAAGGGAACCAATCTCTAATGTGGGCAACCTCTTAAGGTAATCTTGTCATAGAAATTGCCCACTTTGGAAGAATTGACCTAAGTGGCTTATTCTTAAATCTCTTAGTTGACTAGAGGGTAGGCTGTTGAAAGGGAGAGAATGGAGCAGCTATTGGTGCATGCCTTATCACACTTTTGTTTTCTCACTTTCCTTCCTACTATCTCGTTTTCTTTCTTTCTTTTGCTTAACCTCTCTATTTTTCCTTTTCTCTTTCTAATTCTCTCTATGCTTCTATTCTTTCTTGTTTTTCCCCTTTTCCTCCGTTGTTGTTCATTGTGCACAGCTAGGACTTTTTTATACTATCTGCTGTAATAAGATTTACCATTTTACCCCTCAATTGCTTTTGGCTTGTTGTGGGTGCCCTTCCTTAGCCACCCACTGGTATTCTGGCTGCCCAGCCACCACTACTACCTTGGGTTAGCTATACCACGTTCCATTCCTAGAAAAAAAAGGAATTTTGTTTTATTTTTCTTATTTTCCGTAGCATTCCCATTCGGATAAGGGTTGGGTGCCCTCTCTCACTAACTTCTACTGTATGCACTTAGTGATTTCAGCTCATCTCTCCCTCTTTTAGGTGGTATGTCATCTTAGCAAGACATTTCCCCCAAAAGAGTTTGAGCGGGAATTCCAAAATAGACTTCTTCTTCTCCTCACTACCAGACCATACCCTCTCTTACCTTTGGCCCATGGCCCACCGCACCTGTATTGACTAGGTACAAATGAGTGGTGCCTAAGCATTGTGCATGCTCCATTCCCATGTGAGTTCATGGTTTGTCTGTCGTTCATGCATTTGCCATTGCCTGTGAGCCTATCTAGTCTTGTTGCGCGCTTCTGCTACTTATTTTTTAACCTTTTGTGGCGTAGGTGAGTCTGAATCTTCATTCTTTGCATTTCGTTTCCTTCCTGGGCTGGGTCTTGCTTGGGCACGAGCCCTTTCTTCTTCAAGTCGGCCCTTGTTTCCCTTTATTGTTGGTTTGTGGGCCAACTAGTATTCCTACCGCGCCACTCCATTGCTTCTGCCATGTTATTACTTGACTTGTGCTTGCTGGGCCTCCTTTTGGCCTACCATGTATTTTTCCTTTATTCAGTTCACATTGCCCAGTATTTCTGCTGGGTTAATTCTCATACCATTTTAGGCTTCCTCAGCCCATTTTATTCCTTTGGGCATCCTTAGCCTACTTTAGTCTTTTAGGCATCCTAGGCCCATTCCATTCTTACATTCTCATGGGTTTTTGCTAAATCTTTCGGGCTTCACCAACCCTATTACCATATCCTTTACTTTTCCATTTACTAGTTCCTTTCTTTGGGCTCCTCCGACCCATTTTTGCTTGGTTTCCATTTCTTATAATTTCCATGGGCATACTACTTCCTTCTCTAGACTCCCTTAGGCTCGTTTATTTTCTTTGGGGCCTTTTTTACTGTTTTATAGGCCTGTGGACCTATTCCTGCCATTCGAGTTTAATGGTTTTTTCTTACTTTGTTAATTCTTCTTCACTCTTTGTTATATTGTCGGACTTTTTCTTGCCATTGGCCCTTTTCTTTTTTTCCAAAATGGGCATCAACAACATTAAAAAATATTTGCAACTAATATATATAGTGAGAACAAACCATGGTGAAGAAGAAGAGGCCAAAGATCTTCCTACTTGTAAGGTGGTGTTTCTCTATAGGACCGTTGAGTTTCACACAATGGAGTAATAATTTTTTTTTTTTTTAAAGTGCAAGATAAAGAGAAAAATTCCTATGCGAGAGAAGAGAGGAGATAAAAAAAAAAATATATATATATATATATATATACTAAAATTTGTTGTAACTAGGATTCGAACTCTGGCGCTAATTCATTAAATGAGACGGATTCATTAAATCAAGTGTGTGTTTTCATTGGCTTTTGAAAACTAGAAACTGAAAACAGTCTTTTGTATGTTTTCAATTTCCTTTACAAATTGAGTTTTGAGAACAATTTTTGTTCTCTCTATTTTGGGTTGCTAAACAAGTTTTTTAGTATCAAAAAAAAGAAATTTGGGTTCGAAACAGAAAATAAGTGGTTTCTAAAATTTCATGATATCTATGAGATCTTAGGTTCGAAACATCTTGCCAGTATCTTGGATCCACCCCAAGGGATTACTATCTATAATAATCCGGTGTGTGTGGGAATTAGGGATTGCATATACTCAAGTGAATAGTCAGATATTCGAAGAGATATTTATTATACTTTCGTTTCTAAAAAACAGGTGATTCCTACAAAGCTTTTCCTAGAACTTGAAGATGACATTTTTTAGACTAATGAACCTAGGAAAATGCTTTCTAAGATGTTTTTCCATTAAAAATAGGTGTAATTTACTTTTCAAAAATTCATTTCCATCTAAAACTCATGAGAAATTGTTTTTTTTTTTTCACAAATTCTCATGAGATTTTTCAAAATTAAATCCCTTTTCAAATTATTCAAGAAAATATTCCCTTTTTTGAAGAATTATTTTTATGAAAATATTTCCTAAAAATATCTTCCAAGAATTCAAGGAATATTCCTTCCTTTTCAAAACCATTTTCTTTTATTTAAAAAAAAAAAAAAAGATATTGTCCCTAACTCACATCAATTGAGTAATTGAACACCCAAAAATCAAACAAACCAACATTTCCCCCCACCCCTAAACTAACCATTTTATTTTTGTCTCTTTTGCATGAGAATTACATAAGAGATAAATTTAAATAGTAATTGATGGTGTCATAAATAATCCCAAGTCCATAACTCGTCCACGTGTCTCGTCCAACGAAAGAAGCTACAATAGGCGATGAAAATTGCGAGCGTACTGGCGAACCTCGTCCATACATGGACGAGCAATACCTTGTGAGATCTATTTATCATTTATGAACGTCAAGCCTTCCAAGATGATCTCGTTCATCTTCCACTAAAGATGGACGAGATCATCCTGGAGGTGTCATCCATCCTGATTATGGATGGACGAGTTCATCGGCCCGTCCGACCTAGGTAACTTCCACAGCGGTTATGGAAGTTACTCCCAATTCGCCGAACTCCTCGACATTGGGAACGGTTCGTAAACAGATAAACCGTTCCACACACACACTATATAAGGCTTCTTCGATGAAAGGTAAAGGCATTCAGACACTTTTACTTTTTGAGAGAACATTTCTTCGTTACAGAGAGTTCAAAGTAACTGACTTGATCATCGGAGGATTTTTGGCCGGTCCCCCACCGGTCCCCTCTGATTCTGTGTCCTTTGTGTTACAGGAAATAGCCTAAAGATCAACGTTCGAGTCCTATCAACCCACTGATAAAGAGAGAATCATCAGTTGGCGCCGTCTGTGGGAAGAAATTGTTTCACAGTTTACTTCTCCGTGACAAAGGGTTTGATGGTTCGGACTAGATCAAGGGCTACTAGCCCAGGCCATCAGGGAAGCAGCAACCCGCATCGTGATCGCCAGTCTGCACCGGTCATGCAGTCATCTGCCCAACACGCACAATCAATGGCAGACGCTATGGCGGAGTTGACTCGCCAGAACCAAGAATTACGAATGGAGATTAATATGAGGAGGCAAACACATGAAGAACGTGAAGGTGGACAAACAGAGAGTCATGGCGGAAGAGAGAATACTGAAATTGGAAGCCAGTTTAGAGGCACCACTTCACGAACGGTACCACACTTGAAGGAAGAAATGGACCAAATGAAGAGAGTTATGGAGGAGATGAAGGAAAGTATGAAAAGGGCGAATCCGATAGAAGATTTGGTTCACAGAACTGATTCTCCCTTTACGGCTTCCATCAACGGTCATCCCCTACCATCAAAGTTCAAGTTGCCTTCACTGGATTCATATGATGGAACACGTGACCCGTTTGATCACATAGCCACTTTCAAGACCACCATGCATCTTCAAGGGGTGCCTGATGAGATAATGTGTAGAGCCTTCCCTACCACCCTTAAGGGTTCAGCGCGAGTTTGGTTTAGCAAGATACCCCCAAATTCGGTGAGTTCTTTTGAAGAGTTGAGTAAGTTGTTTGTTAACAATTTCATTGGAGGACAAAGGCACAAGCGTTCCTCCTCCAGTTTGTTGACAATAGAGCAGGGAGAGAATGAGAGCCTTCGGTCATTTATCACCCGTTTTAACAGAGAAGCTCTTAGTGTGGACGAAGCAGATGATAAGCTTTTACTGGCAGCCTTCCACAACGGGGTGAATTCGGATCTGTTTATACACAAGCTCTACGAAAAAGAGCCCCAGTCCATGGCCGAACTCGTCCATTCGGCTCAGAATTTTATGAATGCAGAAGATGCAATCATCGCCAAGAAGAGGAAGAGGTCCGAGAGAATGGATGCAAATCCCAGTCGTCATCACGAGCAAGGCACTCGTCCAAAGAAGGGACGGACGGATGAAAGGAGAGATCGAGAAAGTAAGAAGCCAGGCCTTCCAGTACGGAACCAGCAGTATACCCCTTTAAACGCCCCACTTGAGCAAGTCCTTATGCAAATCAAGGATGATCCTTCGCTGAAGTGGCCGGAGAAATTGAAGGGTGATCCCAACAAGCGCAACAGGAACAAGTACTGTCGCTTTCATAGGGATCATGGTCATAACACGGACGAGTGTTTTGACTTGAAGCAACAAATTGAAAATCTCATAAGGCAAGGGAAGTTGAGGGGCTTCCTTGGACGAGACCAGAGGGACGAGAAACAGAAGGGAAAGATGGAAGATTCATCGCAACCACCACTCGGAGAGATAAGAGTCATCATTGGGGGAAGTTCAACTGGCCGGTCGTCCAAGTCCAAGAAAGCATACTTGAAGGTAGTACAGAACGTCCAGCTTACCGGACGATCACCGAGAGCAATGTCTATGGACGAGCAGGCAATCACTTTCACGGACGAGGATGCTGATAGAATTCATCACCCTCATGATGATGCCCTTGTCATCTCCCTACTAATTGCAAACTACACAACCAAAAGAGTGCTTGTGGACAACGGAAGCTCGGCAGACATTTTATACTATCCAGCTTTTCAGCAGATGAGATTAGGACGAGACCAGCTCCGTCCAGTGAATTCCCCCCTAGTAGGTTTTGGTGGGATGAAGGTGCAACCAGTGGGTACCATTTCCTTATCCGCGGTAGTGGGGGCATATCCACAACAACTTACCAAGGACGTCAACTTCCTTGTGGTAAATTGTCCATCATCCTACAATGCCATCATTGGAAGACCAACTTTGAATAGCTGGAAAGCTGTTACCTCCACTTATTATTTATCAGTCAAGTTTCCAACAGAATACGGGGTAGGACAGGTACAAGGTGACCAACTGGCAGCAAGAGAATGTTACTTGGCCATGCTGGCCATGGATGAACAAGTTCAAGCAATGAATATTGAAGAAAAGAAGGTTGTAGCAGAGCCTACTGAAGCATTGGAAGATATTTCCTTGGATGAGGTTAACCCTGAGAGGTGTACCAGGGTTGGAGCAGATTTAGACGAGAAGATTAAAAAGGACCTCGTCCAATTTTTGAAGAAAAATATCGATGTGTTCGCGTGGAATCACGAGGATATGCCGGGAATAGACCCTAATGTCATTACCCACCGTTTGAATGTATGTCCTTCCTCTAAGCCTGTGCGACAAAAGAAGAGGGTGTTTGCCCCTGAGAGAGATAATGCCATCAAGGACGAGGTCCAGAAGCTGATGGTAGCAAAGTTCATTAGGGAAGTGTATTACCCTGATTGGTTGGCCAATGTAGTAATGGTCAAAAAAGCGAATGGCAAGTGGAGAATGTGCGTGGACTTCACTGATCTGAACAAGGCTTGCCCCAAGGATAGCTACCCGCTACCACGCATTGACCAGTTAGTAGACTCAACTGCAGGACACAAATTGCTTAGCTTCATGGATGCCTTTTCAGGATACAATCAGATAAGAATGGACGAGGCGGACCAAGAGAAGACATCTTTTGTAACTAGTCAAGGCTTATTCTGCTATAAGGTGATGCCGTTTGGCTTGAAGAATGCAGGGGCAACATATCAGAGGTTGGTCAACCACATGTTTCGTCCACAGATTGGGCGGAATGTGGAAGTCTACGTAGATGACATGCTGGTGAAAAGTCAAGACGAAGAAAGACATCTAGACGACCTGCAGGAGACATTCGAGACATTGAGGCAGTATCACATGAAGCTAAATCCTAGCAAATGTGCCTTTGGAGTATCATCAGGGAAATTCTTGGGCTTTATGGTATCCCACAGGGGAATTGAAGCGAATCCAGATAAAATTCAAGCAATATTGGACATGAAGCCACCGCAAAATACCAAGGAAATCCAATCCCTTACTGGACGAGTCGCTGCGCTTAACAGGTTTGTCTCTAAAGCTACTGATAAATGTTTGCCATTTTTTAAGGTTCTCAAAAAAGCATTCGAATGGACCAACGAGTGTCAGAGAGCTTTTGAAGATTTGAAAGTATACCTTACCATGGCACCGCTGCTGAGTCCATCAATGGAAGGAGAGGAACTATATTTGTACCTAGCAGTAACCCCGCATGCCGTGAGCTCGGCATTGATAAGAGAGGAAGATAAAGTGCAAAGACCTGTGTACTATACAAGCAAGGCATTGAAAGGAGCGGAAGGACGGTATCCGCAAATGGAGAAGTTGGCCTTCGCACTAATCACAGCATCACGGAAGCTGAGGCATTATTTCCAAGCACATGTCATTAATGTTATGACAGATCATCCTCTCAAAAAGGCAATGAATAGGCCGGAAGCTGCAGGACGATTAATCCAGTGGGCTGTGGAGCTAAGTGAGTTCGATATCAGGTATCTACCAAGGCATGCCATTAAAGCTCAAGCCCTAGCAGATTTTATTGCGGAGTTTACCCCAAGTCATAACGAGACAGAGGACAGTAAGAGATGGATCGTCCATGTGGATGGTTCGTCCACACGGCATGCAGGAGGAATTGGTGTGGTCCTGCAGTCCCCAGAGGGAGATAAACTGAAACATAAAGTCCGTCTACAGTACCAAGCGACAAACAATGAAGTCGAATATGAAGCCCTCCTCAAAGGGCTAGAATTGGCAAAGTCCGTGGAAGCAAAGTCCATATGTGTCATGGGGGATTCCCGACTGATCATGGGGCAAGTGAATGGGGCGTATGAGGCGAAGGAAGAACGAATGAAGAAGTATCTTGGTAGGGTGATGCGCCTTGTGAAAAGGTTTGAAAAAGCTGACTTCGTTCAAATCCCGAGGGAGGAGAACGTGGAAGCTGATACTATAGCGAAGGAGGCCTCAGCAGATGAATCATTAGAGAAGTCAGATGAAGTTCAATATGTGCCAAGTATAGATGCCCAGGAAGTACAGCAGGTTGATAACAGAGAAAATTGGATGACTCCCATTATATCCTATTTGAAAGACGGACGACTACCAGAAGAGAAGGACGAGGCCAGAAAGGTGAGGGTGAGGTCAGCTAGATACGTCCTTATGAATGGAGTTTTATACAAGAGAGGTTTCTCTCAACCTTACCTTAGATGTTTAGCTCCGGACGAAGCAAACTACGTGCTGAGAGAAGTTCATGAAGGGGCATGTGGCAATCATTCGGGAGCAAGATCACTTGTCCACAAGGTCGTCCGTGCAGGGTACTACTGGCCGAACATGCAAGCTGATGCTAAAGCATACGTTAAGGTCTGCGACCAGTGCCAGCGATTTAGCAACGTCCCCAGGCAACCATCAGAATACCTCACCCCAATGGTGGCGCCGTGGCCCTTCGCACAATGGGGACTGGACATTTTGGGTCCCTTCCCCTTGGGAGTAAGGCAGATGAAGTTTCTAGTGGTGGGCATCGATTACTTCACCAAATGGGTGGAGGCAGAACCGTTGGCAAATATCACACAACAAAACGTGAAAAACTTCGTGTGGAAGAACATCGTATGCAGATTTGGAGTGCCGAAGGTATTGGTGTCTGATAACGGACGACAATTTGACAATGCACTCTTCAAGGACTTCTGCTTACATTTTGGAATTCAGAACCATTACTCCTCGCCTGCACACCCCCAAGCCAACGGCCAGGCTGAAGTTGCAAACCGATCTTTGTTGAAAATCATCAAGACTCGGCTTGAGGGGGCAAAGGGAGTGTGGCCAGATGAATTACCAGGAGTTTTATGGGCATATAGGACCACAGTGAGGACACCTACAGGAGAGACTCCTTTCAAACTAGCCTATGGAAGTGATGCAGTCATACCTGCAGAAGTACATATGGCTAATCACAGGGTGATGATGTATCAAGACAAGGATAATGAAGATCAGCTTCGTTTGAACCTCGATCTAATAGACGAGGTAAGGACAAACGCAGAACACCGGGCAGCAAAGTATAAGAATCTCATGGCTAAGCAGTATGACGCGATGGTGAAGCCTAGGCGTTTCAACATTGGAGACCTCGTCCTGAGAAAGGTCTCTCTGTCGACCAAGAACCCAGCACATGGGAAATTGGGCCCAAACTGGGAAGGACCCTATAGAGTTATCAACTGTAAAAGGCAAGGATCCTACTACCTGGAGGCCCTGGATGGGAGAAAGCTGGAACATCCTTGGAACGTGGAGCACCTGAGGAGGTACTACCAGTAAGAGTGAACCTATGGACGAGACTGGGTCTTATCTGTCTAAATACCCTACTACTACGTATGATGCCGTTTGTGTTTGATACTATTATGATTGGTGCTGCTTATGTGTGGAGTTTGAAACTATGATCTTATTATTTATTATAGTTGTGTTATGGTTATGGACGAAGTCATGAAGTATGTATTTATTAAATAAAAAAGGCATCAGTGTGCATATGCCTTGTCTGTAAACAGTATTTATGTTATGTGCTAAATGTTGTGTGAAATTTCTCCATGATATTGTCGTCCAAGTCAATCCTCAAGAGGGTTGAAAAATCCAAGACGAACAAAATCTCTGGACGCAGAGATGTAACGTCTAAATTTTCTAAGGAAAAAACCACATCCACACTCGTCCAACTCATAGACGAGACAAAGCCAACTGAAACAATCCAAAACCTGGACGAGAGAAAAAGTTGGCAAAATAAGCAAGATGGTAAGTAAAATTAGTTTGCAAGTCCTAAGACGAATCAAGCTAATTGAAAATACTACCTGCTAAGACGAGTTAGACTACATGAAAAATATGTAATCTCGACATGGACAAGCTAAAGTTGGAGTTAAAATAGCTTAGCAACATTCGTCCAAGAAAATAAAATCACTCGTCCATGCAAAGATAATAAAAATTCATTCAAAGGGTGGACTTCCTACGTCCAAAAAACCCTGATTAGTTTGAAAAGCAAAAACTACTTAAAAACCCGTCCTAAAACCATGGACGAGTATAATGTATTCTTGTTACATAAAAGAAAGGTCCAAAAACAAAGGACCAAACAAAAAAAAAAGAAAAGAAAAACCACTAAGGTTAAAAGTCTCGTCCTAAGAAGGGGGAGCATTCACAACAGGTGCGTCCTGAGGCTGGGTACTAGCGTCGTCTTCCACGTTGACGTCATCAGAGCCAGTCTGGAGAAGAGAGCTTGTGGCAGCAGCAAGGTTAAGCTTGATTGCATTAAAATAAACTTCAGGGAAGTTCTCAATAGCGTCCATTCTGAAATCTTCAAAACCAGCTGCATAATTGTGATCCAAAGTGTCTGTATATTCTTTGGACGACTTGAACTCAGCCACAGCGTCCTCTTTTGCCTTGGAGAGACGAGCATTCAATTCATCGTTCATCTTCTGCAAATGATCAATGCGCGTATCCTTCTCCACTGCATCAGTCCTGAGCTCCTCAATCAGCTTGCTACGTTCCTTGACCTCGTCCTTAGCTTTTTCAGCAACCCCAACCCATTTTTTACACTCAGCATTCACCTGCTGAATCCTCGTCTCCAACAAGACTCTCGTCTTGTCCAGCTCTGTTGCCTGTCTAGACGCTGCTATAAATTTTGACATGGCCTATGAATAAACAAAGCAACATAGAGTGATTAAATAAGGAAAAGTGGCTAACCAAATAAGGATGAGAGATACTGGCATACCTTGAAGAGGTCATGGACGCCTGAATGCTCAAATTCCTTCAAGCCCATGTTATAGCACATGTTTATATCCTCGTCCTTGACAGCTATCTGGAAACGTTCCCAAGCCAGGTCTTCGTTCTCAATAATGCTCGTAGAAGGCTGGGACGAGCCAGGCGTGGTAGACTTGGCCAAAGGAGTTCTGGGTGGAGTCTTGGACGGCGTGGACTCCACTGGAGTGGACGAGTCCACATCAACTATCTGGGCGGCAGGCTGGGACTGGGGAGGTTTGGACTTGACCACCTTGGACGAGCCTGACTTAACCCTTTTGTCTCTACGACTGGGGAGCCCTTCCAAGTCAATGTTTTTTGGCAAGAACTTCCTTTTGTCCCCAGCCAATGGACGTGTCTGACCCTCAGGACGATCCTGGGTCTGACTCTCAGGACGTTTCCCCTCTCCTGCAATCTCCTTCCCTCTGTTCTCTTTCATTGTTGACATTCCTAAGACGAGATGAACAAGTTAGGAATGTATACGTAAAAAAGAAAAAGAAGAGGAAAAAGAAAAGGAGGTTTAGCTAAAAACTTACTTTTTCGCACAGTAACTTCGTGGGCGATAGCTTCGTCTGAAGGCTCAGGACCTAAACCCCACTTGGCTAGACGTCTAAGCGTGACAAGAGAACGAAAGCTCCTGTCTGTATGTAGACGAGCCCTGTGGACGCGGTCGCGGTGAAATTTGCTCAAAGACGGACGTTTGGCAGCTACAGCACAGTGAACAAACAAAGGTTAGAAATTATAAATATACCAAATAGAAGCGAGAATAAAAATAAACAAGGGGAAGGGACATACCTTCTGGACGAAGGTTCCCTAGGTCCCCAGTGTAAGGGGGAAAGGGATCCCTGCCAACGTCCACAGGGTTCCCTGCCCAGAAGCCTGAAACAAAAATGAACTCCGTCTTCCATTTCCTATCAGACGAAGCTAGGGATTTGATCAACCTACAATCATTCCCTCTAGCAGTAAACTGATAAAAACCTTCAGATTGACTTATGGCAGAAGGTTTATAACAATAAAGGAACTCGTCCACTGTAAGAGGACGGTCCCTACCAAAAACTTCCCTCCACAAAATTTGCATGGAGATAATTAGTCTCCATGCGTTAGGATTGAATTGACAAACACCTAAACCTAACTTAACTAATAACTCTCTAGCGAAGGCATTTAAAGGAAACCTAAGGCCACCTAAGAAGTAAGATTCATAGACGCCTATACCAAAACGGGGCTCACAACACCACTCTCCACGGGCGGGCAGCCTAGGGTTAAACTCGTCTGGGATTTGATACCAGGATTTAAGGCTATTTAACCTCTGTTCGTCCGTCTTAGAATGGACGCCTACAGCGCAACTGAAGACGGTTTCTACCTCGTCCGTAGGATTGGACGGAGAACCAGCTTGAGAGCCAGAAGCTCTCCTAAGCTGTTCTTGGACGACCTCAATAGGGAGCCCAGGGGCCCCAGAAGAGTAGTTCTCGTCCGTGCTTCCTCCACTCTCATCACTAGCACTGCTAGAGTTAGACCTCTCACTAGTATCCTCACAGTACTCGTCTATAGCCTTATTAAGGCTATCAGTAGACGAGGAAGTAGCAGACATCTCTATTTAGAAACTTAAAACCTAAAGACGAGGGGAAGAAGAGTACCTGGCTCTAGACGGAAGAAGACTCTAGACGCAGAGGAACTCCTAGACGAGGCTCTAGACGACGGATGTCAAGGAAGAAAATTTCTGGAATGAAAAGGGTTAAGGGAGGCATTCCACTATTTATAGGATGATGACCTGGGTAATCGAAACGACCCAACCAATACGAAAGCGACACGTGGCATCTACCTCGGAAATATAAATCGACGGAATCAGTCGCCAATAAAAAAGTGACACGTGGTGCAAATAATAAAAAACCAATTACACCAGTACAAAGACGTTCAACCATTTGGACGACTCACATGGACGAGGGGGCAACTGATGGTGTCATAAATAATCCCAAGTCCATAACTCGTCCACGTGTCTCGTCCAACGAAAGAAGCTACAATAGGCGATGAAAATTGCGAGCGTACTGGCGAACCTCGTCCATACATGGACGAGCAATACCTTGTGAGATCTATTTATCATTTATGAACGTCAAGCCTTCCAAGATGATCTCGTTCATCTTCCACTAAAGATGGACGAGATCATCCTGGAGGTGTCGTCCATCCTGATTATGGATGGACGAGTTCATCGGCCCGTCCGACCTAGGTAACTTCCACAGCGGTTATGGAAGTTACTCCCAATTCGCCGGACTCCTCGACATTGGGAACGGTTCGTAAACAGATAAACCGTTCCACACACACACTATATAAGGCTTCTTCGATGAAAGGTAAAGGCATTCAGACACTTTTACTTTTTGAGAGAACATTTCTTCGTTACAGAGAGTTCAAAGTAACTGACTTGATCATCGGAGGATTTTTGGCCGGTCCCCCACCGGTCCCCTCTGATTCTGTGTCCTTTGTGTTACAGGAAATAGCCTAAAGATCAACGTTCGAGTCCTATCAACCCACTGATAAAGAGAGAACCATCAGTAATTACCTTTAAAAGGATGAGTTAAGCCCTTTGTGCTTAATTCCCCTATGCTTGCACCGAGATTTTTATACCACACATCTATTATTTGAAAATACATAACTCACATCAAAATTTTCAAATAATAGAAGTGTGGGATTTACCACATGATATGGGTCTAATCTGTAACAACTAATTTATAAAGATGAGTCAAGGACTATCTAATTAATGGAAGAATCCTAGATGAATAATAACAAAAATACTTAACAAGAAATAAGTGGGAAACTTGTGATGATATATTACATAATCGTCTGTAGATATACTGAGGACAGGTTACAACAATATTGAGTTACACTATGTATCCTTAAGTTTTGATCTTAACACTTTCTCTCTCTTTTTTTTTTTTTTTTTTTTCTGGATCCCTTGTGCATGGGGGATTCATCCCTATTTATACTCTTGGAGGCACCCTCCTTGTCATTCACCTACAGGGCCTATATTAAGTGGGGAAGATAATTGTTTCATCCCTTCTCTTTCCCTTTCTTTTGAGATAGAAATAGGTGGTAATCAGGCTGTTGAGCACTATTCTACTTTGTCATTCAACCATTAATGTGTCATTGTTGGTAAGTGAAAAGCATTTAATGCTGAGGGAGTGGTTGCTTCCTCCAAAAACTTCCTTCTTCAGCCTTCTTGGATTGCTTATTGTTTGGCTAGCATGAATCCTTGCCTATATTCTGCGCATTGGACGAGCCTTGACAAGTCATTGAGGAGGGAATGCTCTTCGGATATATTCCAAAGGATGGATCCTTGTCGGACGTTCTTTCTCGGGATTTGTAAAAGTTGTCTCCTCCACTGGGGCCTTTTTCGATTAGGTCCAACCTCATTGGTCTAAGTCTTTTCCCTTCTTCTGGCTTTTGGGCCTCTTAGCCCAGGCCCGTTTTCCATAATTGGATTCTCCCCCCACGATAGACATTAGGAATGAAATCAAAATAAGATACTATCTTAGAATATGCATTGTGGGGTGCCTTATACCTTCCCCACACATGATAAAACTTCCAAATCCATGTCTTTGGTTCAAGACATTTGCCTTACCCTTTAACTTAGGAACCACCCTTAGGGTAACCCTTAGTTAATAGGAGAAAATGGATTAGACATAAGTGACCATTCTACCATTCATAATTGGGGTAGGGTAGCATAGGTTTTATATATAAAAAAGATCATAATATTGGCGATCACTTCCACACTCATTTCTTATATTTTTTTTGGCGATTTTAAATAAATTGTCACTTTCTTTATTGATAGTAATATAGGTGTATAGAACAATATAAAAATTTAGTCAGTAACTTTACATATAAAAAAAAAGAAGAATAAATGTAAAAATAAAAAATATTATATAATGAATATTTAAATATAAATATCAATAAAGGACCTAAGCACAATTGTGATCATTTGAGGGTTGTGAGGTTTCCTCATTGTGATAATAATAAGATAAGAATATAAAAGTATTTGAATTACCACCATATTAGAATAATTGCTACACTTATTGATAACAATGTGGTGATGTTGGGAATGTTTCCTCGAGACAAGGATAATTGCTACACTAATCGTTGGGTTTGTGTTTTATCAAGGAGGGGGTCCTAGTGGACAAGCTTAATTCTAAACTTCAGGGTTGGAAGGCTAAGCTTCTCTCTTGGGCTGGTAGAACTACCCTAATTTCTTCAGTCCTCCAAACTCTGCCCTTATATACCATGGCTTGTTTCAAAGTTCCTAAAAGCATTTGTAACAAGATGGATGCAATTACTAGAGCCTTTTGGTGGGGGCATGATTTAGGAGTTAGGAAAATGCACTTGCTCAATTTGGACAATATTTGTACTCCAAAGAAGGATGGTGGCATTGGATTGAAGAAATTCAGTATAATGAACCAAGTCATGTTAGCAAAGCAATACTGGAGAATCAGCCATAATCCACAATCCTTCATCTCCAGAACCTTTAAGGCCAGATACTTCCCAAGGAGTTCCATCCATGATTGTAAGCCTAAATCTCATCATTCCTGGTTTTGGAGAAATATCATTGACCTAAAAAAAAAAAAAGCTAAAGGAGGGTGGATGGCTTATAGGGTCAGGTCATGATATTCCTCTTGATCATCCTCCTTGGTATCCCCTCCAAACTGATAACCCTAACTTCAGGTTTGGTACAGTGGTTGATCTAATTGACTGCACTTCACACACATGGAAGCCTGGTTTAGTCAGAACAGTTTACCTTCCCCAGGTCAGTTCAGAAATTCTTAGGATCCCAATTTCCAAGATGGGAGCAAGTCCTGATATCCTAGTGTTCTAGCTTGGGCAACTATAACGTCAAGTGTGCTTACAATCTTCTGCATAGGGACTCAACTAGCTTTAATGAAAATCGTAGTAGGCAACATAATGTCCATCTAGCTTCTTGGAAATTGGTTTGGAAGATGGGAGTCCCTTTGAAGGTTTGCAACATTATGTGGAGGTTGCTGCATGATAGTCTACCAACTAAGCTTATTTTGAAAAGAAAAGGGATCCCTATTGAAAGTGGTTGCCCTTTGTCATTTGTTTCTTAGATGCACCTTTGCGAGAGCAGTTTGGCATGGATCTGCCTTGGCAATCCACATCTCTGATCAAACACAAACTTCAATTCAAGATTGGATAGGAGCATCCCTGTTTAGACATAGACGATTGGATCAAACCTCTATGCATTGTCTGCAAGCTATCTTTACTACCCTCTGGACAATTTGGACTCATAGAAACTTGGAGATTCATGAAGGAAAACAACCCAATCCTGTTGAAGTTTTTCTAACGTCTCAATCCCTTCTTTGTAGGTACAAGGATGCTCTTAGCACTTGCTCTAATCCTCCTCATAATCATGCAAACCAGGCAAGAACTCAGTAGTGTTTTCAAGGTCCTTGGCAGTTGATCATCAATGTTGCTGGTGCTAGGTAGAAGAAAGCTAAAAGATGTGGATTTGCTTATGAAGCCATTAACATGCAAGAGACTGCCCTTTTCCATGGTGCCTCTACTTGCACATATGACTCAACCTTCAATGCCATCCAGGAAGCTAAGGTAATTGCAGCTATGAAGGCCAGAAATCTAGGATTCACCCACGTTTTGTTTCTCAGTGATAACAAGAGATCAACCTAGGTGTCCAATAGAGAGGTAGCTCCCAGTTGGCAGGAAAGGATTTTGTTAACTAATTTGTCCCACCTTAATCAGTCTAGTTTCTTTTATATTATAGGTAATGTGTATAATCTGGCGAACTTGGCTACTAGTGTGCCACTGCATTTTAGTTGGGTGAGCCCAACTCTTTTGTAATCTTGTGTTTCTTGGAATGGTATCACAAAAAAGGAGGGGGACCTTACTGCAATAAGTTTTTATAACTTTTGATCATCCTCTATCTTATGTGCTGCCTTTGTTATTTTAGACAACTTTGATACGTTTATTGACCACAATGGTTATATTGAAACCACTATTTTAAAAACCATATTGGATCGGCCAGTTCAATCAGGCACCAGTCTGGTTTGGTAAAATCCCTCAAAACCAGTAAAAATCAGTCAAAAATGGGGGAACCAGGACACAAATTGGTTCTTTGACTGCACTGGATTGAAACTTATGTATCTTAGTCTTTGAATGGAATCCAATTTACCTAAAAAAATAAAAAAATAAATTAATGGACGCACATGCAAGATTATTAACTTGTATGGGTCTCACATTTACATGTCAAAAGAGTGCTACGAAATTTATTTTTGAGTTGGGGCATTATTGCTCTTAATGTAATCCAACCAATTCAAAATTCCTTGACCTCTCCTAACTAGTTCATAGAATAAATCATTGCTAAGACTAAAGTGATTTTAAACTCCTTTATTTTATTGGCATATAAACTTAGACGAATTTTGTGGCATATAATATTGTTACATGGGCACTTTTTGTAACATTGAGGAAAACTTTTTTTTTTTGTTTTTTTTGTTTAGGTTCATATGAGTCTGCTGCATCAACCTCCCCTCCTTTGTATTTTCTTTTCTCTCAGTAATGGTAAGTATTATTGTCATTTATTGGTGTTTTCACTTTTCATTGAGGACATTTAGAGTTTAAATGAATTTGAATCCTCTCAATTTCTTTTTGATACAAGATAGAAATTCTACTTTAGCCTAATCTAAGTGTATGTGTGTGTGAAGCTCTTTTCTAGAGACTTGAACCTCGGTCTTTACCCTTCCACACCTCACAAAGATTTATACTTGTGGAGTGACCATCATGTCAAATGTGTGCGGTGGTTTCAATTTCTAATTCTAAATGAAATGGAGACTTGGAGAACGTCTATTTAATGGCTAAGATTTAAAGTGGAGTAAAGATATGATTTAGATAATGCCAATTCTCTTAAAAATTGATAACTCTAGTTTAAGTTTAATGAGTGGGCAAAATCTAGATCCTACATTTACTCAACATTAAATCATAGCCATTAAATAGACACACTCTATTTCACTTAGAAATAGAAAGGATCTTTATCCGGTTCTCAACTTCTCATTTGTAGCTATTGAATTAAAATTTAAATGAAAAAAAAGAGAGATATTATTCATAAAAAAAAAAAAAAAAAAAAAAGTTTAGAAGAGTGCTTTTTGCACTAGTTGCATACAATTCTATTAATGAGTTGGCACAATTTAGATTTGCATTTGCTCAACATTAAATCATAGCCATGAAATATACACTCTCTATTTCAATTGAAAATAAAGAGAATTAACTATCAAATTATTTCCTAAAAAAAAAAAAAACTATCAAATTATTATTTGAAAAAAAAAAAAAAAAACTAGAAGAGTTCTCCACGCACTATTCTACTACAAAAGAAAAAAAGAAAAAAAAGTTTCGGGCCAGACTTTAGACCTGACGGGGCAGATTTTTTTTTTTTTTTCCAAATAACCTTAAATATCAAAGAATTTAGTTAGTTGTCACGTTATAAAACAATGTGGGAAACTAGCATCTCGAATGTCTAAAACTCGAGTTTCTAAGTCTCGATTTGTAAGTGGTGGCATCTGATGAATCCACATAGAACTCGAATTTTAGAAACTTGAGTTTCACCATTTTCTTTTCAGATCAGCCTTTGTCTTCTTCTTCTTCTTCTTCTTCCCCTGTTCTTTCAGTGGATCTCAAACCCTCAAACGCAAATGGAGGCAACCCATGTCTCCAAGAACACAAGCAGTAACACCCACCAACTCTTCCATTAGAACCTTGAAAGCAAATTGTGGATCTGTAGCAACCGTTGATCTCCATCCATTCAATAACAAACCCAAAAGCCCAAATCCTCCCCTAGAAGACTTAGAAGAATCATTACCAAATTCATTCCCATCTCGTCCTGCTCCTCCACTCTAGCCTCCATTATCGTTGCCACGTTCGATCCCAGCTCTGCCATTGCTGCCTCCGCCGGCAAAAGGCAATAACTTGTTGGAGATTGATTGTTGCCGAGAGATGATGATGACGATGAAGAACATGGGGCAGCACCAGCATAAATCAAGTCTATAAAACTCGAGTTACAAATTGAGTCTTTAAGACTTAAGATCTATGTGGTATAATAGTGTTCAACTCAGCAAGTAAGAAGCGAGTCTTTAAACCTCAAGTTCTATATAGAACTCAAGTTTCTGAGGGCCAGTTTGGTGAGTTAGTTTAAGTAATGTTGTTTGAGTGTTTTTGATATATGTGTGGGTAAAAAGTATGTAAAAATGTGTGTTATATTATTTAAAATGTGTAGTTTTGTATTTAAGTAGGGTTGCCAAACAGCTCTAAAACTCAAGATACTAATTTGCAAATACCTTTCAAACATGTGATAACTTACCATATTTTAGTTCATCAAAAAAAAAAAAAAAAAAACACTTACCATATTTTATGCCCTCACCAAATCCCCCCAACGGGCAGGGGCAGGGGCAGGGCAGTTAATGATCAATTCCGTATTTCTTTCGGCTCCTTTCTCTCACACTCTACTACTATCATTTTTTTTTTTTTTAAACACCAAAGCTCTCTCCTCATTCTTGAATCTTGAATCTTCTTCTTCTACAGAGCAATTTCTCTGTTACTCTCTGTAGCATTTCGTCTTCGTCGTTGTAGAAATGGCGAAGAAGTACGTGAGAGAGAACGTGCCTCTCTCGCGGTTCGGCGTGCTGGTTGCGCAATTGGAGTCCATAGTCGCCTCCGCCGCCCAGCAGCCTCCGGACGCTCTCCTCTGCTTCGATCTCCTCTCTGATCTCATCTCCGCCATCGACGAAGAGCCTAAGGTCACTTTCTCTCTCTTCTCTTCTTCAAAACCTTTCGTTGTTTTTCCAGATCTGTATGCATTCCTTAGAATCAGACTTAAATTGCCCTGTTTCTAATTTTGTGAATGTTTTTAGGGTTTCGAGGTTTAGCATTATGATTGTGCACAACAATGGCACCGATACCGATTTTGAAAATTCAGTTTTTAACATTTTGGATTGGAATTGTATAATTTGAAATAATGCATTTGTTGTGAAATTGATTAATTGCTTGAGTTTTTGGCAGAGAGAGAGAGAGAGAGAGAGAGAGCAGCGTTGGCATTATGATTGAGTACAACAGTGGCACTGAAAACGATTTTGAGAATTCAGTTTTAACATTTTGGATTGGGATTTTATAATTTGAAATCATGCGTCTGTGATGAAATTGATTAATTGCTTGAGTTTTTGCTGTTTGTAGAGAGAGAGAGAGCGAGAGCAAGAGAGATTAGTAATATTTGAATTTTGGTTTGGAATTTATATATTTCAGGAGTCTATATTGTTGTGGCAAAGAAAATGTGAGGATGCGCTATATTCCTTACTCATTCTTGGTGCTCGACGGCCTATGCGACATTTGGCATCGGTGGCGATGGCAATGATTATATTTAAGGGAGATCCCATTTCGATATACTCCAGAGTGAGCAGTCTCCAAGGGTTTCTTTCTGATGGGAAGAAAAGTGAGCCTCAGAGAGTTGCAGGTTGGTCATAGAAACTAACAACTTGTGGTTAGATAGTGACATGTATACTTTAATTTTCTTATGTACGCATTCCTTTGAACTTGATTCGTATCTTCAATTTGATTGTTAACAAATAATTGATATCATATTGACGATTGCACAAAATCAACATGGTAAGGTGATGCACTGCTGCCTGCAGGAATTGATTTAGTTGGTTAAGCAAACTTTTGGTTTGTGGATATGTATGACCCAATTCAAGTGTATTATGCACTGTGGTTATTGACACTTGCATGGGATCAGATTAGGGCTTTTAAACATGATTACATGATAATATTTTTATTAATTTTTTCTTCAAGAAATTTTTTTTTTGGCACAAGTAATGATTTTATTGAAAATGATTTGATGGTGGTGCTGCCCTAATACACTAGCCATCCCTTTCAGGAGGGAGGAAAGGAATGGAATAAAAAATATTATAGGATATTCCATCTATTCTCTTGTTTGAGAGTTTAGTGGGAAGGAATGGAATGAGTATGAGGGATTGCCCATTCCATTCCATCTCTTCTAAGTTCTAAGCATTCCTGGACCTCCCAAAAGTGGGAGGAATACTCATTCCTTTAATAAAATGGAGGTAAAATATCGATTTTATCCCTGTCTTCAGAAAGAGGAATGGAATGGCTCTTCTTTAGCTCAAACAATCTTCAGATCAATTGTCTGGTGCTTTTGGCAGGGAGGTTAGTGTTTGAGGGTCATAAATTTCCATGGAGCTACATGCCATTATTTCAATGTCACTTTTATGATTATTTACTAGAGGTTAGAATATATTTTGGTATTCTCTATCCTATAATCTTTTTTTTTTGATAAGTAAGAATGATATATATTAAAAGCTACCTCATGAAAACACAAGGCAGAACAGAGAATACAGAGAAGGAAACAAACAAAAAGAGTGAAGAAAAAGAAAAAAAGAAGAAAACAAATGGAGACAACAAAGAGCAAATTAATTATAGAGAAGAGAACTAAGGAACATAGGGATAGAATCACTAGAGGTGAGCCCCCAAGCCCTAGACCAATCAAAAAGAGAGCCACTAAAGTAAGCGAGCAACTGGTCATCAGACTTGTCCCTATCCTCAAAAGTATGCCAATTACGCTCCCTCCAAATACACCACATTAGGCACAACGGAGCTAGATTCCAAACGCTAGAAGAGTGCTTTCCAAACCAATTCCACCAACCGAAAAGCATATCTGCAACCGATCTTGGCAAGACCCAAGAAATCCCAAAGGATCTAAAAACCAAGCTCCACAACAGATAAGCTTTGTCACAATGGAGAAGCAAATGATTCGCCAACTCCCCATTACAACGGCACAAAATGCACCAATCAATAAAATCAAATCCTCTACACCGCAAAATATCCCCTGTAAGAATCTTCTCCCAAGCCGCAGTCCAAACAAAGAAGGAGGCGTGAGTAGGAGCCTTAGCATTCCAAATACCTTTCCAAGGAAAGGTAATAGGCAGGGAGCTTCGGAGCTTATTGTAGAACGAGCGGATGTCAAAAACCCCTTTCTTCGACAATTTCCAAATCATGCGGTCTCCTTGCTCAGATTGAGGTAAGTTAGAACCCAGGGTTTGAAGGAAATCATCCACCACACCCATCTTCCAATCATTTGGATTTCTAAGTAAAAGAACCTTCCAACTTCTCCGAGCCTTGGTCCCCAAACGTTCAAGAGACGAGGCCACCGATGCCTCTCTATTAGAGCAATCCCGAACACTACCGGGAAAGATAGATGGAGTGGTGAGTCCCCACACCAATGGTCCGTCCAAAGCTTCACTCTATCCCCCACCCCTACCTCAAACCGGATGTGTTTGCTAAACACCTCCCAACATTTTCGGATACTTCTCCATAAACCACACCCATGAACACCCCTGCCCAGTTTGGAAGACCAACCCCCCTACTCTTCCCCAAACTTCAGAGCCACCACCCTCCTCCAAAGACGAGTCTCCTCAACCCCAAACCGCCAAAGCCATTTTCCTAGTAAAGCTTTGTTAAACGTAGTTAACTTCCTTATTCCCAAACCACCATTAGCCTTAGGAGCACACACCTTATCCCACCCCACCAAATGAAGCTTGGAATCCCCCCACAAGAAGTCCCTCTGAATCTTCTCAATCTTATTAGCCGCATGCGAAGGGATGGTAAAAAGGGATAAATAGTAAGTAGGAAGGTTGGAAAGCGTACTCTTAATCAGCGTCAGTCTACCACCTTTTGACAAATACAACTTCTTCCACCCGGCCAACTTCCGACTAATCTTTTCCAATATAGGATTCCAAATAGAAGGGGACTTATGGGAAGCCCCCAACGGCATACCAAGATAGGTCATAGGCAAAGACCCAATCCGGCAGCCCAGAATCTCTGCCAAGGCATGAATATTGTCAACCTCCCCTATAGGAACCAACTCGCTCTTCAAGACATTAACCTTCAAACCTGTGACAGCCTGGAAACAAAGGAGAAGCATTCGCACATGAAGGATCTGCTCCACATCCGCATCAAAGAAAAGAATAGTATCATCCGCAAACAAAAGATGCGAGACACACTCCCCTACACCTCGTCTGCCTATAGCCTGAAAACCCCTGATCAAGCCAGCACCTTCAACTCTTTTCATCATCCTACTTAAGACCTCCATCATAACTAAAAACAACATAGGAGATGGCGGATCCCCTTGTCTTAGGCCCCTCGTGCTCCCAAAAAAGTCAGCTGGAGCCCCATTAATCAAAATAGAAAACTGGACAATTGAAATACAAGTGCGAATCCAACTACACCACTTCTCCCCAAAGCCCATTCTCTTTAAAAGATCTAGAAGAGCCTCCCAATTCACATGATCGTAAACTTTCTCAATGTCTAGCTTACAAATAACCCCCGGGATCTTACTCTTCACACGACTATCAACACACTCATTAGCAATAAGAACTGAGTCAAGAATCTGTCTGCCTCCCACAAAACTATTCTGAGACTCAGAAATTAATTGATCTAAGACCCGTTTCATTTGATTTGCCAAAACCTTAGACAAGATCTTGTACAAGCTCCCCACCAGGCTGATAGGCCGGAAATCTCGAATATTAGAAGCATCGTTTTTCCTGGGAATAAGAGCTATAAAGGTAGCGTTCAAAGATCTCTCAAACTTACTGTGCTGATAAAATTCCTCAAAAACTGCTAGAACATCCCTTTCCACCACTCTCCAGCAATGGTGGAAAAAAGCCATAGAGAAGTCATCAGGACCTGGAGCTTTATCTCCAGCCAGCTCATTAACAGCTAGAAGAATCTCCTCCTGCTTAAACCTCCTTTCAAGCCAACCCCTCTCCAACCCATCTAGCTGATCAAACTCCAAACCTTCCACAAAAGGCCTCCATTCCTTTGACTCCTGGTACAAATTTTTATAAAAATTTACTACCTGAGCAGCCACCTCGGAATCCTCCTCATAAATCACCCCGTCCACCTCCAAAAAACTCAGATGATTAAACCTTCTACGGGAATTAGCCACCTTATGGAAGAATTTAGTATTATTATCTCCTTCCTTAATCCATAGCATCCTTGATTTCTGTCTCCAAGAGATTTCTTCCAGAGAGAGAAGATTTTCCACTTCAGATCTCACCACAGCTCTCTCACAAATCTCTGCCTCTGAGAGGCCAATCTCCCCTTCCTTGACATCTAACAATTTCAAAGTCTCTAATAAATGAGTCTTTTTGCGACCAACATGACCAAACTCCAAACGGTTCCATTGAACGATGTCCTCTTTCAAAGCCTTCAACTTTTTGGCAAACACAAAACTAGGAGTGCCAGAGAAAGAATGCCGACTCCACCAAGACTGAACTCTATCGGTAAACCCATCTGTCTTAAGCCACATATTCTCAAACCTAAACGGACTTTTCCCCCTCGCCATTCCCCCTACCTCCACTAGAATTGGAAAATGGTCTAAAACAGGACGAGGGAGAATCCGTTGGGTCACATTCGGATATTGCTCCTCCCAATCATGAGACACCAAAACTCTGTCTATCCTGGACATCGAAGGCCTCTCTGACCCGCTAGACCAAGTAAAGCTCCCTCCCTCCAGAGGCAAATCTATCAAATTAAGATCCTCAATGAACTCCGAAAAAAGTTCCATAGCCGGAGTAAGATGAGAATTACCCAACCGTTCACTAGGGAAGCGGACAATATTGAAATCCCCAATGCAACACCAAGGGACATTCCAGTAATGCTGAACACCAACCAACTCGTCCCACATTAACCCCCTTGCATTGTTATCAATTGGGCCATAAACCCCCGAACACGCCCAACTGAAGCCGTCCCCCACCCCTTGCCACCGAATAGACACAGAGAAAGAGCCCACCAAAACCTCTGTCCTCTCTAAAACCGTTCTATCCCACATCATCACAACCCCTCCGGCTGTCTGGACAGCATCCAAAGCCACCCAATCCACATATCCACATAAGGACAGCTCCACAAATTACCTACCATCTGTCTGTCCATACCAGTAAGTTTAGTTTCTTGAAGGCATATAACATCACACTTCCACTCACGCAAACAATTCTTCACTATCAAACGTTTCTGACAGTCATTCAGTCTCCTAACATTCCAAGAGAGAAATTTTAAATGCATAAAGACATGAAGTCCCCGGCTGAAAAGAAGCTCAGCAGCCAACCACTACCTACCATCGTAGTTAACCGAAGACTGCAAGTTCCTCAGCTCTCTCTTCCCCTTATCCTTATAGATAACCGCTTTTCTAGATTTTGTAACTTTCCTGTTTAGCACTTTGACAGCCTCCGTCTCCCTCTCAATCTTTTGTAACAAAGCAATGCATAACTTCTCATGATGGCTCAAAGGCAGCCCCACCAGTTTACTAAAACCAGGGAGCCTATTCTTCACCCATCTAGAAGTATCCCGAATATCCACACACTCCACTGCCTGGTTATCACGGTTCAGCTCATCTGACAGAGGTAACCCACAGGGAGTGATAGCCAACAGAGGAATAGGTGAACTATCCTCACCACCCAAACCCATATCAGAAAAATTCAAACCTTCCTCCACCAAAGCACACGCCCCAGGGACAACACTCAATGCCATCGCGGGTAACTCCGCTGAACTGGGTTGCTCAAATTCAAGGGCAGCTTTCGGCAAGACGGCACTGTTGTCCAAGCCACCTTCGTCCCCTTCATGGTCACCCAAAACCAAAAGTCCAGCCCACGATAAGCTCAGAAGAAAAACAAATAAAAAACCCTCAACCGGTGACCACGGAAGCAAGTTATCTGACTTACTCGGTGTCGACGTGGACTCATCGGAGCTAGTTTCGACAAAGGAGTCGTCGGCCTTGCCCAGTAAAAACGAAGGCAGGACAGGGCTGTTTCCAGCGGAGATAGGGCCATCGGCCTTTTCCTGAGCCACCGTGAGCTCATCGGAGCATGTACCGGCGCAGAAAGGACCGTTGTCCTTACCCTGTATCGGCGTGGGCTCGCCGGAGCTGGTATCGGTGAAGACAACGGCCTCACCTGATGCTAGCGAGGGCTCAACGGAAGACGACGTGCACTGGCCCGCCACCCCTATCTCTAAATCAGCTTCCAACGGGACCTGGGCTAAAGCTCCTTCACCAGCCCAAGAGCTCTCGCCCACTTCAACAAGTCGTGGGCCTTAAAAAAGACCCTCACTAGTGTCGGTCAGCTCTGGGCTTGTTCCAAGGCCCATAAAAGGCTTAACTACAGCTTGTTTAGAGCTCCGTTGAACCCATTTAAAAGCCTTAGAAGTATCTATACCAGCTACACGTGAATCCCCTCTGCACTTCGTATCTCCCCCTTTCTTTCTATCCCAGAAAACCCGCCTCCTCCCCATCACATCAACCTCCACGACAAGACCTCTCCCAGACCAGCAAGATCTCCTAGCATCACTCTTCTTCCCCATATCAAAATCTTTTGAATTCAAATTAATACTAGGGAAACGTAGCCTAGTGTCTGCCAGGTTTTGCTCACCAACCTCTGCCACCTCATAAGAGCAAAGCTCCCTCCTAGCTCCTCCCACCATCTCCATCCCGTCAGATTTCACCACCGGTAAATCCCCCTCTTTTACACCAGAGATTCTCAGATTCACTCCCATCTTCTCCTCCCCTATCTGTGGTAACTTCCTTTTGGCAGTGGCTCCTAGTTGCTTTGGTTGCTTCCTTTCCTCTGTTCTTCCATGTAAGCCTTGCACCACTTCAGCAAAAGTTCTAGAACCTACAGCCTCCAAGTTATACCTACGCACCTGAGGAATGAATTTGGGAAATCCATTTCCTCCCATTGCATATTGAGAAGGATTCAGCAGTTTTCTTAATTCAAGACCAAAAGCCCTCCAACCATGTCTCTCTTTACCTTCCGGTATAATAATCGACCTCCTAGACCCACCAGCTTTGAGCTTAGTCAACAGCAAGAACTGACCAGAAGAGTTGGAACTCCATTGGAGAGTAAAAGCTGTGTCACCTTCTCTAAGATTAAAAAACTGTTTGGAACTCACCCCAATAACAAGGTGTTCTATGTTAGACATCAGCCATTGTGCTGCATTCTTGCCCATAAAGACTGATCTCATAAAGAATTTGCCCCTCTCAAAAATCCTTAACATGAAATAACGACCCCCTTCCTCTAAAACTAAATGAAAATTTTTTGACTCAATGAAGAATTTACGAACTCCCCCCATGTTAAAAGCAATCAAGCAAAAAGTTATAAGCTAGTCCCAAACACTTCACAAAGAGAAAATTGTATATACACAAAGGCAATTCATGTACACATACAGCATTGACACCTTCCTATAATCTTTAATTATTCTTTTTAATGTAGCTTATAATGCATGTTTCTCGTGGGTATACATAAAGTATGATAATTTTGTTTCTAAAAAAGGCATGGGCATCATATTTTGGAAAGCATAATTTTTTTTTTGATAATTAATAATATTATTGGAAAGAAATCAACAAGTACACAGGAAGTATACTGGCTGAAGGTTACACAATGAACGATAAAATCAAATAAATTGGTAAAAGAAAACTTCCCTGATGAGGAATGGCTTTCCATATTTCACTGCCCTGATGATGCCCTTAATGACCTTGCCAACATGCTAAAAGATCGAAAACCTTTCTAGACATTATCTGCTCCACCCCAAAAAGAGCAAAAACCAAACCCCATAAATCTCTACCAAAAGGGAAATGCAGCAATAAATGGTTTACTGTCTCCTCATCCCTCTTGCACATACAACACCAGTTCTCCAAAATAATGTTTCACTTCTTCAGGTTCTCCGCTGTTCCCAAAAGCAGCAACCCAAAGGTAAAAAGCCACCTTACTGGGGACAAGCAGTTTCCAAATACTCTGACATGGGAAATTGTCAGAATGTGAAGGAGCTAATACTCTATGGTAAGAGCAAACCTCAAAACCTCTTTGAATCGAAGGCCTCCAGCATAGCTTATCTAATCCAACCCCCTCCACCTTAGCGGAATACAATAGATCCAAAAACATAGAGACATTCCAATTCCTAATCTTGAATTGCTTGATTGAAATTCAACTCCCAAAGAATCAACCCATTTATGGATTGTAAAAGATCCTCCAAAAGCATCTTGGTTCCAAGCAATACGGTACAATTCAGGAAAAGAAAACTTTAGGGTAGAATCACCACACCAAACATCAGTCCAGAATTTTATATCATACCCATCATCTTCCACCTCAAATTTGATAAAATGCGAAAGAGTCCCACCCCTTCTGATTGTATTTCCAAAGGCTTACCCCATAAGCACCATGGGCTGCCTTTGTGCACCAGCCTCCCTCCATAGAGCCATACTACAGAGCTATAACCCTTCTCCAAAAAGCTTCCCTTTGGACCAAACCGCCACAACCATTTTCCTAGTAGTACTTCTTTGAATAATCTGATTTTTCTAACATGGTTTAAGCATTATTTAAGCCTTCTGTCTTCTTCATGGTTTGTTGTCTATTTAGGCTTTTACCTAATCAGCCCTTCAATTATCTTTTGATAAGTAATGTTTCTTTCATATAATTTTTCTAAATATATCAATCTTTCTAGGTGTTGCTCAATGCCTAGGAGAATTATACAAGCATTTTGGGAGACGAATTACCGCAGGTTTATTTGAAACGACTACTATTGCAACAAAACTTATCAAGTTTCATGAGGTAGTCCATTCAATCTGCATCTCTATCCCTATAATTTTTCCCCCTTTTAATAAGATACAAAACTCTCATTTAGAAAGGAATAGGTTGCTTATCAAAAAAAAGAGAAAGGAATAGGTTAAGTGGTTAACACTACTATTCTGTCAGCTTTGGTCTCAGTTTGCTCTCAGTTGTTAGCCTGTAATGATTCTTCTGGGTACTCCCTGTTGGATTTTGAAAGTTAAAAATTTGACTGTGGCACCCTGGAAAATCTGGGCCTAAGGAAGATGAGGTATTTTAGAAATGATATACTAGATATCATATTATTATTGTTTGGGGTGTCAGAAAGAAAAGGATATTTACTGCTGAAATTCTAGTTATGCTAAATGAATGTGGGAAGACCGTTATCATAGTATCTTTGCATTTTTTTGTGCTTTCAGTTATCAGCGGGGTGAGATTTTGTTTTGGGGCCTTGGTAATATGGGTGTTTGATGTGTGGAGTTGGAGTTTTTTTTTTAATAAATTTTTTTGGGCATTTTTGATGTGGAGGCTAGACAGGTGCCTAATGAGATTTTAAAAAAAAAAGTTTCTCTTTTGGGGGTGGGGGAATTGTATTCTCCCAGGGCAGAGCTAGGGTTCAGGATGTTTGCTTGGGGCATTTCACACTTTGGTACATTTTTTAGTTTCTGTGCTTTATTTTGGAACGGTCCTCTATTCTTCCTATCTTTCTTTCCTGTACCTTTTCTTCTCAACTAGTACAAAAGTGCAAAAAAAAGAGAGGAAGAAGAATGAAATAACCTAGGGTATGGCAGGTGAAACAAGAGAAGAAAGGCTGGGCAGCATGTTATTTCTTTGAAATTCTCCTGAAGAAGTTCCTCGTTTAATAAAAAATGTCAGCAAGAGTATTGATTTATCTTTATGTCCAAAGAAAACTTGTTCTGATTTGAAAAGAAAGCATTATTGTTCTTCCTGTTGGTTTCTGTCCCATGTCAATATCTGAAGGCAAATCTGGAATTTAAGGAGATGAGGCAAATTTGTTTATATAACACATGTATTATTTTCAGGCTATATTGAAGTGTTATGATGCATGTATTTATTCCATACATGTATTTATGCCTATAGGTATTCATGATTTTTTTTTTTCTTGGTGACAATACATTTTTCTTACTTAATTTTATATTTTCCAATGAGCTATAGCTCAAGTGGCACTTCCTCCTCCCATAACAATGGGATGGACAAAGAGGTCATAGATTCATGACCCACTAGATGCATGTGTAACTTACCAATAAAAACAATTCTGTATTTGAACTATATTAGAGAAAAAGTTCTAAGAGAGGCTAGTGAAGTGTGTTTTTTGATGGGGACATAAATCCAAAAGGATCTTTAACATTCTCCTCTTTCCCCCTTTTTTTTATTGGTGATTACATGCACTTGGTAGGTCTTCTTACAAGAGGACAGGGTATTATTTTAGCTAGTGCTTATTGGCCATTTTCTTCTTTCCTTTGACATGGGTTTCCTAGATAATTGCTACAATTTCAAGTCCAATTGCAATATTCTTTTCACAGCGCTAAGACTTATTAATGCAAAGAGTGCTAGGGATGTGGGATTTTCTTGTCCTTGGATATAACCAACGAGAACTAACGGTTTATGTGCTAACCAATATTTTGAGAGCAGTAGTGTGTGACAATAAGGCTTCCAAGGTAAACCCATTATTTGAAATGTAATGGCCTACTGTCTTGGTCAACTTGTGAAGTAAACAAGGCTTCTTCCTTGGGTTTATAAGTATGATAGGCCTCATACTTGCTGGTTTCTTCAAAGCTCTAGTAATCCTTAGGTGCTTAACCAGGCTAATGATTAGAAAATTGAAGTATGGTTATTGAGTTTTTTAATTTATGTATGTATTTATATATGTATGCATGTCAGTCACAAATGTAGTGGCCTACTGTCTTGATCAACTTATGCAGTAAACAAGGATTCTTCCTGGGGCTTATGACTATGACAGGCATCATACTTCCTGGTTTCTTCAAAGCTGTGGCAATCCTTAGGTTCTCAACTAGGCTAATGACTAGAAAATTGAAGTATGGTTATTGAGTTATATAATTACCATTGATACTTCTTTTGGTTTCCTTTGTTCTTTAAATTCTATCTTGTATTCTTTAAATTTCAGGACTTTGTGAGACAGGAGGCTCTACATATGCTTCAAAATGCTTTGGAAGGCTCTGGTGGTAGTGCTGCTTCTTCAGCATATACTGAAGCATACCGTCTTATCATGCGATTTGCCATTGTGGATAAGTCATTTGTTGTTAGAATAGCGGCAGCGAGATGTCTCAAGGCATTTGCCAGCATTGGAGGGCCTGGTTTAGGCTTGGGTGAACTTGATAACTCAGCCGCTTATTGTGTGAAGGCAGGTTTTCTTCTTTGTGACATTTTCCTGATTGATTTTTTAGTATTTAATATGTCAATCTTTGAGGTTTTGTTGTCATAATTTTCAATTTATTCTTTTTACTGCTACTCATAGTAGGCACTAGAGGATCCTGTTTCATCTGTTCGGGATGCATTTGCAGAAGCTTTGGGCTCCTTGCTTGCTCTCGGAATGAATCCTGAGGCACAGGTATGATATGTTGTGTTTAGAGGGATTCTCTCTTTGATAGCTCTGTCTCACAGTTTGTTTTTCTTACTAGGTTCAACCAAGGGGAAAAGGTCCTTTTCCTCCAGCAAAGAAATTAGAAGGTGGTTTGCAAAGGCATTTAGCTTTGCCCTTCACAAAAGGTATAATCCTGCTTATGCAGTGTCATAAGGGCCTAGTAATCTTCAAGTAACCATTTATGTGGGCGTTTGGAAGTTTAAGGTTATGTTTGGTAACAGTTTTTATTTTCTATTTTCAAAAACTTGTTTTCGGAATATAAAGAAAAAAACAATTTTCTTGTATTTTTTAAATCAAAAACATGTTTGGTTAGTTAAAATTAAAAAAATAGTTTTTGAAGAAAAAAATAGAAAATACTAAAATATGTTGTTACAAGAATTTAACTCTAATGCTAACTCATTAAATGAGACAAATTCATTAAATTAAATGCGTATTTTCATTGATTTTTGAAAATTAGAAACTGAAAACAGTCTTTTACATGTTTTTAGTTTCCTTCACAAATTGAGCATCTCTTGCTTCTTTGTCCTATGGCTTGAGAATTGTGGTTTCTTGTGTTTGCTTTATTTTGAGATCCAAATGCTGACTTCATGGCAAGGAAGGTTCAATAATCACAGGAATATACATATTTTGGAAGGATGTTCCTTTGTGTATTTTGTGGATTATTTGGTGAGAAAGGAATAGCAGGATCTTTGATGGTGTAGAACCTTCATTCATGTCATTAAACAGTATATTTAATTTTCTTTGTATGATTGGATGATTGCATTAGGCAACATCCCTATTGTACCTCTTTTTTTTATTTATTTTTTTTTATTTTTATAATTTTGTAGATTCATTACATCTCACTTGTAATTTTAAACTACTTGTTTCATTGATTATATTTAAATAAAATTATCATTTACTTGTCAAAATATTATATTCATCTAGTGAAAAATGATATCAATAAATCTTTATTACTTATCAAAAAAAAAAAAAATTTCATCTAGTGAAAAATGATTTATTTACCTTTTAGAGAAAAATGAAAAAAGAAAACTTCTAGGGGTGGGGTAATGGGCCTAATCCTTTACAATTGTGTAAGTGCAAACTTCTTGGCATTCAACTGTTTCTCATGTATTGTTTAACTTGCAGCAAGTGGAGCTCGCTCTAAGGATATACGAGTTGGCTTAACCTTGTCTTGGGTATTCTTTTTACAGGTAGATTTTGCTGATCATATCTGCTCTCTAACACCCCCCTCCTCTCCCAAAAGGTTCCCAAATATCTTCTTCTTCTTTTTCTTGTGGTTGAGAGGGTTTGCAATTTGAGTTGATTTTCTTTTACTTAGGAATAAGCTTGAGTAACTATTCCGCATTTTTGCATTCGTTACCTGTTTTGCATCAAGTATCAAATAGGCTGTTTGTCATTCAGTTGTTCAAAAGAACAAACTGTTTCATTCTAGTCCATTATCAGCCTAACATATGTGACAGTTCTCTATGTTTATATGGTTTATAACTAGTAATAGTTTGAAGTGATTTTATTTTAATGTTTTGGCTGGAAATGATAGTTAGAATTATGATTAAGTAATTAAATTCACAATTTCTTAATAGGTTAAGTTTTTAGGAGAATTGGTAATTTAACATGGTATCAGAGCAAGGGGTCCTAAGTTCGATCCTTGTCTCCTTCACTCTATCTCTCATTTAAAATCCCATGTGTTACTCCTCATCTATTAAAAGGTAGTTTGAGCCTACACGCGAGGGGGAGTGTTAGAAGTATGTGGTTAAATGATTAAATTTACTATATCCTAATAACTTAAACTTTTGGGAGAATCGGTAATTTAACATGGTATTAGAGTAAGAGATCTTGTGTTCAATTCCTGTATTCGCTCTACCTCTCATTTAAAATGTTAAAAATTCCATGTGTTGGGCCTCACCTAGTAAAAAGGAGTTTGAGCTCACACGTGAAGGAGAATGTTAGAATTATGATTAAGTGATTAAATTTACCATTTCTTAATAACTTAAGCTTTTGGGAGAATTTGGTAATTTAACATATACCACTTTAAAGAGGATTCCCCACTTTGGTGTATACTTTTTAGATGTTCCAAAATACCCTCACACTAATAATACAATTTTAAAAAACTTGAGATAATACAGTCAAACCGTTAAAATGCATAATTTTCAAAATCCTAAAATTTAGGTTTTTTTTTTTTTTTTTTTTTTTTTTTTTTTTTTGGGAAAAATATTTGCAGTAGGGATCCTTGATGTCCTTTTTTTTATGTAGTTTCCAAAAAAACCTCAGAATTGTTTAACTTAGTCTTCCTAAGAAATAAAGACAGGACATATAATTAAGTTGATATATCACCACACCATAACCTATGAAAATTCAAAAGCCATTTTCAATCGGTTACACCAACTTTCCCACTAATAAGCAGTTGCTGTAATTTATAATCACACTCAAGCAAGTCTCTCCACTCCCCCTTTCTGTTTCTAATCCTTCCTGAAAAGAATGGAACCACACAACCAAAAAATGATCTCCCCTACAATCCTTCATCATCATTCCAAGAAATTTAACAACACAAAATGCTTGCTTGGTTTCTCACAGAAGTTCAGAACAGACCCCTGATAATAACTCCAAAAATCCCAGCAAAGTTGCTGGCTTCGTTGTGTATACTATCCATTTGACATTTGTGGTGTTGACTTTTATTACTCTCACTCCCTTGACTTTTCCATGGAACTTTGAAGGCACAAACTCAATCAATATTGATGAATAAATGTTGAATTTAAAAGCTATGTCTAGATTTGTGAAATTATTTTATAATATTGAAATACAATTTTAAAAACTCATCACATCAAATTTTACATACTTTTATGAGTTCCAGTTAACTTAATTAGTAAAGTTTCTGATGGTTGAATAAGAGATTTGGGGTTCAATTCCCGTCTGTACTAAAAACTGATTGGTATCTTGGTTTGATGATAAATAACATAATTATCATAGAAGATGCCATAGGTTGAAACTCTATTAACAAATATATATATATATATATATTTTTTTTGCAAGATTTAATTTCTATTAGCAACTCTTGATATCATCTATTATGCTTCTTGGAAAATTTTGAGCATCCCTCCTAAAATATAGATTCTTTTTTTGTTGTTTATATATTTTTAATTTTTTTATTATAAATTATTATTATAATTAATATTATTATTTATTTTAATTTTTTTATTAAAAAAAAAAATCAAACAAGATGCAGAAATAAACCTATAAAAAAAGCTCTTGTATTTGACAGAATTTCGAAGTACGTAAGAGAGAATCTGTTTCATTGTAAAAAAATTAAAAAAATATATAGATGGAAAAATCTAACCTAAAACATTCAATTTAAAGAACATGGGCAAACAATTTTGAATTGAGTGAGACAGAAAGACGTGATCTTAGTTTTTTTGAGGCCATCCCCATTATTTAGTCTAATGTATGTAACACTTCAAGTCATAAATCTGTACTATAATCCCTTTCAGAGCTTAAAGTTTGAGCCACAACATTCTAAATCTCCTTGGCAGTTTGCAATAGCAGGTATTCACTACTAATTTCAGGTTCCATAGATTGCAAAAGCTGATATTTTTTTAGACTCCCACTCACCAGAGGTGGAATCATTTGTCTAGGCTCAAGAATTGCTCTATTAACATAGCCTATTTTCCTCCTACTTTTAAGGAGGTGATCGAGCTAGGTGATTATGTCCATCCAATTTAACTGTGGTAATTTGAAAAGTGGGGTTATCAGTGGGAATAGTTGACTGAACCACAACTCCTATTTGTCTAGTTTCTGATGTTGCTTCAGACCTTTTTCCCCCCAAAAATTGGTCAATAAGCAAAGAAGGGGAATAACAATTGCTGAAATATCACTCATCTGACAGAATGTTGGTACTAATTAGGCCTCATATAATCCAAAAGCAAGGGCATCCTCTCCCGGTTGAAAATACTCTAATTCCATTGGACTGTGACTGCTTTCACTTGGGCTTTTGAGACATTGTCCTGATTTTTAGGGGTTTGATTTGTAGTGGAGAGAAACTTTGGTGCATTCCCACCCTTTTCATTCGGGTTTGAATTGGACAATCCATCATTAACACTAGAAGCTGACAGGTTGAAAATGGTGCTTGGGGATATTGTTTATGAATCTCAAAATGCTTTTGTCAAAGAAAGATAGATTTTAGATTCCGTTCTTATTGCCAATGAATGCTTGGATAGTAGGCTGAAATCAGGAGTTCCTGGGGTGGTGTAAGCTGGATGTAGAGAAGACATATGATCCTGTGAATTGAGACTTCCTCATTTATACGTTGGATCGTTGTGGTTTTTCTGAAAAATGGAGAAGATGGGTTTTTTTTTTTTTTTTTTTTTTTTTTTTTTTTTTTTTTTTTTTTCTGCATCTCTACTGTTAAATTCTCCATTCTTATTAATGGAACTTCGTGTGGTTTCTTTGAAAACTCTAGAGGTATAAGACAAGGTGATCCATTATCCCCTTTATTGTTTGTCATTGTTATGGATGCTTTTAGTAAAATGTTGGATAAGGTAGTGAGGAATGGGCTCATGTCTGGTATTAGGGTGGGTCCCACGGGTAACTCTTTACAGGTGACCCCATCTTTTCTTCGTTGATGATACCTTGGTCTTATGTGATATTGATCTTGGTCAGATTTTGTTTCTTTGGCTGGTGCTGTTTTGGTTTGAAGTTGTTTTTGGGTTCAAAATTAATATGGGTAAGTCTCAATTGGTCCCTGTGGGTGTGGTTCCAAATATAGCAGATGTGGTGGATGTGCTAGAGTGCAAGCAAAACTCCTTCCTGATGAAATATTTAGGTCTTCCGCTGGGTGCTAATGTCAGAGATAGTTCTATTTGGAATCCAATTATTGAGAAGATGGAGAGGAGGTTAGCAGGTTGGAAATGATTGTATCTCTCAAAAGGTGGTAATGTTACTCTTATTAAGAGTACTTTGTCCAATCTTCCAACTTATTTTCTCTCTCTTTTTCCTATCCTGGTGGAGGTTGCAAGCCGTATTGAGCAACTTCAACGAAATTTTCTCTGGAGTGGTATGGGGGATGTTAAAAAAACTCACCTAGTGAAATGGGCTACGGTTTGCGCGCCTCTTCATTTGGGAGGTTTAGCTATTAGAAGTTTGAGAAGTTTTAATAAAACTTTGTTTGGAAAATGGTTATGGATATTTGGGAATGAGTGATAGGGGCAAAGTATGGTTGTGAAGGGGGAGGTTGGTGCTCTCTTCCCATTATTGGCCCTTATGGAGCAAGTTTGTGGATGGAAGTCTATTAGTTGTGGTTGGCCATCTTTTGTTTGTCACATCCAATTTGAGGTTGGGGCCGGTTTTATTATTAGATTTTGGCAGGATATTTGGTTTTGGGACACTTCTTTGTGTGTGCTCTATCTGAGACTTTTTTCTTAGTCGAAATAAGGAGGCCTATGTGGCTGATTTGATGAATTTCCCAAATGGTGTTCTTTTCTAGGATCTAAATTTTAGAAGATACAGTGAAGATTGGGAATTGGAATCCTTTTACAGTTTAATGTCTAGAAACCTGCTATAGGAAGAGGTTTTGCTGTTCATTCTTATTACCAGGTTCTGACAAAAAGTTTCGATCAGTCTTTACCTTGGAAGACTGTTGGGAAGTCCAAGGTCCCATTTAGAGTTGCTTTTTTTGTTTGGACTGCAGCTTTGGGGAATATTTTGACTATTGATAATCTTAGGAAACGAAAGGTTTTGATTTTGGATTGGTGTTGTATGTGTAAAAGAAATGAGGAATCAGTAGACCAACTCCTTATCCATAGCCCTATTGCTTTTAATTTGTGGTCTATGGTGTTTACTTTGTTTGGCATTCACTGAGTTATGCCGAAAACAGTGGTGGAGCTGTTGGCTTGTTGGCAAGGAAAGTTTGGGAGGCATCAGAATTCTGCCATTTGGATGGTTGTGCCCCATTGTTTGATGTGGTGCATTTGGTAGTAGAGGAATAACCGGCATTTTGAGGATTTAGAGAGATCAGTTTCAGATCTTAAACTCTTCTTCCTTAAGACACTTTTGGATTGGGTTGCAGTGTTAGGCTTTCGTTCTTTTTTTTTAGTCCATGGCTTCATGGACTTTTGTACTTTATGCACTTGATTTGTTTTTGTCCTTGATGTATACTTCCTGCATACTCAGGTGACACCCTTCTTCTTTTTAATATATTTTTATTACTAATAAAAAAAAAACACTAGAAGCTGTCACCTTTGTAGTAACAAGATCCTTACCTGACATTGCAACCCCTCATTAGGGAATTTTTTTGGTTTAGCCTCCATTATTGGCACTTGGGGCGACAGCACCCTCTTGCTCCCTTGCAAACTATCCATGGAGTTTTTAACATTCTTTTTTGATAAGTAACAAAATTTTTATTGAAATTAAAATAGCATCGCTTAACCAAGAGTTGCCCATTCTCACTCCGTGATGAAGATGCTAACATCTGCTCAACACACTGCCAAGTCTTCCTCTGCCTCACCAGCCAGTGAAATCACTCCCCTCCCTTGTTTCTTCTACTACCAGAGTGATCAACCTCCTTGGTCCCCATAGATTGTTAATAGAAGCATTGCTTTGTTTTAATGCAGTTCTCAGCTTCTCAATTTCCTTCATAAAGGATTTTTCTTTAAGATCTAGAAATGTTATATGTAACAACCCAAGGAAAAGCGTTAGCCATATCTGCGCTATATCTCAAAAGGACTAGTCACAATTGAGGCTCCTTGTAATTGTTAATAAAGCCCATATCTACCCAGTAAATACTCGATGTGGGACTCATCACACACCCACACATATCACACAATCAATCAAATTGGGGTATCACAATCTCCCTCACTTAAATTCCTAATGTCTTCGTTTGGGCCCACTTTGTGGGGTAGTGTCTTTGAGCTCACACAGGATTACCGGGCTGGCTTTGATACCATATGTAACGACCCAAGGAAAAGCGCTAGCCACATCTGCGTTATATCTCAAAAGGACTAGTCACAATTGAGACTCCTTGTAGTTGTTTATAAAACTCAGTTCAACCCAGTAAATACTCGATGTGGGACTTATCACACACCCACACACATCTGCGCTATACCTCAATAGGACTAGTCACAATTGAGGCTCCTTGTAGTTGTTTATAAAGCCCAGTTCAACCTAGTAAATACCCGATGTGAGACTCATCACACATCTATACACATCACACAATCAATCAAATTGGGGCATCACAATCTCTTCAACTTAAATCCCTTACGTCCTCGTTAGGGCCCACTTTGTGGGGTAGTGTCTCAGAGCCCACATGGGATTACCGGGCCGGCTCTGATACCATATGTAACGACCCAAAGAAAAAGCGCTAGCCACATTTGCGCTAGCCACATTTGCGCTATACCTCAAAAGGACTAGTTACAATTGAGACTCCTTGTTATTGTTAATAAAGCTCAGATCTACCTAGTAAATACCCAATGTGGGACTCATCACACACCCACATACATCACACAATTAATCAAATTGGGGTATCACATCATGAGTTTAGCTAACTTGACTTGTCCTTTGGATTCTCATTGTTCCTAACTCGCATTGAAACCAAAGGTTGGTTTGGGTTCTCAAAACTCACTGATTTGTTCTATAATATGTGAACTTTAGAACATAGATCCATGAAGAAATAAATGGAATTCACAAATTTACACAAACTCTTGAGGAAAAAAAAGTAAACTGAAAATAGATGGAAATTCTGGAAAGAGAGAAGCTCTGAAATCTACCCAATCTTACCCCACTCATATCAGAAATGTGTTACTTCTGGCTTGAACTTAGCACATAATTTTTGGTCAGTTTGCAGCCATATTTAAATTTGCTTTGTAGATAGGTTGATTTTAATGCAGTTATATATGTTTACCTTGTAATTTGGTTAATAATGTTTCTTTCTTCTTTGCAGGCTATTCGTCTAAAGTATCAGCATCCAGATAGTGAGCTTCAAAACTTTGCTTTGCAAGTTATGGACATGCTTGGTGCTGATACTTGTATTGATGCCCATCCATTGGTATTTCCCTAAAATTTGCATCATAGATTTGTTTTTATATTCTTCCTCTCAAGTACATATGACTATCAGATGACTTCTGTGTCCCACACCCCCCCAGAAAAAAGACTATTTAACTTTGTTCTGCACTCTTATATTGTTTATTGGTAGAAAAAAGGGTAGCAAAACAGGAAATGAATTGAATGGGGTAAAAGATGAACTGACTTGTGGCTTATCCTTGTTCATTGTTCTTAATTTCTTCTTAGACGACATAGGTGTCTGATGTTGTCTTTCATTTTCAGTTCAATTGATGGTAAATTTTTATATCTTTCAGTCTTGCATTGATGTGGCACCTTGTAGAAAACTGTTAGTAGGAAAGATATTGTCATTTTAGAGAACTATGTAGCAGTATGCTACACATATATTAGTACAATCCCCAAGATTTACTGATATATTGAACTTATATTAAGGAAAAATAAATAAGATCAAGAGATTCAATACTAATACACCCTTTAAATCTTTGTATAGGAGTTCAACTTCTTACATGAGTTTGAATGATAGGTTGCCAGTTCTGCCATTGATGCATAAAATTTGTCCAATTTACATTTTTATTTTGGCTTACGCGAGAATGTCTTCATGGAACATTTTCAGATCTGCTAGAATTGGAAAGGATTGTCTGCTAGAGTTTATGGGGTTTTATGGTACTTTTCTATATGCAGTAAATGGATTGAATTATTATTTGAAAATTACTAGTTTGTTACGTTTAAACTGAATTCTTGTAAATTGTAAAAGTGCCTTATTAATTTGTATAACCTGAGTCTACAATGACTAGTATAAGTGTTTATAATGGCTCCCTTGGTGGCTTTCTTATAATGAAGTACCTAAGTGATGCTCTACAAAATCAAGCTACTGACCAATTTGTCTTATGAATAATGATTTACTGAAGGCATGTGTTCTCTACATCCTTCGGGTTGGCATAACTGATCAGATGACAGAACCCACTCAAAGGAACTTTTTGGTTTTCCTTGGAACGCAGGTTTGTTAAAAAAATTCAATTGGGTCTTCAATTGTTGAGGTTTTTTTTTAGAGGTATCTGTATGGAAAAAAATTTCTCTTTATACTTTGCAGCTTCAGTCCCATGATGCTAGCCCTTCCATGAAAGCTTCTGCCTTACGTACATTGTCATATACCCTGAAAACACTGGGAGAGGTAAGGGATGACTCTCATGTGATTCTATTTAGTTCTCTGGTCCTTCTTTAGCTTGTTTTGTATAGAGCACCATGTTTGACATATTTTAAATAATGCTTTTTTTTAAAAAGAAATTGTTATCATTATTTTATTATAAATAAGCACAAGATTAGAGTGATTTGTCTTCTAAACGTTAGGTTAGCAGAAAAAGGTATAGTGTTTTGATTTGGATAAAGTACATACTTTAACACTACAGCATATGAAAAGAAGTCTGGTGTTACTATTATCACTGATTAGCTGGTGCTTGATCTGTCCATTTGCAGGTTCCATTTGAATTCAAGGAAGTTCTTGATAACACGGTTATGGCAGCAATATCTCATCCTGCACAACTTGTAAATTCTTGATTTTATTTTCATTGTCATTAGAACCTCAAATGTATTTGGGAGTGTTCAGGGATCTCTCTTTTTATTTCTGTCAAACCTGTGGATTTATATAGCTGCTAATACTTGTTGATAACACTTTCTGTTTTTTTGGGTTGACAAGAGAGAGATTGTTAAAAGTTTGACTTTGTTTTGCAACTATAGTCTTCATAGATGTTCCCATCCATCACCTTTTTTATGCACTTTTTGTTCAGAATCATAAAATTCATAGCAGAGATTTAGCGAACTTTTGAAAGTCAGTGGGTGTTGATAGTATTGTGGGGGTTGGACTGGAAGATATCTTTATTTAGGCATGCTGACAAACATACTTATCTATGTCAAATATGGACTTTATATCATTTTTCTTTTAATTATGTGTACCTACTTCCTTGAGTTAATCCTTTGATTATTGTCATCGGTTTACCTGTTTGCTTCAACTTCTATTTTTGGCTGACTTCTCATTTAGATTTAAAAAAAAGTGGAAATATTTGGGGGCTAGGAGTGTCAAATGTGTGTTGCTATATAATTAGGGAGAATGAGGATATGAGTCATCAGTTACAATATACATTTTGGTATGAAGAGGTTGAACTTTTTCACTCCATAATATTTCTTTCTGGTTTATTAGATATTTTTTCTTAAATTTTTTTTTTTTTTTTATTATTATTATTTTGATAAGTAATAAGGATTTATTGAAATGAAAAGAGAGACACACCCAAGTACACAGGAAGTATACAGGGGTGTACAAATCAAATACAAAAATTACATAAATCCAGAAAATCCAAAAAAGAAGAAAAAGGATGGTTTCTCCACACTGAGTACTTGGAGGGTTGATATCGTTTGTTTACAAGAGAAAAAATTGGAATGGGTTACAAGAGGACTTGTTAGAAGTATATGGAGTTGTCCTTATATAGATTGGTTATATTTGGGTTCAGAGAGTGCTTCTGGTGGAATTCTGCTCATGTGGGAGGGTGGTTGAAAAGATAGAGGAAGCAGTGGGGCATTTTTCGATTTCTTGTAGGTTCAAAAACGTCAGTAACCAATTTGAGTGGGCTTTCACAGGTATCTATGGTCCAAATTTGAACAGAAAGCATCAATTTATGTGGGAGGAATTGGCAGGCTTGGCTAGTTGGTGGAATTTGCCATGGTGTTTGGGTGGTGATTTTAATGTTATTCGCTTTCCATCGGAGAGGTTAGGGGCAGGAAGATTTATTCGCTGCATGTATGATTTTTCAGATTTTATATCTCTTCATGGGCTAATGGATAATCTTTTGGAGGGAGGTCTTTTCACATGGTCTAACTCTACCTCAGCTTCTAGAATAGATCGGTTTCTCTTCTCTTCGATATTTGCAGAATATTTCACTCATTTCTCCCAAAAAAGGCTTACTAGAGTGTTATTTGATCACTTTCCAATTCTTTTGGAGAGTGGGAGTCATTGAAGAGGGCGAATTCCTTTTCGTTTTGAGAATATGTGGTTGAAGGAGGAGGGGTTCATGGAAAAGGTGAAGTCTTGGTGGGAGAATTACCACTTTCAAAGGACTCCTAGTTACATTCTTGCCAAGAAGTTGACTGCTCTAAAATCAGATCTAAAGCAATGGAACGAGTCTGATTTTGGCAACATCTCAGCCAAGAAACAGCAATTATGGAGTAAGTTGAATGCTTTGGATGTAAAAGAGGACAATCAACCTCTTTTAGAGGAGGAAAAATTGGAAAAAGCATCCTTTCGCGCCGATCTTGAGAAGACAGCCTTGTTAGAGGAGATTAGTTGGAGGCAAAAGTCCAGAGTGTTGTACTTAAAGGAGGGCAACTCTAATACGAGGTTTTTTCATAGGATGACCAATTCTAATAGAAGAAATAATTGTATTGAAAATCTTATGATTGATGGGGCTTTGTCTTCTAACCAGGATAGGATCGCTGACCATATTGAACAATTCTACATGAATTTATACTCTGAGAAGCAAGAGTAGCGGCCTTTCCCGGATGTGTTGGATTTTCCAAGGATTTCCGAGGATAATGTGGATCGGTTAGAGAGACCTTTTGAGGAAATTGAGATTTATGAAGTCATCAAGGAGTTTAATGGGGATAAATCACCTGGCCAGATGGTTTCCCCGATGGCTTTCTTTCAAGCTTGTTGGGGGATTCTCATCAGATATCATGGCTATGTTCCATCATTTCCATGTTACTGGTCAGTTTGAAAAAAGCCTAAATGCAACTTTCGTTGCTCTTGTCCCTAAAAAGGCTGCTACAGTGGAAGTAAAGGACTTTCGGCCTATCAACCTTGTTAGGGGGGGGGGGGTTTATAAAATTCTTGCTAAAGTTTTGGCTATTTGACTTCGTATGGTTTTAGGAGATATCATTTCAGCTCCTCAGAATGCCTTTGTTCTAAATAGGCAGATTCTTGATTCCGTCCTTATTGCTAATGAATGTCTTGACAGTAGATTGAAGTCTGGTCAACCAGGGTTGTTATGTAAATTGGACATATACAAGGTCTGTGTAGCATGTGATAGAATTTGATTTTGTTCATTGATTTTTAGATTTATCACAGAACTAGTTATAATGTTAGTGTTTCATATTTCATTGTTTTTTCTTCATGTTCTATCTTCGGTTATTGTTTCCTTCTCAGGTTCTACTTGGAATGAATTATGGTATAATGAGTTGGAATATTATTGTTTTTTTTTTTTAATAATGATTTTTTATTATAAATTTTGTCTTTTGTGAATTGATTTGCCACTGGCATTGATGTCAAGATCTTTTGCTTAATTAAATCATATTTTACTTATGCTTAAGGTGGCAATGTTCAAAGTCATCTGATTGCTCTTTGATGTTTGTTGAACACTAAATACATTTATGTTTAGGTACGCGTTGAGGCTGCTTTGGCATTGCGTGCATTGGCTGAGGTTGATCCAACCTGTGTTGGTGGTTTGATTTCTTATGGGGTGACCACGCTAAATGCTTTGAGAGAGAATGTTTCTTTTGAAAAGGTAAAGTTTATAAATTATATGGGAAACCTTTGTTCTGGCTACCTTTTTTTACCCATTTTCTTGTTTATCCTTGTTTTGATTATATCTGGATTCATCTAATTAAGATTACAAAAAGTGAAAGTCATTTGGTTTCTTTTAGCTCTTTTTTTCCCCCAAAACTTTTTTATATTAGTCATAATGCTGTACGAAATTTACCCAGTTTGATTAGTTTTACTGCATCTAATTTGTGTTTTAGCTGAATGTTCCCTATGATTGCTAAGTTTTTAATCTTTTCCTGATCCTCACAGTATTTCTCACTCCTAGTAGTGACTTTTTCATTTGAGTGCTGCTTGGTAACTATATTCAGAGTATTTTTTCTTATGAGCTAGTAAATAATTTATTAAACATTGGAAAAAAGAGGAGCAACCCTAGTAGACAGGAGGTAGTTTTTTCTTCTATGAATGGATTGTCAACCTTGTGGTTCTGCTGTGATATTCCTCTCAGTTGTTTCTTCTACTAAATTCAGTTAAAAACATGTTGCCATTTGTGCTGTCTGAAATCAGGAGTGGGATTATATTAGTTTAAATGTGACTACTATAGTCTTTAGGACCAGTGGCCAGAATGAACGAGGGAGGGGAAACTATGTTCTCAAAATTATTAGTCTTACAATTTAACATTCATTCTCAAGAGATTAGCTTGGGAGATGCAATTGCATGCAGAAATGGTGTCCAGTGTTGTTTAAATGACAGTGTGTTTAGATTGTGTTCCATGTCATACTAGATATCCACTTCATCTTTGAGGCTCAGTTAAATTCCCCACCACAATCCACATCCAGTTGAAACTTTTACAAATGAGCTACCTTTCTGTCTTGCTGGTCTAACTGACCAAAAACTGAATAGGTTTCCTGTCAAGGATTATATGCGGATAGACAAGTAGATTGGAGTGTTGCTTTTCATCCTTTTTCTTGTTTTTCTCTTTTAGATTTGGTTGAACATCGTAGGTTGAGAACTGTTTGTAATTCTCCCTGAGTACCCCCCTGGTGTACTTAATTTTGTTTTTTTAATAAATTGTTTTTGTACTTATCAAAAAAGAAAGAGTAGCTTGAATTTAAATGTTTCATGAAATTAGTGGTGTTCCATCTATAATTGAACTTGGCCTTTGGGGTTCCTTTTCTGTATGATTTCTATTGAGTTGAATTAAGCTGGTAGTATTAGAATCGACTCGGGTTATGCTTGGAACTGGAAAGTAGAGTTGAATTTATGTAACAACTTAATTAGTTTTAGCTCAAATGGCACCAATGAGCTCTAGCTCACCTGACACCTTCTCTCCTTGCAAGTGCTAGGTAGATGGAGGTCATGTATTTGATACCCACTGGGTATGTGTATCTCAGTGATAAAAAAAAGGCTCTAGCTCTAATGACATCTCTTTCTCTTGTAAGAGTATGGTGGAGGGTGATGGAGGGAATTGGATGATTGATTTGTTGTTTGGAATGCTAGGTTGCTTAGAGAATGAAAGGTTAGGCTAGCTCTTTGAGACACTCTTGGAAAGAATACCTCTTGGGTATGGGGTTTATTCACTCAAATTCCACTAGTTACAATGACGGTGGTCTTTATTATTTATAGTTACATATGCAAGCTGCTAATTGGCTAGGAAGTTAGTTACATGAGCCTGCCATTGGATTGGCTAGAGCCTAACAGACTCATCTAACTGATAGGCTATTGTACTTATCACTAACAATCTATCAGTTAATTAACTTTGTTACAAGTGATAATGGTTGTTACAAGTAAAATGAACTACTATCATACAACATAAGCACTACTACACCCAGCTTTGAATTGTAGTGTGTTTGATATATCAAAAGCTTTTGATTGATTTCTGCCTTTGCAAGCAAAATATGTTTGATTAATTGGCTTATTATGTTTTTGTAGGGAAGCAATTTGCAATTTGACCTTGATTCTTTGCATGGGCAAGCTACTGTGTTGGCAGCCTTGGTTTCCATTTCACCAAAGTTACCTCATGGTTATCCAGCTAGGTACTGGTCTTTGTTTTGTTATGTACTTTCAAGACACATGAATATATACGTATACAAAATTTATATTAGTTATATCGTAACATATTTTTGGGTCATGCTTGGACTAATGGCATGGTGTTAGTCGTCTTACGAGGTTTTAAAACCAATTGGAATCCTTTGTACTTCTTGTTTTGGCATAACTATAATTCTTTGAATTCTAGGATCCAAACTGATGCTCTCCCAGCTATTGAATGTGCATAAACTATTATTTATTTGAAAAGTAAAATAATCTATTAGAAAAGATGATCCAAAAAATCAACATTGGAATTGCATGATACACCCCCCCCCCCCCCCCCCCAAAAAAAAAATTATGGTACAATATTCAAACTAGATCTCAAAAAACTATTCTTAAATTCCTGCATAGATTTCTTTTCATTCTGAAAAGTCCAGTAATTTCTCTATCTCCATATAATCCACAAGATGCAGTGAGGAGTAGCTTGCCAAACATCCTGGTTTTGAGGCCTACCACACGCTCCTCTCCAAATGATCAACAAATCTATCACTTGCCTTTGAATCTCTCAAATTAGTTCCAAAGCTGTGTGTTCAAAATATCTTAACGCTCGAGCTATATGACAATGCTAACTGGTGTTTTACTATTTCACAGCTACACTTGCACATTATACATCTATTAATGACCACCAGCTTCCTTTTGATAAGTTTATCCGTGGTTAGTATGGAATTCCAGGCTGACGTCCATAAGAAGAATTTTTTTTTTGATAGGTTAAAATCCATAATAAGAATATTTATTAGAATAGATTAGGGGCTGCTTTTGTCTTTTTTGTTTCTTCTTTTCCTTGTTCACTACCGTGAACTCTCTGTGTTTCTCTTGCTTTTCTTTTATCAATAATATTCTCTTCTTACTTATAAAAAAAAAAAAAAATTTAATATAAAATCAAAACTAACGAGTAACTGCATCACAAATAATCATTTAAAACTAAAGCATATCTCAATATCACAAATAATCAATCACAATATGTAAAAAAAAAAAAAAAAACCACAACAACTAATAAGTTTATATACCTAGAGTTTGAAGGGTATATTGGTAAAATGTCATTTAATTAAACGGGTCAAACGGGTTTTATGTGTTGAACGCTAACCCAACTCGTTTATTAAATGGGTCAGTCGTGACACGACCCGAATATGACATGAACCCATTAAGCCTCAACCCATAACCTGCTAGTTTCGTGTCGGGTTCATGGGTTGTGTGCAATTTTGTCACCTCTACCTTAATCTACCTTATACTTTCCAAGGAAAAGGGGTACTGTCCTTATCGTCTCAATCCCTCCTACGTTTAGTGGAATAGAGAAGGTTAGTAAAAGATAATACAGCTTCCAACTCCCAAAGTCCTAACCCTGCTGAGTTCTCATGGAATTAATTTGCCACTGCAATTGATCATTGAACTAGTACTTATGATCAGTCACCAAAGCCTCCTTATTACAAGCCATGCGAATCAATTGTGAAAGTCACCTTCAAAGGTTGCTCACCGCACCATATATCATGCCAGAAATGAATTTATGTGCTGTCACCCACTTCAAATTTAGTAAAACGAGAAAACATTCCCCAACCCCTCCTGACTGATAAATTTCCATAGACTTATCCTATTAGGACCACTGATCGTACAGGAAGCCAACCTTCACCCAACTGCCATATTTTTTCTCCAGTAACTCTCTCCAAAGAGCCTCCCTAAATGATGTCATGTATCTATAGTTTTATTAGACCCTTAAATTTTCGAAATTGTACATGATCTTGATATAAGGGGTATTGTTGGAAAAATGCTGTGCAAGAAAATTCTAGGAATTACAGTTTTGATTCATATATATCATCCCTTCTTGTTATTTTATTATATATATATATATATATATATTCAAATCTACTATGATCAGTTGATTTTGAAACATGAGACAAAGAAGAGTGAAGTGATATATGTACGAGACTTATTAATTATAAAATTTAATGACGATATTTTTGAATTTTAGGTGGATGAAGAGTGGTAAGGAAGCTACTAAATTGTGTTTAAATTTCTGAAAACCATGTATTTTTATACTTGTACAATGTTTTGTTTCGGATAATATTGTTTCATTTATATATCCCTAATGCCTTAGCTTGGTTTTCCCTATTCTTGTAATTTCTATTTCTCCCTTCTTGAAGGATTTCTTACTAAAGGTCAATGTTCTCACCAAAGTACAACAAAGTTAATTGTAGTATAGCTCTCTGAATTGACATGCATGAGCTCCTAGAGATGGTTTTGTATACATGCCATGTTGGGAAAGGTCAATTTCATGTTTTCCAATATCAAAAGTTGTAGTTGCTAGAGCATAATTGATTAAGTAGTCTATATGATAGATGTGTACTGGTACATGAAGGATATGTGATGTGGGAGACGCAAGAATATTTTTATCTAGTATTATTTATGTTTGCAAGTCAATTGTATTTTTATGTTTTAGGTCCTAGTAGTTTATGAGGCTATTAGTATTTTAATTTGGAAGCAAGATTATTCTTGTAATAAGGCAATTAACGTTTCCTCCTATTATACTCCTTTTGGAGAGAGTTGATATTTTGATGAATAAAAAATGGCCGTTTGGTCTCTCTTTGGACTGGTGTTGACTCGAGGTCCATCCTAGGTGCTGACTCTTGATGGTTTCCCCGCTTGGTGTTAACTCCAAGCCAGGTTTAGGTGCTGATTCCTAGGTCATATCCATTCATTTTTCCGTTATTTAGTTTTGTTCTGGTTGTCTTGCGTCAGTTTTGGTATCAGAGCAAACACCGATCTGTTTGAAGCATCACTATAGTGAAAAATGACACAGGACATCGATCTGGTGGTTGTCCTGTGTCATTTTTCCGTTGTTTAGTTTTGTTTTGGTTGTCTCTGTCATTTTTCTACTTGGTACAAGAAAGTTGTCATACAGTTATGTTTCCCATTAAAAAACCTCGATTTTGAAGCCAACCAAAAACCTCTAGTCTAGAACCCACATTCAAGTCTCCAAATCCCTTGCAACCACTAAGAGAGTAGACAGATAAGAGCCCATCGCCGCCGTCGCACCACACCACCACCACCAACAAATGCCCCGTCAGATCTAGTCAAATTCTTTCATGAAGTTTGCTTAGCACACCACCACCATCACCTCTGTTCCGCGCTGCCACAAGCCCACCAAACTCATGAGAGCCGTGGTCGAGACTTTGCCGAACCCAACTGCGACACCAAGCTCAATCCGATCATGTAAGGTAACTCGTAAATAGCCTGTAAGGTAACTTGTAAATAGCCTGTGTTAAAATCCTAAAATCCCAGCACACTTCTCTTTGCGATACCCAATCCATATGACCTCACGTGATACATAACTTGTGACCGACCCATTAAACCCAGCACAAACCCGTTAAAAAAAAAAAAAAATTCTTTACTTGGCCCATTTTTCCCTTTAAAAGTCCACCCATCAGCCCCATTTCCTAACAAATGCAAGCCTAAGCCTATTGTTTGACAACCCAGTACTATACCGAACCATAAAACCTTGCCTGACCAAAAATAAAAAGGTAGAAAATTAAGTTTTAGTCTTTGTGTACTGTGCCTCTAAGTTGGAGCTGCAAAATGACTTCCTTTGATAGAGAACTTGAGAAGTAGCTTAAGGATAGAGAATTTGAGAAGCAGATTAAGGAGGCTGGGAATAGACTCCTTAACACTCCTTCCTCCATTGATGATCTTCTCACTCTTCTTGATGAAGTTGAAAATTTGTTAGCATATGTGGAGCAATGCGAGATGCACTTTTTCCCTCAGTGAAGGCATTGATCACTAATAAACTTTTGAGACATGCTGAAATGGATGTGAAGGTTTCAGTTGTATCTCGCTTTATTGAGATTACAAGGATAACAGTACCAGATGCCCCATATAAGGATGAGCAAATGAAAGAAATATTTCAGTTGATTGTGGTAGCATTTGAAAATGTCTCATGTGTCTACTTGCTCTTATAAGAAGGTGGTATCAATTCTTGATACCATTGCAAAGGTTAACTTATGCTTGGTGATGCTGGATCTTGAGTGTGATGCATTGGTTGTTGAGATGTTTCAAAGTTTCTTGAAGATAATTAGGTCCAACTATCCACTTGCTGTACTTTCAGCCATGGAAACAATTATGAATCTGGTCATAGATGAAAGTGAAGACATTTCCTTGGATCTTCTTAGTTTAGTTTTTGCTAGTGTAAGAAAGAAAAATCAAAATGTTTCACCTATGTTGTGGAAATTGGGGGAGCAAATAATCACTAGGAATAACGCCCAGCTAGTAAAAGATAATGGCACCAACTAAAAAAAAAAACGCAGTAAGCTTGAGGGTGCACATGATGTGAAACTTGAAGTTGTTGAATGTGCTTCTGATCAACCCTCCATGGTGCTAGAGGATCTACATCTTGCTGAAGTCGAAGAGGTTAAAACCACTGTTTCCTATAGTTCATAAGGTCCAAGATGAGATTATATTGATTCCACACATTGATTTGGTTATTCCAAATGAGTTTGATGTGGTGGAATTCAAGGTTTTTCTTTTCCTTGTTCTCCCTAAGGTGATTCCAGAATTGAAGCAAGTGTTACTTGTCAGCATCCTAATCCTTCAATGCTTTAAAACTCGAGGTCGAGTTTTCTCCAACTAGAGGAGAATAATGCGGGAGATGCAAGAAGTTTTTTATTTAGTATTTTTTATGTTTGCAAGTCAATTGTATTTTTATGTTTTAGGTCCTAGTAGTTTATTGAGATATTAGTATTTTAATTTGGAAGTAAGGTTATTTTTGTAATAAGACAATTAGAGTGTCCTAGTCAATTAGAACTAGGGTTTAGTAATTTTTTATAAGCAACCTATTGTACTCCTTGAGGAGGTAGTTGATATTTCGATGAATGAAAAAATGGCCGTTTGGTCTCTCTTTGGTCGTGCTGACTCCTAGTGGTTTCCTCGCTTGGTGTTGACTCCAAGCCAGGCTTAGGTGTTGACTTCTAGGTCATTTCCATTTATTTTTCCGTTGTTTAGTTTTGTTCTGGTTGTCTTGCATCAATATGTTAGAGTTACCCATGTTATTTTATATTCACATGTTATTTTATAGGACAAAGTTTAGTTAAAGGCTACAACTTTACTCAATATCTTTTTATTGGTGATGAATTTGGACAAATTCACTATTAGATTACATATTTTTCTTATATCTTCCATGCTTGTAAAATTTTTAGAAAATTAAAGATTAATAACTATGTCATCAATAAATTATTTAAATTGCAAGTTTTTGTAGTTTAAAATTATGAATAAAATATGAGCTTATAGATTATATAGTAAATAATATTTGATTGACATAAAATTTGACATGTGTATTAAGAGTGTAAAGAACATGCAATTCAACGGTTAGATTTTCAAAACATGTAGTATTGTTTATTTTATTAAGGTTGTAGTCTTAGGCTGCAATTAATTTTGTAGCTAAATTTTGTCCTATTTTATATTAGTGTACGGTTATTCTTGAAATCTTGCCATATCAATCTAATATGAAGATGTGCTTGGTTGAGGGACTGATTAACGCAGCATCTCTCTCTCTCTCTCTCTCTCTCTCTCTCTCTCCACTCTTCTTGTTTCTCCTTCAAACCTAATACCTTATACTTCAACTTAACGGGTAATAAGTGGATATCATGTCTTTTATGGGTAGTAAGACGTTCTGCTTGCTTTGTGTCTTATTATATTTACTCTTTTTTTTTTTCCAATGATTGGCTGTTTTAGTTAACATTAAGACATGCAGGGGCTCTGTCTTGTAGATCTAAGAAATGCAAGACAGTGGTAGTCTTATAATACTAAAAATCTATTAGTGCTGTTCCAATGGAGGTTCATGATAAAGAGGGGCCTATGGCTGTTACCTATCAAAAAAAAAGAAGAGAGGGGCCTATGGTTGTAGTATAAGTCGACTCGGTTGTGTAGCTAGCAGCAGCAAAACCTTTCTTTGATGACGCTATATTATCACTTTTGTTTTTGGTTCCCCCTTACCAAAGATCCCCTAGCCCTTTTCAATAAATATCTGTTTATGGATTGGGTAGTACTCAATGCAAATGGCACAGCCTGAGGGGTGCTTTTGTCATGGGAAACAAGGGTATTGGAAAGGATTGATTCTTTCGGGGGTTGAATTTTTCAATGTTAGCTAGGTGGAATGGGGTGGAAGATGGGTTTGAGTGGATATGCACTAGAGTCTATGGACCCAATGATGATAGTATCAGATATAACTTTTGGGATGAATTTACTTATCAAAAAAAAAAAAAAAAATTGTGGGATGAATACCATGGTGGAGTATACCATGGTGCAGCAAAGGTGGTTAGTGGTATAGAACCACCCTGGTGCAGCAAAGGTGGAGTATACCATGGTGTCTATTAAGGGATTTTAATGTGGATAGATTCCCTTCTGAACAATTGGAACGTAGTAGATTTAGCTCTGCCATGTTTGAGTTCTTTGAATTTATTGAAGAGCTTAACTTGTTAGACTTATGCCTCTGATTTATGGTCCTTTGTATTTAGTTTATTTGGTATCTCCTGGGTTATGCCTAAGCAAGTGGTTGAGTTGCTTGCTTGTTGGCATAGAGGTGTTGGGCAACATAGGCAGGCATCTGTTTGGGGTGTAGTTAAGTATATTATGTGGAAAATATGGTGGGAACGGAATATTAGAATCTTTGAAGGGGAGGAGCATTCTGTTATTGGGTTGAAGCGCTCTTTTCTTCTGTCTTTATTTGAATGGAGGACTGCGTGGAGTGGTCTTGCCATATCCTCTGTTTTAGATTTTGTAGATTTATGTAATTTTGGGTAGGCTTTTGCTTTCCTTGTACACTCCCTGGGTACCAAGGAATTTGTTTTTCTGCTTCTTGTATATATTTTTTTTCAATAAAGTTTTTATTTAATGATTAAAAAATAAACTTGTTATACTTACCATTGGAAAGGGGATTGTTTACATGGTTTAGTGGTATAGAACCACCCTCTATGTCTCATATATGATAAGATCTTAGTTTTGGGAGATTGGAAGGATAAATTTTCAGATGTTTCTCAGTGGCTTCTACCATGCCTCCTTTCTGATTATAGTCTGATTTGGTTGAGGCGGGGGCATGGTGCATGGAAAGAGTCCTTTCCGATTTGAGAACATGTGGCTGAAAACAAAAGGATTTGATGAGAAAGTACGGGCTTGGTGGAGTCGGTATTCTTTTTGAGGTCCCCCTAGTTTTGTTCTTGCCTAGAAGCTAAAAGCTCTAAAGGAGGATCTAAAAAGATTAAACAAAATGGAATTTGGGAATGTAGGGGTTAATAAAAAGAGGTTGTTGGGTGAAGTGTCGAGGTTAGATGAGAATGAAGGCTTGCATGGACTTACCTTGGAGGAGAAGCATAAAAGAGAGGAGGTAAAAGATGAGATTGATCATCTTATTTCCTTGGAAGAGATAGCTTGGAGAAAAAAATCAAGAGCTATTTGGCTGAAAAAAAGGAGATAATAACACTAAATATTTTCACAAAGTGGCTAATTCTCACTGAAGATATAATCATTTGGGTTGTTGGTAGAGGGAATAGTTTATGAGGAGGTGAAGGGTCAGGTGGTTCAATTTTATGAATTCTTGTATCAAGAAACATAAGGATGGAGACCAACGGTTGAATGGGCCTAATTTGGCTAGTATTGGGAAAGATGAGTGCAGTGTGCTTACTTGAGAGGCTGTTTGAGAAGGAAGAAATAACATAGGTAGTGTAGAATTTTGAGGGGGACAAATCTCCAGGCCCAGATGGGTTCAACATTGCTTTCATCCAGCATTATTGGAGGGTGGTTGAAGCTGATGTGTTTGCTGTTCTTGAGGAATTCCATAAATCTTTAAGTTCGAAAAATACCTTAATGCTTTATTTATATCGTTAATCCCTTAGAAGATAAATGCTATTAATATAAGGGATTTTAGACCCATCAGTTTAATTGGAAGTGCATATAAAATTGTGTCAAAAGTGTTGGCTAATAGATTGAAAGGGGTTTTGGACAGTTATATTTGCACCACAAAATGCATTTGTAGGTGAGGTAGATTTTGATTCGGTGCTTATTGCTAAGGAGCGTGTGGATAGCTAGATAGAAGGCCACATTCTTGCCATTATTTGCAAGCTGGATATAGAAAAAGCTTATATGATCATGTTAATTGAGTTTCTTGTCTATTTATTGGAGAGGATGGGATTTGGTAAAAAATGAAGAGGTTGTACTTATCAAAAGGGGTTAGATGACATGTCTGAAGAGCATACTTTCTAGCATGCCTACATATTTTTTTTTATAATCTTTTTTCCCCATTCCCACTAGTGTGGTGAATAGAATAGAGAGGTTACAGAGGAATTTTTTGTGGGTCATTTAGGAGAGGAGTTCAAACATCATTTGGTTGGATGGGATAACTTGTGTCCATGGCTAGTGGAGGGTCAGGTATTCGGAAACTTACCATGTTGAATCAATCCTTGTTGGGTAAGAGGTTATGGTGGTTTCAGTTGGAGAGAGACTGATTGTGGAGATGGGTAGTCACTGTAAAATATGGGGGGGGGGGGGGAGGGGGGGGTGGGTGGTATTCGAAACCTGTCCAAGGTGCTCATGGTTATGGGTTGTGGAAAAGTATTAGAATGCTTGGAGATTGTTTTATGCAGTGCATTCAATTTGACGTGGGCTGTGGTAATCGTATCCGTTTTTGGCATGATTGTTGGTGTGCAGATCAACCTTGGAAGATGACATTTCCACTACTATTTGAAACAGTTGTGGATAATGATGCTTATGTGGAATTTTTATTGGAGAGATCAGAGGTGTTGGGGCTTGTGATTCCTAAGAAATTTTAATGATTGGGAGATTGATGGGGTAGCTTCATTCCTCCATTTGTTAGAATCTCATTTTCCCATTAGGGAGGGGGAAGACAAGATGAGATGGAAGTTACGAGGTAGTGGGGAATTCATTGTATGTTCTTTTTATGAGTATGGTTCAACCCCTATGTCTTTCCCTTGGAAAGCCATATGGAGGGTTGAGGCCTCTCGAAGAGTGTCTTTTTTGTGTGGATAGTGGCATGGGGGGAAATTCTTACTCGTGATAACTTTATCAAGAAGGGTTATTTAATGGTGAGTTGGTGTTGTATGTGCTGTTGTCATAGGGAGATTGGACCACCTTTTGATACATTGTAGTGTGGCTTTTGATCTTTCATATAGTCCATTCATTTGTAGATATTTTTTCATGACGTAATTCTTAAGGCTACTTTGTGTCTTTTTTAATGAAGTAGTCTCTTTTCAATAAAATTATTCTTACCTATCAAATATATATATATATATATATATATTTGTTACAACTTTGTTGCGCTAGTGCCCTGAATTTGCATGTTGTAGGCATGCCATTTTTCTTGCAGTCACCATGTTAGATAACAAATGATTGAAATGTTTATTGTCACATGAAGATCATTGTTCTTTTTAGAATATAGCAGTATAAGCAGTAGTATCTTGTTGTTTTGCACAGATTGCCCAGATCAGTGCTCGAAGTTTCAAAAAAGATGCTGACGGAATCTAGTCGAAACCCTGTGGCCTCCACAGTTGAAAAAGAAGCTGGATGGTTACTTTTGTCATCACTGTTAGCTTCCATGCCAAAGGAGGTACTTAGTCATCTCTCTGTTCTTTTGTTTGGTGTAAGAACTAAATGTGCTATTTTATCCCAGCAGGAGCTTGAAGACCAGGTTTTTGATATTCTTTCCTTATGGGTTACTGTGTTCAGTGGAAATCCTGCACATGAAATCGTGCAAACTGGAGATTTAACATTTAGGATACGGTAAGTCAATATATTGAGTATGGTGTAGTCCTGCACAGAAGCATTCTGCTTACTAGCTTGTAGGATCTGTAGTGAGCTTGTGACAATATATGTGTTTATGTGCATTACAATCTTGAACTATCTTGGGACAAGTTTTATCTAAGAGAAAATGAGGTGTTGTTGTTTTGAACTACTTATAATTTAAGAAAATAATACAAGGCGATGTAGTTGTGATATATTTGGAGAGGAGAAAACTGAAGTGTCTTTGTTGTGAGTTTTATTCCTGCTGTTTGCTTTTTGATGTTGCTAAATCCTTGAGCCTGTGTTTGAAATGTTCTAAGTGCAAGAGAGAGGTGGCTGGTAATAGCAGAGGACATGTAACTTTGAGGGCAATTCCTTTTTCGTTTGATGTGATTTATTTACAGTAAAAGAAATATGAGAATTTTGGAGGTTGTGGACATCCCATTGCAGAGACAATCCCATTGGAATGTGGTAATAAATTATTTAATGCTTGCTCTTGGGCATAAGCATAAACTGCTTAGCTCGTCAGGAATGGACGCCCCTGGATTACGATGTGTAGGGTCAGTTGCCCGTAGGTTTTATTCGCTAAAGGCGAGTCCAATGGGCTCTTCCTTAGAAAGGTTTCCTACTTTATATATATATATATATATATATAGTGTGTGTGTGTGTGTGTGTGTGTGTACAAGTCCTAGCAAAGGTGTTCTAATAGATTGAAAGGAGTACTGGGAGAGATAGTGTTAGATATGCAAAATGCTTTCATTCAAGGGTGACAACTACTTGAGTCAGTTCTCATCGCTAATGAGTGTCTGGGTAGTCGCTTGAAGTTTGTTTGAGCTGGGATTTTATGTAAACATGATGTGGAGGAGGCCCATTTAACTGGGTTTTTCTTATTGTATTTGCTTAAATGGTGTGGAATTGGTTGGGGAAAGGTGGAGAAAGTGGATAGCATTTTGTTTTTCCACAGTTAAATTTTCGGTTCTGGTGAATGGCATTCCCACTGGTTTTTTTGCTAGCAGCAGGGGTTTATGTTAGGGGGATCTGTTATTTGTGGTTATTATGGAAGTTTTGAGCCCGAACAGTATCATGAGGATATTTTAGTGGTTTTCTATTGAATGTTTGATGGGAAAGAATGGTAATATCTCACATTTTCTTTGCAAATGACTCTAATTTTTTGTGAGGCCAATTCCATGAATCTCCAGTATCTATGGTGTATTCTCATATGTTTGGGGTCGGAACAAATTTAAGAAAATTAGAAATAGTACTTGTTGGGGAGGTACAAGATATTCAGGAATTGGCAGGAATTCTTTGATGTAGTGTTTCTTCTGTCTTGATGAAGTATTTGGGGGTTACCTCTTGAAGCCCCATTCAAACTACAATCCATTTGGGGATCCCATCATAGAACGCTTGCAAAGGAGATTGGTTAGATGGAAAAATTGTACTTATCGAAAGGGTTAAGCTTACACTCATCAAGAATATGTTATCTAGTTTTCCTACTTATTTCTTATCTTTCTTCCCATTGGAAGCTGGTGGGGCCAATAGAATGGAAAGCTCCAATGGGGTTTTCTTTGGGGTGGGTTTGGAGACGAATTTAAATTTCACTTGGTTAATTGGAATACTTGTTGCACTCGTGTGCTATGGAGGCTTAGGGATAAAGAAGCTATTGCCACATAATCTTGCCTTGTTGGGTAAGTGGTTGCAGTGTTATACTTTAGAAGATACAACTTTATGAAGATGAGTAACAAACATAAAGTATGGATTAAATATCAAGTTTTGGTGGTTGCGTGAGTTGAGGATACCATATGGGGTGGGATTTAAGGGGTTGGAAGATTTTTGCGTGGTTCATGAAATGCTATGTAAGAGATGGCACTAAAGTTAGGTTTTGGTTTGATGTCTGGCTGAGGGGCGCTTCTCTTAAGGAGAAAAATATCCCAATTTATTTCTCATTGCATGAGATAGTGAAGCCACAAAGGAAGATTATGTGGAATTTCGTCATGATTAGCGGCATTCAAATCCAATTTTCAGCTGTGCGGTGCAAGATTGGGAAGTCAATGTTGTGGCCCAGCTGTTGGAGGACCTGTATGCAACAAAGATTCGGTCTGGGAATGCCGACAAGTTGTTGTAGCTTTCTTTGCCATGCAAGGTTTTGAAGTGAAGACCTACTACAGCGTTTTGAGAAGGGGAGGGGAAGTGCAGGCTTTCCATGGAAAAGTATTTGGAAAGTTAGTGTTCCACCAAGGGTGGCATTTTTTTCATGGGGTGTGGCATGGGGGAGGATTTTGACAATTGATAATTTAAGGAAGATGGGTTTAATTACTATGGAGTGATGCTTATTATGCTAGAAACTTGGTGAGTATGTGAACCATCTATTCTTGCAATGTGATGTGACTTGGGAGAAGCAGTCTATGATGTTTATCTGGTGTTTCTTGGGTAATGCCATTGTCACTGCAAGAGATATTTGTGTGTTGGAAGGGTTGGCTCGGATGAAGATTCAATGGGGGTATATGGCAGACAGTTCCGATGTGTCTCATATGGTGTCATTGGAGAGAGCAGAATGCTAGGTGCTTTGAGGGGCAAGAATTGAGTGCAGAGAAATTGAAGTATATATTGCCAAAATCTTTACTTGATTGGACTTCGAAGTCTATGGAATTATCTGTTGTGGGATACTTGGATTCATGAAGTTTTCAGTAGCTATGTATCTTAACTCTTTGCATGCTATTTTCTTTTGCTTTTGTGTTATACACTTAGTATACTTCTCCTGTACTTGGGTAGAACCCTTTCTCTTCTCTTATTTTTTCAAATAAACTTTACTATATAAAGACGTGTTCTCCTATTTTTCTTGGGGGCTTGTGTTTGAGAGAATTAAGCACTATTGTTTAAATGGCTTTGGTGTTATGGGGAGGGGCAGATTGTTTGGATAAGTTTGGGGTAGATTGATGTTAAAGGCAGTCTGCAGTATGAAGACTAGTAGCTATTATCTTTGGAGAAATACTAGAGTTTTGGAGAGGTATTAGAGTAGGATGGGATGTATTTTCAGCTTTTGTTATTTTCAATGCTGTGGATGGAAGAAGAATTCATGAGATGGATTGTAAGACTTATGGTCAAGAGATACTAGAGAGTGAGCTTTCGATATCTTGTGTCAATTATTCATAAGGATGTAGAGATTGAAGAGGATGTAAATCATAGGATAAAAGCATAGTGGATGAAGTGGAGAAGTGCATAAGTAGTATCGTGTGATTGTCGAATACTTATTAAGTTAAAGGAAAAATTTCAAAAGATTTCTCAATAAGAAACTATGCTCTATGGTATTGAATGTTGGCTGTTGAGAAGCAATAGGTTCATAAAATGATTGTATATGAAATGAAAATGTTAAGATGGATAAGTGGAAATAAAAGGAAAGATAGGATTTGAAATGAGAAAAGTTACTTATGGCCTGTTTGGATGGAGGGGGAGTGGAGGAGAGTAGAGTAGAGTTGGCTAAAAATAAGCTAATTTTGTGCTAAATCTACTTTACTCTACTCTACTCTACTCCCCCTCCCTCTCCCTAAATCCAAACGGACCACTAAAGATGCGGGTAGTTGGAGATCAATTAATGCATTAGTGAGAAAGAGTGAGTTGATTCAAGTCCAAGGAAAAAAAAAAGGATAGAGGAAGACTTAAAATAAAATAGTAGAAGTAGTAAAAAATGGCATGTCAATTTAAGAGGTAAATGAGAGTATGACTTTGGATTGGATAGAATGGCAAAAAAGTATATGTGTTGCCGACCTTGATTAGTTTGTTGAGGTTACCTAGCCAAACCCAAAATTTTGGGACTAAGGCTTGGTTGTTGTTATATATGGATGAAGAATTTGGTATTGGCATGATATGTGGTGTGCAAAAATGTGTTTTCTTGTTTGGGCTTGGGAGGATGGTAGTTATTGTTTTTTGGAATCTTAAATGTATTAGAGCTTTCTGTGATTGGAATTTAGTGTGTAATAGAGGTTTTTTTTAGAGAGATTTGGTCAATAGAGCTACTAATAAAAGCTGCTTGGTTCTTTGGGAACTTCTTATAGAGCTTTGGAGATGATGCACTGAGTTGGTAGCAAAACTGGGAAACTGCTTTTAGAAGCTGGAAATGAAAAAAGAGGATATTACAGAAGTTTAGTTTATTCTGTATACTCATGGCAAATTTTATTTATTTATTTATTCTTGTTTTCATATTTGAATGTGTTTTGCAAAATAATGATTTTAATAATAGTTTGGCAAAATAGCTCTGTTTTTATAAATCATTTTGAAAAATAGACTTTCAAAAATTTAGTGTTCAAAACACAATCACAAGGTTTGAAATTTTGGCTTGAAGACATGATTAATGATTTCAATGATTTTATTTTGAAAACACAATTTGCAGAAAAGGCTATTCTCCCAAATAGTTTTGACACATTGTATTTTGCCAAAAAATATTATTAAAATATCTTTATTTTGTAAAATTCCCCTAATTATTTTGTAATTGATGTCATTGTCATTTTTTTTTCTCTTTTATTGGATGTCAATTATCATCATCCAATTACCACATTCAATTACCAACTGATATCAATAGCAACATAATAATATTGCCAAAAGTGATTTCTTGAATAGTGTTAAATTTGGTGTGCATTTGGGATAAGCTGAAAATTTCAGCTCATTGTCATTTTTTTTCTCTTTTATTGGATGTCAATTATCATCATCCAATTACCACATTCAATTACCAACTGATATCAATAACAACAAAATAATATTGCCAAAAGTGATTTCTTGAATAGTGTTAAATTTGGTATGCGTTTGGGACAAGCTGAAAATTTCAGCTTATTTTTGCTACTCATGGGTCCCACTGCACTTTTTGGTATTATTTATGGGTTCTACTGTATTATTCAGCTAACTTTTACCTTTACAGTAGTTTCAACAAAAAGTTTTCAGTTTCAGCTAAATAAGTTGTTCCCAAATAGACACTTGATCTATAATTGTTTGTAAATCTTAAGTTCCCCTTTTGTCTTTTTGTAGTGTATGGTCTGCTGCAGTTGATGCACTCACGGCATTTGTAAGGTGCTTTATTTCTCCTAATGCTGCGAACAGTAGAATTTTACTTCAACCAGTGCTTGTATACCTCAGTAGGTATGATTACCAATAGTCTCAAATGTGTTAGGCCAAAAGTTCTACTGTTTATGCAGTAATAAAAATGTTCTAACATATCTTGGAACCAGTGCTTTATCCTACATTTCAGTGGCAACAGCTAAAGAGATGCCAAATTTGAAGTCTGCAGTAGACATACTTATAATCAAGACTTTAATTGCTCATCAGTCGCTGCCTGATCCATTGACATATAAGAGTGACCACCCCCGGATTATTCAGTTGTGCACAACTCCTTTCAGGTAATGATTAGTTACAGTTTTTATTTACCTTTTTTAATTGGACTACTAATATGACTTTAACTTGAATGACTTTGACTGGCAAATTTGGAAATCTTTTTTCCCATTTTGTGAGACTGATTTGGTTCTCCATAACTTCTTGTTGGTTTAAAATGAAAGAGTTGCTTCTGGATGTGAGGAAAGTTCATGCTTGCGGTTGCTGTTAGACAAGCGAGATGCGTGGTTGGGTCCCTGGATTCCTGGAAGGTGTTTAGCTTTTCATTTCATGGGTCCTTTGGTTTTCTATAAACATTGTTGTACCTTGTGATTTAATGCATCAATTTTTTATAATCCTTTTTTGGCAAACTCAGATTCTATATTCTTTCCCACTTTCACAAGCTATTTGTTTCTTGTTAATTTACTTAGAGATTGGTTTGAAGATGAACTTCGGGCTTTTCAAGGTGGAAAAGATGGCCTAATACCTTGCGTATGGGAGAACGAGCTTTCTAGTTTTCCTCAGGTAATAATTGTTTCTCTTAGCTAAGGCCTGCACTCTTACGAATTGGAAGATGTGATTATCAGTCTCCTCAATATCATGGTAAGGTCCACCACATTCACTAGTGGAAAGATGAGAAACCAATAGTTTAGTTGAATGGGTACTACATCAAAGAAAGAAGGAAATAAAGGTTGGAAATAGAAGAGTGGTTAGTCACTAGTGCTAAAGTGTTTCTAGTTACAGGTTGCTATCTTGACGAAGCTATAGAAATATCATGGTTAAGTAGCAAACATAACCAACCATGAAGTGAATGTTGAATTTTGGAGAAAATTTTGGGTTAGGTTAATCGGTTTTATCTTACTCAATCATATGCTAATATGAAAATTATAAGTATGCTCTCACAAGGGGCAAAAATTTCATACTTAGGTTCTGTTTAGGATTTGCTTATTTTGCTGAAACTGAAAACTTTTTGCTGAAAGTATTGTAGATGAAAGTAAAAGTTAGTTGAAATAGTATACTAGGACCCATGAATAGTACCAAAAAGTGTAGTAAGACCCATTTATAGTAGTAAAAATAAACTGAATAGTAAAATAAGTTGGCAAAATTAATCATGCCACACGGATGCTTAGTGTATAAACTATGTATTCTAACACTCCCCCTCAACCTGAGGTGAAGATATTTCACATGCCTAGCTTGTTTTTTTTTTAAGTATAAGTAAAGGATTTTAGTATGAAATAACTACCTCATGAAAAAAAAAAAAAAAAAAAAAAAAAACACAAGATAGTCAAAAGAATTACTAGGAAAAAAAGGGATTTAGTAAACTCTAATAGTACCATTTTAACTGAGACCCAAGACAATCAAATATTCACAAAGTAACCTAGGAAAATAATTATTCACCTGCATTTCCTAGACTTCCACATCTTCAAAAGTGTTGTAATTCTTGCTTCACATATTATGAAAAGCTCTACTTTAGACTTCTTTTGTTAAGACATTTGCTAGTTGCTCGCCTGTCTTCACAAATAGAGTATAGATAACACCATGATCTGGCTTCTTGATGAAATGTCTGTCAATCTCAAAATTGTGATCAATATTAGAAGCTGCCTTGTTGTCACAATTTAATCGCATAGGCTCTTGTGTTTTAAACCCTAGTTCTCTTAACATTATCTTCACCCAAAGAAGTTCACAAATACAATGAGTCATTTTGCATGGAATTCAGGATCTGCAGTGGGCCTGACTACAACTGCTTGTTTCTTGATTCTCTAAGTGACCAAATTTCATCGAACATAGGTATAGTACTGTAGTAGATCCTCTATTAGTAATAGAACCCAACCACCACCCCCCCCCCCCCCCCCCCTCTCCCCCCCACCCCCTTTCCCAAAAAAAAAATCTGCATTTGTATGACCAGGAGTTTATTTCAAGTATTGAAGAATACAGTAAACAACATCCATATGAGATACTCAAGGTGAATGCATGAATTGGCTAACCACACTACAGAATAGGCAATATCTGGACAAGGTGGATGGATGCTTGTAATTTGTGTGTTTGATTGTTCTTGTCCCTAGTGTATACTTCTTGTATACTTGGGTGACACTTTTTTTGATAGTTTAATAATATTTTCATTACTTATCCAAAAAAGAAAAAGAAAAATCAGTCTCCCAACTAGGTGTTGATGTAAAATTAATGTTCTTTTCTGATGAATTTTATCCAATTATATTTTCTGTCATTCACCTCCATACTTGTCAAAGCTTCTGTTTTACTAGAGAAAGCCAAATTCATCCCCAAAAGGGATTTAGTGTACTGAACCCAATCTCACCCCTTTGGGAGGGAGCTGAAGCGCCAGTAGGCCAAGATGTCTTTGGTGTCAAAGTTTTCTTCTAGTGTTGTTGATACGTGTGTTCTTAAATTTCATTGCTATGTTTTCCTTGTCTCACTTAACTTCATAATCTGAGGATTTATTTTAACCATGAAGCCGGAGACAATAAGCAAGACATTGGTGAACCAGATGCTTCTGTGTTTTGGAGTAATATTTGCTGCTCAGGTAGTGGATGTAGTAATGGTTTGGTTTTTGCATGTTTTCTTCTGTATCTAAATGTTGTTGATGTAACCTGGATTTACATTTCCCAGGATAGTAGTGGGATGCTCGCACTTCTTGGAATAATAGAGCAGTGTTTGAAAGCTGGAAAGAAACAATCATGGCATGCAGCCAGTGTCACCAATATATGTGTGGGGTTGCTAACTGGATTCAAGGTACTCTTTATCCTACTTTGATCTATTCAAAGAGTCTTTTGTGGGGCCTTATCTTATAATCAAGATCTCTTGCTCTTGCTCTTGCTCAGGCTTTGCTTTCATTACGTCCCCAACCACTAGGACCAGAAATCATAAGTTCAGCACAGTCTATTTTTCAGGTATTAACTATGTTAGTGATCAAGATGATGATAGTGATAATTGTTATTGTTGTATTTGGCGTTGTTAAGACCATTCTATTGTTGTTATACTTTTTTTATTTTATAAATTTCATATTATTTTGGCAGAGTATTCTGGCAGAGGGAGACATTTGTGGGTCACAACGTAGAGCATCGTCTGAAGGTCTTGGTCTTTTAGCTCGCCTTGGAAATGATATTTTTACAGCAAGAATGGTTAGTTCCAGAGTCTGATGTCCAAGCAACAATATCATTTTGTTACTTTTGAAATTTTGTTAGTTGTTTTAAAAATGCAGCCCCCCCCCCCCCCCTCTTCCTGAAGTGTTCAAATTTTATATTTATCTCTCTCTCCTATATGGCAATGAACAGACTAGATTGTTGCTTGGTGACCTAAGTGGAGCAATAGACCCAAACTATTCTGGATCAATTGCTATGGCACTTGGCTGCATCCATCGCAGGTGAATATCTAGCTTTTGTTTCATAATGTTTTCACCTTTTTCTTCTTTTTTATTTTTTAATGCCCCTTAAAACCTCTGTATATCTTTATGGTATGTCTTATAAAAATGATTGATTTGGAAGAGATCTGGAGTTAGACATCCTCAATCTCTAGGAGCTTGCAAGAATGAAAACAAAACGCCCTGGCAAAATATCAACCTGGTTTTAGAGGGATTGACTATGATAACTTGATTCATATATATAAATAACTTCCAGATTCACTTGTTGGCCTTCTTGTTGATTTTGATGTAATTGAAATGTGCCCTACTTTGCATTTTACTAGTGCATTTATTTCTGAGACATGAAAAACTTCACACCTCCCTTTATGTCTGTCCATACTCCAGGAACTATGGCAAATGGTATGAGGTACCACAACATGTCTTATGACTGTTAATATATCAACATGGGATCTGCAAATGATATTATTAATAAGTTGAAATCTGCCAAAAAAACAACAAAAAATTGGCACAAGTTGTATTTGATGGAATGCATAACTCTTGGGTTGATCAACTCTTTTTCTATGATTACTTGACCATATCCAAGAGGTAGCCTGTACAGAAATTTGTCATTTGGAGGCAATTGACTTAAGTATTTTTCAAAAAAAAAAAAAACTAAATTGAATGTTGGTATTGAAGGGCAAGCAACCAACCTTGAAGGCTTATTGTATACTGCAATACCCTTCTACTTCTCAGCAATGGTTTTATGGAAGTTATGGCCTTTCAGTACAATACACAAAATGGATCTGGTTCAGATGGTTTTTTTTTTTTTTTTTTTGAAGATAAATCAGCCTAATTCGTTTAATATTTGGGGGGGGGGGGGGGTTTGGGGGAAAGCTAATCTATGGAAGGTACTGTAACAATAGGTTCAACGTTTGTTTGCTTGCTTTCTTTTCCTTCTTTCATTCTCTCCTTATGTTGCACACAGTCTAATATCATCATTTTGTCCTAATGCATTATCACTTAAACGTTATTCTTTATCCCTGTAAATATAAAGGTGAATGGAGAGTTTGTAAACCTGGGCAAGATGTTGCAGACATGGAATATTTAGTCAAAACTTGGCAGTATGAAAGACTTACCTTTTCATTTTAGATAAATATAATCAGTAATAATGAAATACTAGAACTTGTGACAATCATGATATTAAGCATGCTTGTTTGCACATCTGAATACTTCGTAATGATGTATATGAATATCTGTCATCTAAACCCTAAACTCTATTAGTAGAAGGATTAAGTATTGGATTTCTAATTTTCCATTTTGGATTGTATCATGTCTTTATGTATTTGAATGTCTGTTGGATAATTCTTAGTTATAATTGATGTTTCATGTTATGGCACATGATACAATAATTAAAGACATATATCCTGAAAACAATACATATTCAGAAGTAATGGGTGAGTCTAGTCCTTAATTGGTTAAGCATCTTGCTAGTTCTCCAGAATTTATGAAATACTATGTCAACTTGAGCTTTTTTTATTTTTTATTTTTTTAAATTTTTAAATTTTTATTATAAATATTTATTCACTTTGTTCTTTTGTTTGTTTGTTTGTTTGTTTGTTTGTTTATTTATTTTGGTGATTTGTGTGATGATGCTTATTGATGGGAGATTCTATATTCTAATCATTAATGTCTTTTAGATTTTTTCCCTCCTTTTTTCCATCTTATATATCTTGACTGCAGTGCAGGAGGAATGGCTTTGTCAACTTTGGTGCCTGCAACCGTGAGCTCAATCTCTTTGCTGGCTAAAAGTTCTTTAGCTGGTTTGCAGATCTGGTCTTTGCATGGACTTCTTTTGACCATTGAAGCTGCTGGTTTGTCCTTTGTATCTCATGTCCAGGTAATCCAATTCTTAACTGTAATGCCTTCGGACAATGGCTTTTATTTAAGTGTTATGTGTATTTTGACCTGTTTTACTGTCTTATTGTTTTCCGTTGTGCTACTTTAAAACTTGATATTTATCAGATTCAAGCAAATTCTACCTTTTATATCTTTCGTATCTTAATATCATTTGAAGCATTACAGAATTCTGAAAGATATTTGAGGTGAAACAAACAGGAAAAAGAAGAAGATAAGCCTAGGAATCAACACCTATGGTTGCTTGGAGTCATCACCAAGCAGGGGAAAGAAAATAAAACCTAAGAATCAGCATATAGGGTTGCCTAGAACCAACACCAAGCCACTGGAGAAATTTTCAATATTAATTTTATTAATCAAGTCAAGTGAACAATTCTGAACTTTGGGGCCTTTAAATAGGGTTTCTAAGTTACATCAAAAAGGGAAAGAAACAATTTCTAACCAAGTAAGGAAAGGAAATAACTTATCAAAAAAAAAAAAAAAAAGGGAAAGAAATAACTCCTAACCAGTTACATTGAAGTGATTAAATAAAGATCTAATAGATATCAATTAGACCCAACTAGTAGCAGCTTTATCCATCCACAAAGTCACTGGGTTGATGTCCATAAACAAGCGTGATTGGGCCTTGTATCTATTGTCTGCTCCATCTTTGGTCACTGTTTGAGATATTATGAATCAAGAGAGGCCCAATCTTATCATACACACATGTACTTGTTGATTAAGTAAAGTATTCCTACTTCTACTTGTATTGTAAGTACTACCACCCTAGGATAGTCTAGGGTTAGCCTAAGGTTAGCTACTACTATGTATACCCTACTTTGGGTTCGTTGTTAAATATTGTTCTATATAGTAAAGATATAGCCGCACAAGGCTAAACCTTCCCCACATTGTGTCAGCTGTAGTTGCAGCTAATGAAGATGCATTTATTGATGTGACCGTAGCAATAGACCCTTCAGAGATGAAACCCAACTCAGGTAGCAAATTTCCAACATAAATGCCCATGACTATGATCACCGAGATCCCAACCATCATCTCCATAGCAACATAAATTTTATTTCCGCTCAAGGGCTTTCCATTGCAAACATGCACTATCAGGCCAAACCATGTTAATATTACTGCCTTCTATTTCTCTCTTTTCTGTCTTGCTTGCTCGCAATCCCAACCACAATTCTAGTAGTAAAAAAAGCATATTTGACAGGGAATTCATATGGAGTGGAGTAATGGGTGTGTGTCTATGTGAATGTGTTTTGTGCACTTTATTGTTATATTATATGATTAGCTTTTTATTTTCATGAAAATATGTTTTTGTTGGGTTTATGTTAATGTAATGGCCCAAGAGGCCAAATATATTGTAAGCCCATGTGGGGCTAACTCTAGCACTTATATATACCTTACTTGAGTTCATTGTAATCAATAATTTGAGAATAGTAAAGATGAAGTTGCTAGGGCTTTATCCCATGGTCGTAGGCTATCGGTTGTTGTCAAATCGTGTTGGTTGTTTGGCAGATCACTTTGGTTGTTTGTCAAATCTCAGTTGTTATTGTGTTGACGCTCTTGGTAGTTTTTCAATAATGGAGGTCGCTTGTTAGAGCATAGCATTAGCCTTTCTTGATCTCGGTGGTTTTCCTCAATCTCCTTCGTTCTCTTGGTTGTTCTTGGCGGTGGGTGTCATATCTCGGTGGTTGCTGTGGGGTGGTTTTTTTTCGGTGTATTTTGGCTTGCCTCGGCGGATCTGGTACTCCTTAGTTGTAGTTCTCAATGTATTTCAGCATGTCTTGGCAGATCTGGTTCCCTCAGAGTGTATATGTTACAAGCTGGACTTATATGACTATATGCTCCAGCTTGAGGGGAGTGTTAAAGATATTGGTTTTATGTTAATGTAATAGGCTCAATGTATTGTAATTTGTAAGCCCATGTAGGGCTAACCCTATCTCTTATATATACCCTAGTTGGGCATATCTCGTGGACGTATGCCATTAGTTAAGAAGCACAGACAGGGGTATGAACAGTATTAAATAATTATTAAATATGTTTTTATTTATATTTTCTATATATTATTAAGCATTTATTTTTCATATATTAAGCATTTATTAAATATAAAGTTGAATATATATCAAATTAAGAGTAATAATGTATAACTTGCCTCATCACATGCACTCCGCGCATGCGATGAGGCTCCGTATATTTATTTTGGGTTTAGAGTCATAATTTGTCATTTATTTCTTCTCTTAGTTGTGCACTTTTAAGTTTTTTCTTGTTGTTTGATGCTGTTTGTTTGTTTGTTGCATTTCCTTGTGTTCACCATCATTAACACCTTATATTTGCTTTCGTTAGTGTTAAAGTTTGTTTAATAATATTCTTATTACCTATATAAAAAAAAAAAAAGAGTCATAATTTGTCATTCATCCCAATTTTTGGATTATGACACTAATTAGTTATGACGTGAGTTGAGATGTGATTAGTGGTTGCACAAATAAATGCTTTATTTAGAAACAGAGATAATTGCTTTAGAAAATGTGTTTCAATTTGAATTTGTCTATTGTTAGTGAGATTACATGGAAATGGATTTTTATAAAGCTAAAATTTAGGATTTTGAAAAGGTGTAAATTGCTAGGTTTAGCGTGCTAATTTTCCGGAAAAATTGTATCAAACATTTGTGAGACATATCTAAATAGAAAGTGTGCACTAATTTTTAGGAAAAAGCTTGAATCTGTCTAGTGGGAAGTTGAATTGAGATTTATCCAATAGCTTTTTGTTTTTGAATTTTGTTGAATTATGATTTTAATCCTATTTTTTATTTTTTAGGAATAACGACTATATAATTAGATTATGGACATTTTTGACATTTTTTAAAGTCATAACTAACTTACTGAATCATCTTAATATATAGAGATAAACAAATCCATGACTATTAAATTAAGAGTAGTAATGAGTAATAAAGCAAATCCATGGCTATTAAAAGATGTTTAGAAATTAGAATACAAACCAAGATTAAAGATATTTATTAATTTTTAAATGCACTATTATTATTTAGAGCATGAATATTCTCTTTGTTTAATGTCTTTTTTTTATTTTTTTAAAAGGACACAATTGGGACACGGAAGTGTCCTAACCGTGTCAAGTGTCCGATACACATACAAACTGAGTATGACACCCTAAATGAAGTGTTTGTGCTTCTTAGTCCGTCAGGCTAAACCATGTAACTCTTGTGTTTTTCTCTTTTTCTTGCTTTTGCTTCTCTAAATTATTTTATTCTTGTCTTTCAACTGAAAGCCTCAAGATTCTTAAATGTAATGAAGTTTAAAAAAAATAAACAAAATGAAAAGTTCTTTATTATTTATTTATTTTATAAATGATGAAAGATTTTAATCAAAAAAGAGAATACCTACGTACACCAGAGGTGTACTTGAGTAGCAGAACATCAATCTCTCAAATTACAATACTCAAACATATCTAGTAAATTAGAATAGGGAAGAGAGTTAAAAGTGATACTCCAATCCAGTAAAGTGTGAAGAAGAAGAGATTTAATGTCAAGTATATATCATTCACTTCCCTCAAAGCATTTTGCATTTTGTTCTCACCAACACCACATGACATGGTGCGGCATAGCCTGCAAGAAAACTATATATCAATGTTTACCAAAAAGACCTTGCCAAGCTGAGAATAAACTAGTGACACCTTGTGGCATAACCCATAAAAGACTAAACAAATTCCACACCATTGTCCATAACTCAAAAGCTATGGGAGAATGAAGAAGAAGATGATCCACCAACTCTCTACTCCTTTTGCACATATAGCACCAATCCACAACAGCAACACTGTTAATTTATAAATTATCAATGGTCAAAATCTTTCCAAAGGCTGCAGTCCATGGAAAGAAGCTAACCTAGGAGGAATCTTTGAACTCCACACTGGTTTCCAAGGAAAAAGAATACTAGGAGTCAAGGAAAGGGAAAAATAGTACTCAAGCACCTTAAACCTTTACTCTTGGCTGGTTTCCAACAAAGTTTGTCATGTCCCTCACCCTTAAGTGGCATAGAATATATTAGGTCCATAAAGGTGGTCAAAGGTTTCAACTCCCTTCTTGGATTGCTCTAGGAAATTGAATATCGCAATGCAACATCTGGTTTGGAAATTGCTTGACTTCCGCTATAGAAGACTCCTTATTACGACTAATGCTATAAAGTTTTGGGTAGGCCTCTTTAAGAGTACAAACACCACATAAAGTTTTGGGTAGGCCTCTTTAAGAGCACAAACACCACACCTCAAATCATGCCAAATTTTTACTCTATTACCAGCACCTAGATCGAATTGGATGAATTGGGAGAAAATTGGCCAGCCTTGTCTTATGAATTTCCAAAGGCTAACGGCATAAGGTTCCAACACCCCTTTTGTACACCAGCCAGCCCAATCATTCCCATATTTCACCTCTATGACCCTCCTCCAAAGGTGGTTTATCTCATTCCCATATCTCCACAACCATTTTCTCAACAAAGCTTGATTGAATCTTCACAAATTCTGAATACCTAATCCTCCAAACTTCAACAGTTTACAAACTTGAGCACACTCAACCAGATGGAATTTAGAGGCCTCACCAATCCCGCTCCTTAAGAAATCCCTCTGAAGCTTATCAATGCAGTTAGCAGTCTCCACCAGAATAGGGAAGAGTGAAAGAAAATAAGTTGGCAAACTCGAGAGAGTACTTTTAATTAAGGTTACCTTACCCCCCCACCTCCTCCCCTTTGATAAATATAATAAATTTCAACCCACTAATCTATGCTCAAGTTTCTCAAGAATAGGGTTCCAAATTGTCCTTACATTGAATTTAGCACCCAAGGGAAGCCCCAAATATTTCATTGGAAGCAAGGACTGTCTACGACCCAACAAAGCCACTAGCTCCCCCATAAAAATTTCTTAAAAGAAGAAAAATCCCATTATTCTCAGTGTCTTTGACTTGATGTGAGACCTCTTAATGTTCTAATAAATGTCACTGACTGATTTTAGAAGAATCTGAGGGCTCTGCCTTTGTGTCGGATGTGGTGATTTGGAATAAAGACAACAGCTTTAGCTTCTACTTATGAGTCTCAAGATTGGCTTATTTGATCTTACAATCTTTATTTTTAGATCATTCATCATTTATTTCTTTGTTGTTTTTGTATTTTATTTTTATGTTTAATGTTAAGAATCAATTAATCTTAGCTGGACTTGTATATGAGCAATTAGCCACATACTTGGGCTTTGTTCATTTTCCTCTTTTTGATAACATTCTTATGGAAAAGAATATTCTTTGTATAATGTATATCTGATATATACCTCTTTTTTTCTTTCAGTTTTAATGATATATCTGATATATATCATTGTAACATATGATTCAACTTTATAAGAGTTGGATTCAAAATGATATTTCTTGCGGCATTCTTGTTGTTGATACTGGTGAACGAGATTCTGATAATTATGTGGTACAAAAGAAAATGCTCTATTAAGGCTTTCTCTATTTGGGTGCTAAAATACAATTTTGAATTTTTGGTTAGTGTCCTTTGGTGTTACAGCTGTCATATTGATTTTGTACGTCTGTTATTTGAACTGTTAATTGTTTGTTGATATTCTGATCTGTTTCTCTTCATTCATAGGCCACACTTGGCCTTGCCATGGACATTCTTTTGTCTGAGGAGAATGGATGGGTTGAGCTTCAGCAAGGAGTAGGCCGCCTCATAAATGCTATTGTTGCTGTTCTTGGTCCTGAACTTTCTCCAGGAAGCATTTTCTTTTCACGCTGCAAGGTATTTTTCTTCCGAGTTTTCAATTACCTTACAACGTCTTGTTGGGGATGCTTTTGAAATATTCTTTATGGAGACATACCGAGCAATGTTCTAAGTTCTTATAAGCTGAATTTATCTTCTTATCATTTTGGTTAGTTTTGTCATCATTGTCATCATCATTATTATGTTGATACTTATTAGTTTATGATTTTGGATTATGTGCTGGTTATAAATTTTGTGTCCAGTCTGTTGTTGCAGAGATAACCTGCCAAGAAACAGCAACAATGCTAGAGTATGTGATCCATTTTGTTTTCTTCCTTTTCTTGCTTAATTTGTTTTTTCTACTATTGGTTTCAATCCTTGGGGGTGACTTCAGTTAAAACCCATTTTTATCATTATTTCCCTAATTTTATTATTGTTAGCAGTTTTTAATCTGTTGACTATTGTTCTTGCAGGAGTGTACGCTTTACACAACAACTTGTCCTTTTTGCACCACAAGCTGTGTCAGTGCACTTGCATGTTCAAACTCTTCTCCCGACACTATCCTCAAGACAGGTTTTGTTCCTTGATGAGATAAATTCTTGAATGCTATGTGGTTTGATTCTTTTCACTGCTGTAATTTGTCCTTTCTCTTTTGAAAAAAAAAAATATTGAACAGCCAACTTTAAGGCATCTTGCTGTCTCTACTCTGCGACATCTCATAGAAAAGGATCCCGTATGTCCCTAATCTCTGTTATCCAATCTACTAAGCCTTGTTCCAATGAGTCAGATCTTTGTACTGATACTATTTTTTGCAGGTTTCCATCATTGATGAGCAAATAGAAGATAATTTGTTCCATATGCTGGATGAAGAAACTAATTCTGAGTATGTCAAGATAACACTTCTATTTGCGTTTCCCTAGGTCTCGTTTGTTTTGGCTTAAAATATTTTCCAAAAAATGTTTTCCTCTTTTTTGGGTAAGGGTGGAAATTTGTGTTCACAACTCATGTTTATGCCATCACGACTCGGAAGTATTCAAGTATATTGGTCTACATGAACACAACATGTTTATTAATCATGTTGGGGTCCTTCAACCCTAACATGACTTGTTTATTAAGTAGGTTGGCACGACATGACTGACATAACTTGTTTAATAAAGAGGTTGTGATGGTTGACATGACCTGACATGACCCATTTAATAAATATGGTCATGTTAGGTTCAGGTTAACCCAATTTACCTGACATGAATTGAATTGTTAGCAAATTGCAAATTTGATCGTACACACATTATATAACTTGTGGATGACTAGATTCCAAACAAAGCCAGCAACAATTAAAATATAATGATAACTAGTAGTTTAGAAATAACAACAAAAGGTAATCAGTGGCAAAGCCAGACATTTTTCTTAGGGGGGATCAATGTGCAAAAACTAATATAAAATTTTTATTTTTCAAAGAAAATACAAGGAGGAGGAGGGGCTTTTTCAAAACCCAGGGGGGGCCATGGCCCCCCTCTGCCCCCCCTCCCTTCGACAGTGAAGATAATACAAGTAACGCCATAAAATGAAATTACAAGCCCAAGTTCCATATTACAAGGCCAAATTCCATAATAATAATTACAGTTGTTCATATGTTTAGAAAAATAGCATTATCTTTCTAGAAGGAAAGTCGAACCTAATGATCTAAGTTATTTAGTCGGGCTTCCAGAATCTATATCTTCTCATGTGGTCAGTGTATGTAGTCACGCATGAAGTCGAAACTTATGATCTAAGTTATTTAGTCAGGCTTCCAGAATCTATATCTTCTCACGTGGTCAGTGTATGTAGGCATGCATGGCTTGAGACTAGGATATGTATCTTTCATCTTATCTTCTTTAGTGTTCTTCTGATGATTGACTTTCACGTTATATTTTTTCTATCTTGTTATGCATGCATCGGTTAGGTTCTTGCAACCACTATTGGATTAGTTAGTATCATTGGCTTGCCTTTCTGATCAGCTTTTCTGTCATCCATTAGTTATAGAAATTACGTTATCTTTTCCTGTATACATTGTGAAGGGGATAGAACTCACCGCCATGAAGTGATTGCTATCATAATTTTTTGGGTCATAATAAGTTCCGTCTAATCTTGTAGGATTGGGAATCTGGCACGTACCACAATTATGCGATTGCTATATGCATCGTGCCCTTTACGTCCATCTCATTGGATATCAATATGTCGTAACATGGTAAGCTCTTTTCCTCCCCTAAAATGTGTATTTTTCTTGCATATCATTCAATGCTTTAAAATTCTACAACCAAATAATATGATCCAATTTGTCTAAAGAAACGATCTCTAGGTTAAAACTAGGAAGTGGAAATTAGTTAACTACGTGGAATATTAAATGCCTTCTTGAAAATAGTTTTTTTTTTTTTTTTCTCTTTCTTATGATTTAAAGAATTTGTATATTTGATTGACCCCCTTGATCTTAAATAACAGTTTTTTTTTTTTTTTTTTTAATTGAAGCATGGCTGGCTGTCTTTAGTTAGTGCAGTTCTTCTTTTTGTACCATCTTCCTTAATGTTTCTGTCAAGATAGTAAATGCTCACAAAGGTTTATCTATTTTTAGCATGCAAATAATCGGAGTGAGAACTCATTTATCATGGAGTGCTTATTTTGAATCCATAGATCATCCATATATTGTAGATAGAAGTTTAGTGCTATCCTCTGCTGATCTATTCTCTGTGAAATGGGTTCATAGATTTGTTGATTTTGATTCCTCCAACTGTGTTCATAAGAGGCTAGAGTCCTGATGTGGGGCTTTAAAAATGCTTAATGATGTTTTTCCCTGTGACGAGATGGGTTAACTTGTACGGCGATGCATTGTTTTTAAATGCACTTCCAAGGGGGAAATGTTCTTACATAATCATGGTTTGTGGTATGATTACATAGTGTTAGGTGTACATACCTCAGATGTTGCACCTGGTTTTCTGCATGGTAGATGTCAGCCAAAACATTATAATATATATTTTTTTCTCCTTCAAGGAAAAGGAAAAGTTGAGGTGTCATTTAATTGTAAAAGATATTTTTGCTATAGTAATATAAACACTAATTGAATGAACTGTTTAACGTTTACCCAGGTTCTTGCTATGTCAACAAGGAGAACTGAACATAATAAAAATATAGTAAAGGATCCGTCAAATGATCCAGATGGTGACACAAGGATAAATTTTGGAGAAGATGATGAAACCATGGTTTCTAGCTCCGAAGGCATGCCAGGACAAGGCTATAAATTTGAATCTGCCAGCATAATGCCTAATAGGGAGAAACACCTCAGATATCGAACCAGGGTTTTTGCTGCTGAGTATGTGATGCCTTTTCTCTACATTTCTTTTTTATTTTTATTTTTATGTTTATCTTATTTATTTTGTTTGGAGTTTACATTTGAATTCATTATACACATTCCACACACAGGCGCGCCTGTGCATATTCTAGTTTCTGTACAATTTACTATCTGTTTTTCTTAGAAAGAAATGAAATGCATACATCCACATTGAGATTTGTGGGGTTCTTGAGTTATATCTTTATTTCTCATAGACACAGATTCATGTTAAAAAATAATATCTCCGGAGCTTGAATGAACATTATGTCACATACTTTAGTTTCTTATTTCCATAGCTGTTTACCTTTCCCCCTTTTCCTTTAATATATTTTATTCAGCTCATATATAAAATTTCCTTGTTTATATCACTATAAGAAACTGAATGTATGTCCTTAATTGTTCAGAATCAATTGTTTCTTATTTGAATTTGAATTTGACATGTTACTATTTAACTCTGACTGATTCTTTATGATTGGCTTATGAGCATTGAGGATATTAATTGTTCTATTTTGGAATTCTTAGATCTTTTCCATATTAGTTTGTTGGATAGCTCTTGTATACTTCCGTGTAATTGGGCTATGTCCCTTTTTCTTTTAATAAAATTTATTAATTAATATATTAAGAAAAAAACTATTGAACTTCAACTGATGAGTTTTACAACCATAAATTTCTTAAACAATTGTCTTCAACACATTCTTTTGTTTCATTTGTTCCCTTCATTTGTATATTATCTGCCAGTGGCTCTAGCTCAGTTATGTGGGGTATATCTGGGTTGCACCTATCTGTGCTTCTAAGAACTATTTATCACAGAGGAAATTAAGAAAGTGAGCTATTTTATCCCTAAGCATAAAATGTAAACCAGCATAATATCCATATTGCTATACTGTATATAACTGTTGTCCAACCAACACCCCTAACCCTTACTTAGACCCCTCCCACCTTTCAAAGCCTTATTGAGTAATGTGTGTGTGCATGCATGTATCCATCATGAGGTTATCTAATTATATGTTTGTATGTATATGTATATGTGTGTGCGCGCACGTGTGCATGCATTATTCATCAAGGGGTTATCTAATTTTTGTTATTTTTTTGTACATAGGTGTTTGAGTCATCTACCCAGAGCTGTGGGAAAGAATCCAGCTCATTTTGACCTCTCTTTGGCAAGGAAACAATCTGCGAATGGACAAGTTTCTTGTGATTGGCTAGTACTCCATGTACAAGAGTTAATATCACTTGCTTATCAGGTACTTAATATGAACCCACAAGCATATTGTATAACTTAAAAGGAATGCATGTTAAAGATGACATATTTCCCCTCTTATTCCTTGTCTCAGATAAGCACAATCCAGTTTGAAAACATGCAGCCAATTGGTGTCGGGCTTCTGAGTACAATTATGGATAAGGTACATCAGTGTGAAAATTCTAGATGAAGATTGCTAGTTCAGAAATTTCTTCCTTCTTTTTCCCTTGACTGGAGCAAATTTTTGTCATTAATTTTTTTCTGTATTTTTTCTTCTCTTTATTTTTCTCTAAATTCTACAACTGGGCTATTGTGATGCCAGAAGCCCAGGCTAAGCTTTATTTCTTCTTGGACATCAATTGTATTATTATTTCAGGTGCTAGTAGTTTATTAGGTTATTAGTATTTTATTTCCTAGAAGTAAGGACATTTTTTGTAACAAGTCAATAGGGTTTCATATGACAGTCAGAATTAGGGTTTAGTACTCCTACATAAGCTAAGTATTGTACTGCTATCAAGGGAGATTATTTTGATGGATTAAATTTTGATTGAAATTCTCTCTATAGTTTGGTGCCAACTCCAGTCAATCATAGGTTCAAACTCCCAGTGTTTTTTCTTGGCATGGTGTCGACACCTAGGTAATTTATCTTTTATTTTCTTGTTCTACATTGTTCTGGGGTTGTCATGAGCCAAATTTGGTGTCAGTGCAAATTTGAATCGATTGCAGCTTCATTGCAAATTTTTTTTAAAATAATAATAATCCTAGTTGCGTCATCGCCACGAACCCAGCTCCCAGCATCCACACCAGCAACCAAAAAAAAATCCTGATTACACACACCATTGCCAACAATCTAGTTGACCCACATCTTGAATCATCCAATGTGTTCATTGCTAATATCCACCAATGATTCCTCTTGACTGTTCTCACACCGTCAATCGGCTTTCATCAGCCCTCGTGAGTTGTCGCTCCAACTGTTTGTCTCTTCGTACCTCGTCGTCACCCAAAGTCCATCAGGAAGCCGCCACAAGTGTCGTCACTGCCAAACAGTAAATCACTGCTTCAAATATATGCAATGAAGGACTCAGCTTTCTAAAGATCTAGACCTGATCAGTCTTAACGAGTCAAAGCTGACCCATCATGAGTACTAGTCGGGTCATAAGGGGCCATTATTGTTGTAATTTTCACTTGAGGCTGGCACCTTCAGATATTTGTGGGGAGCCTTTGAAAACTCAAACTGACTTCAATAAACCTGTTCAGTACTTGACCCAGAGTAGAAAGGGAAAAGAAAAAACAGAAGACCCCAACCTGAGGTTTACTGTTTGGACTTATGGCCTTAAGTTAAACAATCCAAGTTCTTGTAAAAATTTTGTTGAAGATTATTCTTTTAGTGAACCATAGTAATCTCAAATATACCTTATTTTGATAGTCATAAAGATCGATTTCCATGGAGTTTTGTCAATTGGTTAAATGATATGGAACAATTCTTTGAACAACCAAGTTTTGCAGATGACACAAAAGTCAAGTTTGTAAAGTTGAAGCTAATAGGTGGAGCTCAAGTTTTTTGGGAGGGTCTCAAACATTTTGTTTTGATAAGTAAGGATGATATATATATACGAAAGCCTGCTCTATGCATGAAGAACATAGAGCAAGCCTAGAAAGTACAAGAAAAAGAGAATAGAGAACAAACACAATAGAGAACCAAACAACACAAAAATTACAACAGAGAAAGGGAGCAAAGAAAAGAAGGGAGGGAATCACTAGACGCGAGTCCCCAAGCCCGAGACCAATCAAAAAGAGTTCCACTAAAAGAAGCAAGCATCTGATCACCGAAACTATCTAAATCCTCAAAAGTCCTCCGATTCTGTTCCTTCCAAATACACCAAAGGATGCACAACGGGACTAAGTTCCAAATTTGAGACGAATGCTTCCCTAGCCAATTCCACCAACCAAAAAGCAAGTCTAGAATCAATCTAGATATAGCCCAAGACAAGCCAAAAGTTATAAACACAAAGCTCCATAATCGATTTACCATCTCACAATGAAGAAGTAAGTGATCTACCGTCTCTCCACAATGACGTCACATAGGCTGGGTTTGGATTCAGCTTTTGCGTTTTACGTTTGCGTTTACAGCAGTTTTTTTTTTTTTTTTTTTTTTTTTTTTTTTTTTTAAATTAATTTTTGAGCCGGTTTTGTTGACTTTTCCACGATAAACAGTGCATCCATGCATTGTTCACGGATCCACAAATTCCACTTTTCAGCAATTTTTTCATTAAAAATGGGTCCCACGGCACTATTTATACATTTAAAAATTATTTTGCTACAGTGTTTTCTGTTTCAGCAAAATAAGTTCTATCCAAACAGACTCATAATGCACCAATCCACAAACTCCAATCTCCTCAATCTCAAGTTATCTCTTGTAAGGATCTTATTCCAAGCTACATACTAAACAAAAAAAGAAACTTGCCTAGGGGCCTTAACTCTCCAAATAGCTTTCCAAGGAAAGATAGTTGAGGGAGAATCCCTTAATTTGTTATAATACGATCGGATGTCAAAAACCCCATTAGACTTCAATTTCCATCTCATCCGGTCTCCAGCCTCCATAGGAGGAGTATTGGCTCCCAAAATACGAAGAAAAAGCAGCCCTTTATCCATCTCCCAATCATTAAAATCTCTAATAAAACGAACATTCCAACTTCTCCTCTCCTTCACCCCCTTCCTTAGCAAAGAAGTTTCAACAAAAACCTTCTTATCAAAGGCGATACCATACAACCTTGGAAAGGCCAATTGAAAAGGATGATCCCCATACCACCCATCCTGCCAAAACCTCACTCTATTCCCCAACCCAACAACAAATTGACAATTTTTGTTGAAATCCTCCCAACCCATATGAATACCTCTCCACAAACCACACCCATGAACTCCCCTACCCAACTTAAAGGTCCATCCCCCCCATTCTTCCCCATATTTTGAAGCTACCACCCTCCTCCACAACTGATCCTCTTCCTTCCCAAACCGCCACAACCATTTCCCCAATAAGGCCTTATTGAAGGTAGTAAGTTTCCTTATCCCCAAACCACCATTGGCTATAGGAGCACAAACTTTATCCCAACCTACCAAGTGAAGTTTGCTATCACCCCATAGAAAATCCCTTTGCATCTTTTCAATTTTATTAGCCACATGAGTAGGAATTGTGAATAGCGATAGAAAGTAAGTCGGAAGGCTAGATAGCGTACTCTTGAGTAACATCAAACGACCCCCCTTAGACAAATACAGCTTCTTCGGCTAAGTAAGTCGGGAGGGTCTCAAACATCACCGCTTTATGAATTACAAAACTGTCATTACTGATTGGGAAGACATGAAAGAAAAAGTTCGAGATGAATATTTACCACAATGCTTTCGGGCGAAATATCTACCCCAATCTCAATATTCTGATTTTCAAGATCGAAGAGATAATTTGAGGAAATGGAATAGTCAGTCAGTTGCATAATTTGACTAATCTTCTTATGGTAATTTTCAAGAATGAAGAGCCAGTATAAGACAATCGAACAGCCAACCATTGCACGATTTGAAGACAAGATGAGTATTCGTGCAGTTCCTAGTCCTGAGCCCACTCCAGCATGGTTTACACTGCAACAAGCCTTAGAGAACATGGGAAGAGCCCTCTAATACCTCTATGTACAATATTAAGACATGATAGCACAACTTTCACAAATTGACATTTGACTTGAGCCTGTTGAGAAGTCCTTCCATAGAAAGACCAATAACCTCAAAGGTAAAAACCTCACACATGAGAGCCAATACTGTTGAGCCACCAAAATTTTGTGCTGAAATTGAGGACAAGTGTTGATAGATGTTGCTTAAATACTCGTGAAACAGGGAGAACCTATTGAAGAGCCTAAACATCAATGTAAAATATCTAAACCATGTCTACCAGAGTTATTTCCACTTGTTGAAGTGTCAGATATATTGCCTATTGTTGAAATAGAAGATTCCACTATACTTGATGAAGAGAAGGTTCTACAAGAGAGTAATAAATTAGTGGGTGCACATGATGTGAAATTTGAATTTGATTAATGTGCTACTGATCAGCCCTTCATTGTGGAAAAGTTAGATGCAACAATTCTTCCTGTGGCCCAAGAGACGATTGTCTCATTTCCAACGCTTATTTCACACATTGATTTTTGTAATTCCATATGAATTTAATGATGTGGAGTACAAGGTTTCTCTATTTTAGGTGCTTGCAAAGGTAATACAAGAATTGAAGTACCCAGTGCTAGAACTCTTATCCTTCCACACTTCAAAACTCGAGGTTAACTGCTTTGGAGGCAATAACTGCTTTGTGCTTTCTAAGCATTATCTGACTAACCTCAAAATGATTTGCTCAAAGGCCCCTGATTTACTTGAATTTCTATGTTCTAAAGGTTGCTATCATCTTTGCTCCAAAAAAAAAAAAAAAAAAAAAAAAAAAAAACTCAAGGTTAAGTTTTCTCCAAATGAGGATGATGTAGGAAGTGCAAACAAAGATTTATTTTAATTTAGTTTTATTTCTTGTGGAGATCAATTGTATTTTTATTTTAGGTCTTAGTAGTTTATCCGGTTATTAGTATTTTATTTTCTAGAAGGAAGGATAATTTTGTAATAAGTCATTAGTTTTTCCTATGACAGTTAGGCTTAGGGTTTAGTACACCTATATAATGATGGAAATCAAGATCAGTTGACTGAGAACTGAAATAGATCTGCATTGAAATTAAGAATCAAAGATGGAATTACAGAGAAAATAACTGGAGAAACAGAGTTTCTGTCCAGGTCTGAAACTAAGTTAAATTTACATGAAAAACTGCATCTACTCTTACATAACAAGCCTATTTATAATCTTTAACTACTGGGAAATAAACTAGCTAACAGTTACATCTAGGCAGGCTATCACAACATAATTCAAAGCTGAGAATATATTAATGAGAATACATGGTAGATCTAAGAAGTCAAAATAAGGGGCTGCCTGCCTGCCCTAAGAGATCAGAAATGGTGGCTGGTTGTTTTGGCTTAAGAGTAGAGGGTGGCTGGTTGACAGTTTTAAGAGTAGAGGGAGGGGGGGGAGGGGGGGTTGGTTGGTTGGCTGGCCTAAGGTAGAGGGTGACTACATCATATAATCTCAGTATTGTACTCCTATCAATGGAGACTGTTTTGATGAATAAAATTTCGATTAAAATTGTCTCCATGATCTGGTGTTGACTCTAGCCAACCCTGGGTGCTGACTACTATGTTCTATCTTTATTTTTCCTGCTCTTTTAATTTCCTTGTTGAATTGTTCTGGCTTGTTCAGCATCATATTGAATAATGAATTTTTATACTATAACTTTTATGCTGCCATTGTGCTGCTGTGGTGATGAGAAGTGACATTTGTTAAACTTGAGACTTAAACATAACTTGAGTATGTGAAATTGGAGATCTTATGCTCAATGCCACATTGATGTAAATGTTCAAGATGTAGGTTTTGGCTGTTACAAAAAAAAAAACAAACTATGCATGATAGGAGTAACTTCACAGTGTCAAACGTGATAGTCACTCAATGCTAAAAATTATTATGGTAGACCATGAGGTGAATATCTTTGAAGTTGAAGGTGACAGATTATTTGTGATTGTTCTACTTCAATCTATAATACAATAATAAACATAAAAGTTTCTCTTTAGGCAGTGGTTTCAGATACCTGAGGCTCAACTTGACATTCCAATGTTACTTCCACACTCATGAAATGAAGTAATATTACCAGTTTTGCATTCATTTTCTTACATTTTACCCACTTTAATAGGATAGCAAGAAAGGAAAATAAAATACAGAAAGAGGAGGAAAAAAAACCAACAACTACAACGACTTTTGAGTTTGAATGATTTCTCGTTCCTGAGTGCTATTAGAGGATGAGTTAAAATAGCAATTTAAAGACTCATATACTTCCAGTAAACTAGGGGGCACTAATGTACTGCAGTACTTTGCTACTTTTTAGTCTGTTACTATTGCTTGGTGGCAATCAGTTGTGAGGAAGTCTATGGCTTTTATCTTGGAGCTTGCTTTGCATTTTATTCTTCGCTTGGTTTTTGGTAGTAATTTTTAGTATCCATTGAAAGTTGAATTGTTTGTGTTGTGATTTTGGCGTACAGTTTGAAAGGGTACCTGATCCTGAGCTTCCAGGACACCTTCTACTTGAACAGTATCAGGTACGTTAACCAGGTTTTTTTTTTTTTTTTTTTTTTCATATGTATATAGTTGTATAACTTCTGGGATTCATGAATCTCAATTAACTTAGATTTTATGTATGTAGGCCCAACTGGTATCTGCAGTTCGCACTGCCTTGGACACATCTGCAGGCCCTATTCTATTGGAGGCAGGCTTACAGCTGGCTACTAAGGTTAAGAGCATAGACATATCATTTTTTTTTTCTTTCATTTCATTCCAATTGAGTGATGTATTTGAAATGCAATGACACGTGTATGAAAAACAAAATCCCAGATACTGACAAGCGGAATAATTAGTGGTGATCAAGGTGCAGTTAAACGCATATTTTCCTTGATTTCACGCCCATTGAATGAGTTCAAGGAACTCTATTATCCTTCTTTTGCTGAATGGGTCTCATGCAAGGTATAACCATTCCATTCTTCTTCAGATTTCATGCACACACTTTTTCCTGTTATGATTTTTATTATCTGGCATACAGCTGTTCATTAAGATGAAAATTCTTTTACTAATATCTTAATAATAAAGTAGATCAAGATAAGACTTCTGGCTGCTCATGCCTCTCTCAAGTGTTATACATATGCATTTTTGAGGAGACACCATAGTGGGATTCCAGATGAATATCTAGCATTGTTACCTTTATTTTCAAAGAGTTCAAGTATACTGGGGAAGTACTGGATCCGGGTATTGAAGGATTACAGCTATATTTGCCTTTGTTTGCATCTCAAGAAGAATGTAAGCTACCTCTTTCCTTTTTCACTACCATCCTTCACCTTAAAGAGATTAAAGTTTCATATAGATTTACCTATTCTAATGTCTTTAGACTTCATGGGATACTTCTTTCAGTGGAACCCGTTCCTTGATGGAATCCAATCGCCTTTGGTTTCTTCAAAGTTGCAGCCTTGTTTGGAAGAATCCTGGCCAGTAATTTTGCAAGCACTTGTACTGGATGCAGTTCCTCTGAATCTTGAAGCCATTGAACATTCCACAGACACTGTTGAGAATATGGCAAGAAGCTTAGTATCTGGGTATAGCATGGTTGAACTAGAGTTAGGAGAATTTAGGTTTCTATGGGGCTTTGCTCTGCTTGTTCTTTTTCAGGGACAGCATCTAACACTTGGTGAATCTAAATTGTCGTTAACATTTGCTAAAGCAATACATGCCGAAGACTCACCAATTGAAGAAATGGATCCCCCAGGGTTGAACTTATATGAAATTGTGCTACCGGTGTTCCAGTGTCTCTCTACTGAAAGATTTTTTAGTGCTGGATTTCTTACTATGGATATTAGCAGAGAATTGTTGCAGGTGGTGATCTTTCTCCATCCTTTTATTTATTTATTTTACAATAATAATAATAATAATAATTCAATAGTTACAACAATGGGGAGGGAGGGATTCGAGTTCTCCTAATTAATGAGAGTAGGTTATGCCACTGAGATGTAAGGCTCTTTGGTCTTGCTCCGTTCCTTTTGTCTTTTTAACATGTGTAAAAATGGTATGTTTGGGGCCAATTAGCTATAGATCAACTGGCCCTTTACTCTTCCATAATAATGAATTGAAGGTTGACGTCATGGGTTTAAGATCTATTGGGTGTGTAATTTACCTATAAAAAGAGAAAAAAAAAGTTTTGTTTGGGCATCTAGTGCAGACTGCAGAGTGAATTGACACATTTAGTCTCATAGGATTTTCATGTTTGAACCCATTAGCTTGAACTGGAACATTCTGAAATGAAAATATTTTACACAGTTGGTGGTACTTACTTGAAATGATGTGTTTCATGAAATCATAAATAGATCACATGCCAATGTATCCATGGTGGCTAAATTGTTCTTCAATGGGCCCAGTTTTTGTGTAAGATTGTAACAATGATGTTTTGTGCCTTTCAAAGGTTCTGTTCATTTTTATTGAGATGACCAACATTCCCTTTTTCTTTCAATGCATCATCCCTCCGACATTTATCATACTTTTCAAATTTTTAAGTGACTTTATTAGTTTCTAATTATAGGGGAAAGAATTAATGGAGGCATACACTTGGCTGAATAGTATAAAGTATATTACAGCATATGATTTGAAAACTTCTTTTATAATTCGATAGTTACAATTGGGTTGAGGGGGGGAGATTTGAACCTTGGCCATCTCCGTTGGAAATACTAGGAGGTGAAAACATGCTTTTGTATCCCATTTCATATCCTAAATTTGATAATATTATTCTGAAACTGCTAAAGGCTTGGTTAAGTAGTTGGAAACTGCTTTATTGTGATCTTCATCAATACAGTTACCAGTGCAAGTGGGAGAACCAAACTTTTCAAAACTTCTAACATTGACTCTTGTTGTAGATAAAGTCTGATACATTAATAAAGAGAACCACTGCTCTTAGTGTCCATCTTGTCACTTCAAATTTTCTATGAAATTATAAATACACACACACAAACACCTCTTGATTGTACTATTTGACTACTTTGTGATCTTTTTGCATAAAATAGCCTTCTTTTTTTTTTTTTATAAAGACTCCTTACTTATCAATATATATATATATATATATATTTATATGTTTTAATAAGTAATAAATTTTTAGTTAAGAAAAGGAACCACCTCATGTACATAGGAATCTACACAAAAATAATTTCTGTATTTGAATTTTCTGCATGCCCTAAGCCTGTCTAAAATATGTCATGATTTGTTTGTGCCATGTAAAGGGTTAAGACCCCTCATGTCCTATGGTACTTGGTATATTCATAGATCTATGTGTTTGTGAGAAGTTGAAGAATGTAATGTCTCCCCATTGGACTATATTGTTGATTCTTTCCTCAATACATAAGTGTGATACATAGCAACAATAACAAATCAGTCCTATTTGGGCTTTCCACTAGCTATTTTAAAACCCTAAATTTGGATGCCTTGGCTAGTTTCATTACTTTGTAGAATGGATACAAATATGACATTCTGAATAATTAATTACTTTAACTGCTAGCCTTCATTTTGTGTGCCCTTAGAAAATGCAAGGTCATTAACTCACCTGGTTTTTGGGTCTCATTTCATGTTTCCTCTTTGCAACCTGTGCTTTGAATCAAATCTTACCAGGATGGATGGCTGCCTTCATATATTCAATCCTAGAATGACTCTTTTTGTGCTTAAAATTATGGGATATGTTCAAATGGATGCTTAAAATTTTTTTATTGCATGCAGGTGTTATCATACTGCACATACATGGATAATTCATTTAACAGTCTTGCAATATCTGTTCTATCACAGGTAAAGATTAATATGCATTTTCTTTTTGAAGTTAAAATTTACCAAAACCTCAAATAATACACATGGGGGATACATTACCAATTGGTTTGTTTTCTTTTTGATTTGCCATTTTTTAGCTTTCAGAAATGTAAAGATGTGGTCAGTATATAGTCCTACTATGTTTTCCAATTCTTATGCATAAATCCAGTTTACCATGAAACAAATGTTATTAACACCCATATCCACTTTCCAGATTTAGTTTTTTGTATTGATTTTTATATATGGATTTACAGAGTATTGGCTTCTTCTTGTAACTTTGATGGACTCCTGTATGATTTGATCAGATGGGTGTTCTATAACAAAGTTATTTGTATATCTATAAACTGGTATTTAGTTTTTATCTGTCTGATATTTACTTCACAACTTTGATTTATTTGCATGTATGTGCCAACTTGGTTTTCAAGCAGAGGTGCTGAGTTATTTGCTTCATATTCTTACAACAGATTGTGCAGAACTGCCCTGAAGAATTTCTTGAAGCAGAAAATTTTTCTTACATGACAATGGAACTTTGTTTGGCTTACCTCTTTAAAATGTTTCAATGGTAACCAATGTACCACGGAGATTGGATTTCATTTTAGTGTTTTCCTTTTGTTTTTTCTGGAAAAAATTTGATGAGTTGTATTCATAGAAATATCCTTGGCTAACTAGTTCCAACCTTTCTGAGCTCAGTACCAGTGCAACTTCACCAGATCAGCCAAACTGGGTGGAATTGATCTCAACATTACTTTTTACTGCAAAGACACTGTTGAAGCGTTTTGAAACTAAGGTAGGTTTCGTGTGTCCATGATTAAAATATTTTTTTAACTTTCTTAATTGTGGTGTTTGTGTTCCATCTTCTTACTGAGTTGCATGTCTCAGTTGCAGAAGCAGTTGGAATCAGTGGTGTTGGCGTTTCTTTTAATTGGTTACAGGTGCATTAGAGAAGCCCCTACTGAATTATGCTTCTCCAAAGTTATTGATTTTGTCAAGTGCACTACTTTGTCATTGGAGAAACTTATTGGTGGTGAGCATTTCAAAGTTACAGATTTGACCAATACGTAGTTTTATTTGCTACTAACTATATATGTCATTTTATCCTAACCTTTACAGCATTTAATTTTTAATTTTAGAATTGTAAGCTTTTGTTTTTTTAAAGTCAGTATAACAATATTAATAAGAATGATTTTACTCAATTACAATTTGGGTTTTTAGTGACTATATTTCTTGGATATAGATGAAAACATTTTTTTTTTCAGCTTGTTTCATAGTAAACCAGTTTAGAGTTTAAAACTTTTGATGCTTTAATCCTTCTATATGGAATATTGGGATTTTTTTTAAGGTTTAAGACAGATAAATGCAGTTCATCACGTGTCAGGTGGTGTGAAACATGCCAGTCTTTTTTTGCTAGGCTCCAACATGCCAATCAAAGACATGAAGATGCATTGAATTACTACATTGGTCTTGCATTTGTTCCACTGCATCAGTGCTTCTGCCTATTCTAATTAATTTGCTCTGGATGTGATTAAATGGTTATCTGAAGCATTTAGCATTTGTGCTGCAGATAATTCAAAACTCGGTGACGATGGTATACTCCATCTCAGAACAGTTATTGGGACTTGTCTGGATGTGATTACTAATTTGGCTACGGATTTCATTGAGGACATCCATCTGCTGGAGTATAAGAGATCTGACTTGCGAAAACTACATCAAATGAAAATTGCTTTCTCAGTTGAACAAACTATATCATTTGCCAAGCTGGTTCATGAAATTGAAGGTCTTGACGAGAGTGAAGGCAGCGATCCCGTCTATTTTACGCTGTTCAAGTGTTGCACTGAATGCATCCGAACATTACTCACTGATTCAAGTATACTGGTAAATAGATCTCTATGCATATAATATCTGGGTGTGGTTGTAGGTGTTATGTAGACCAGTATGACAACAACTAATGGAATTTTCTTTCACACAGGTTCAATCAATTGGTTTACAAGTGCTTAAAAGTAGTGTACAGAAAGGCACCATTGAAAACAGTGCTTTTGTAATATTTTTGGTTGGAGAGCATATTAGAGATATTTTCACCATAATCCAGAAGACATTAAAGGTCTTTTTTGTTGTTATTTTGCTTCTAAACCAAAGATTACAACACTTTCACTTGTTCAACTTCAGCTTCTTATCATTCTAACAGATTTGTGCTATGCTATTGATGACAGAAACCTCTAACCAAAGAATCAGTAACTATTGTCAGTGAGTGCTTGAGAATCTTAGTGCTCCTTCAGACACTGTCCAAAGGTAGTGAATCTCAGAGAAGTTTTATGAATTTGCTTTTTGAAGCCATCATCATGGTTTTCTTGGCAACAGAAGATGGAATTTCTAAGGTAATATAAATAAGAGGCTTCTAAAGTTGAACACAATTCTTTAGTTTGACTTTTTTCTAATTATGTATGATTATTACAGGAAGTCGGTGACATAAGAAGCATCTCTGTAAAGCTTGTTTCTCACCTAGCTCAAATCCCTTCCTCAGCAGTTCACTTCAAGGATGTCCTGTTGTCAATGCCTCCAATGCACAGGCAGCAACTTCAGGTGCTCTTCTTGTTATAAATACATACGCATGTATACATACATATGTACATGCATAGATGTGTATGTATATACACATACCTTCATATGCATATATAATTCGTGGGAGTGTGTTACAAACACATACATCGACGAATTTATCCATGTATCTATATGTTTGATAACAAGGAAATAGGGAAAAGAAAAAATCCCAAGGTTTGATCCCAATTGAAAATTGAAATATATGTTTATAATTTCATCAGTTAAAATCTTATAGTTTTACAATTGATTCAATATGGGTTGTGTGATAACACTCACAAATTTGAACAAATAATAGTAAAGACAGATAAAAAAAAGTAAAAAGCACAATAATTTCATGGTTCAGCACAGTAAGATCAAATAAACTATACTCAATAAGAATTATAATGCTCAACTTCTCAGTCACTCACTTTGGAGAACTCTTATGTTTTCGATTACTCTTATGGCTTGCGTTGCTAACACATGGGTTTCTTTCAACCCAAAAGAAACTATTAAGCTGCTATTAAAAGAAACCCATTTGTGGTTGTGAGACAATTTTAGAGTTAGTATGGTATATGATAGAATAGAATGGCCCAAACAAATACATGTGGCTGACCTTGATTAGTCTGTTGAGGATCTATAATCGATCCCAGAATTTTGGGACTAAGGCATGGTTGTTGTTGTTGTATGTTATCTGGTAGAGATGTTAATTTCTTTATGACAGACTTTGCCCATGCCTATTGAGGAAGTTTCTATTTGACTTCCCATTTCTGTTTTCAGGGGGTTATTCGTGCTTCTGTAACACAAGATCATGATGCAACACAAATGAAGGCTGTGACACCATCGTTAGAGATAAAATTACCAATTTTGACAGATGGAAGTAGGGAAAAACAATCCCCACCATTGGCCACCGCGATACACTCGGATAGCATGGAAGAGGATGAAGAGGATGAGGATGACTGGGATAATTTCCAGTCTTTTCCTGCGTCTACAAATCCAGCTGGAAATGACTCAAAAGTAGAGAGTGTTGCTAAAGACCCTGGCCTGGTTCAAAATTCTTCTGATCTGAAAAATAATACTGGAAGTGATGACTTTCAAGAACACTCTACTTCCCAACCTCACAACAATGTGAAAGAGATCAACAATGCAGAGCATCAAGAGGCTGGTGAAGAAGTCATATCTGATAGGCCTGGCAGTCCGGTGTCTCTGCAGAGTGATGCACCAAGTGGTGGAATTGGGATGCATGAAGCCAGTGATTTCCAAACTAACGATAGTATTAAGCCATGTGATGATCAGCCTGAGGAAAAAGAGGAAGTGGTTCAAAGCCAAGAGAGAGATGAAACGGTAGTTTCAAGCCACGAGAATGAAAAAATATCATCAGATCTTCAACATGAAGTGAGAAATGAGAACCCAGATAACAATGTTGATCAGATATTAGCAGATTCTCTGCCTCTTGAAGACATTTGTAATGAAACTCATGGAGAAGGAAATCGAGAAAACGAAGAGAAAACCACATGAAGATGCCAGAAAGAAAATGATGGCTGAAAATAATAGCAGTGACCACTGGCAACAAGAGACGAGGTGTATGAAATTATTAAATTGCGAAATTGTAGCTTTTCTCTTACTCCCGCGTAAAAATATAAGAGTACGCCGGCTAAAAAGGACGAGGAAGTTTGTACTTTCAATGCATTAGTTGTTTTATTATTAAGAGAATTAGTATAGCGAACTCAATATTGAACTAAAGCATGTTACCTTTTAAACAATTTGTGAGAGAGGGAGTCCGTTTTATTCAATTTTCTCTACGTTTTCTTCTAATTTTTATGGTAGATAAATATGATGGTATATCACCAACTACACGACCTCTAACTCATAAAAACAAGAAAAATACCTCTATAAATAACCGAGGTATACCAACTGAATGAGGACTAGATACACGAGTATAGTAGAAACCCATTAGAGCTGTCCTTTATTTTTTTGCATATTTTTATCATACATCCCCCCGGTATCACACACAAATCACCATTAGTTTTCTAGGATTTCTTGCGTCAATCATCATCAAACAAGTAAGATTCCACTGCGAACATCCATTTTCTTGAGAAACCATAACGGGTGGAGATCTCAGCCCATATAAAGCGAAGATTAAGTGCAACCCTGTGAGAGAAGAAAACCAACAATCTACCACAGGGCTACCAATACCATCATTCGTAAACCAGGAATTGCATGCATGTGTTGTTTCTTCCCAGGATTTTAATCTGTAATCTATATGTACCATAAAATTAAAACCTTTTAACTTTTTGTTGACCTCTTGAGAGTGTGCCACCTTAGCTTTGCAGTCTCCACAATTTTTAACCTCATTGCTATTTTCTTTTTATGATTGTCCTCTGCATAATTGGCCGTACTAATTGGTTATCAATCGGGGTTAAAAGTATAATATGATACTTATAGAATAAAAAGGACTACCCTCAATTGGAATGGGGATGCTTGCATTGTTTAGTAGCTAATTGATTGACCTAAAATTAGTATATAATTTTATGATTACAGAGCACGATTCATACTTTACATATAACATAACCGATTGATGACTTAACTATTTGTATTACCCCATGAACTGATTAATATTTCATTTACTTTGATATATTACAAAATTTGTGCGTATTGTGCATAGGATTAGTATTTAAAAAGTGTTTCAAATCATGATTTGAAGAGGGAAATATGAAAAAATCCTTCTCTTTTTTTTTTGTGATAAGTGATTTTGTAGTGAGAACTCCAAATTCTTTGGATAAGTAATTTGCCATTTTGATTGTATGGTCTAAATGTTCTATTATCTTTGTGATAATTGGGTTTGGATGCATTGCTAATTTGATTTCCACTAAAGAAAAGACTCTCCAATCTTCATTATTAGTTAGTTTGATTTGGTTTGTGTAATACTTGGTTTTGAGTATAACAACAGTTGTATGATTTTTATTAATTGTAAAGGAGGTTCAAATTGTTCCCTTCGTCAGAATATCATATCATTGGGTCTGTCACTCTCTCTCTCTCTCTCTCTCTCTCTCTCTCTCTCCCTAAGCTATCAATTGTGTCTTTTTCTGATTATTTCCTTTTTCTATCTTTTTGATTTGTTGATAGAGCCAAGGATATCAAAGGATTTCTCTTCGTTGTCAAAATATCATAATATTCTTCTTGATTCATCTTTAGTGCCAATTGACCGATAGGTCATTGGCCAAATGTAAGAATTCAAGCCATACATATTAAGGGTGATTGATTTTACATTGTAATCTCTTGGATGAATTGGTATAATTTGATTCTATACTTGATAAAAATTTGGTAAAGAGTTAAGTAACTTGAAGAAGTTGAGGAAAGAGAAGAGCATAATTATGTAGCATGAAGAAGTCAAGAAAAGAGGAGCCTCCAAAAGGAGGAAATAGATTCATGAAAAGCATTGGATAAAATTTTAAGATATGAGTGCAATTTATTAAATCAAATGGTAAGAGCACATTATAATATTTGTAATATATTACTTTATAATATTTGTTAGTTTCTCATTTATAAAGATCTTATGTTTATAATTTTGTCATAAAAAATGTATATTGGAGCCGATTCAGCTTTCAAATAGTTGGAATTAGAGAAATATTTAAGGGCAGCCGTGGTTTATTAGTGAGCACTTCCTTAGCGAAAGATCTTGGGTCCCAAATTTCAAGTCTTCCCCTTCCTCTATAGCAATCTAGGCCCGCTTCTCAAAATACATAATTGATCCTATGTTTCTCAAACATATTGCCCTTGTGGCCCTCAAAGATATTGGCCGAAATATATTGGGCAAGCCATTGGGTCAATTGATGAAAGCTTAATTTTGTATATTTATATTATTATTATTAGAAAGTATTATCATACTTATTTTGTGTTAATTCATATAAAATGGAAAAATGTTGAATAATTAATTTTGTGTTTAAAATAAATATTTTAATGCATTAATATGTCTTTTATAGGATAATGGAATTGATTCTAGCAAGATTTATCGTGAAATGCATCAGCAAATTTGTGTAAATAAGAAGGCTGATGGACTATATTTTTACAAGGGTTATAATGAAATTAAAGAAGGTCAACCCAATTAAATTTGGGTTCAATGGGAGTAAGGACGAAATTCGCACTTAATTCAAGTCCAATTCAAATTAGGATTCCAGTCTGCGCAAGCTTTAGTATTTTGGGCATAATTTTTGGCTCAGATATGTATTGTGGATTCAAGTTGGGAAGGAAAGCTAACTCAAAGGGCTACAAATTTATAGTTTACCAAAACTCCAAATTATGACAATAAATGGGTAAAAAAAGCTAGTTAAATAAAGCCTGAAAATTAAGGATTTTTTTTTCAAGAATTCTACTTGAAATAGGATTTCTTGGCCTATATAATAGGCTCTTTAGGTCAAAATTCATGAGTAGCAATGATAGGAAGAAAATTAGGTTTTCTTAATTTAATTTCATGGCCTATATAATAGTCTCTTTTTGTGATGTGTGATTAAAATTTAATTTCAATTTTAATTTTAATCAAACGACCACTAATTGGTTCGAGTGAGGAGTTATTGGAAAACTGGCATGGTGAACTTCAATTTGACATGCTTGGATGGCCAAAAAAATCTCACTTAAATAAAAGGCAAAAATACCATTTTGGTCCCTATATTTTTAGGTTACTATTAATTTGGTTTCTACATTTTGGTAACAGTCAATTTGGTCTTTGTTATTTTCAAATTACAATCAATTTAGTCTCTTTGGAGGAGGACAATGGGCCATGAAGTCATAACATACCCTAGATTTTGGGTCAAAATTTAGAAATCTTTTTCAAAAGCAAGAGAACCCAAGATCATGAGTATGTTACAGACTTTATTGAAAAGTTGTGAACCAATCCATGCTTTGGGAAATTTTTGATACCCTAAAACCCTAAAGGCATAGGTAGGCTTACCAAGAGCCCAATGAAGATTAAAGGTGAAATATTTTTGAACTAATTGACCAAGCCCTTTGAACTAGGGGCAATGCCCATTTGAGAATGAAAATGAAAATGGATCGAACTTTTGAAACTAGGGGCAAGGGCTTCTGGAGGGAAGAGAGTAAACATTCAAGATGGGTTTTGTTTGGGACAAATAAAAGGTTTTGATGGGTTGGGATAAAACTTGGTCAACTTTTTTTTCCAAAATAATTAAAAAAATTTAAAAAAAAAAGAAAAAAAAGAAAAGAAAAGAAAAAGAAAAGAAAGGATGTGGACTTCTAAATGTCATGGCTCATTTCAAATACAAGTTCAAATAAGTTCTTTATGAGAAAAGAAATCTTTCCAAAGCATGACAGGCTTGAATTATAAATGAGGTATTGATCTTTGTGTTTAAATTATTTGATGATATCATTTTCATAAGGCTTAATAGAGCACAAGATGTGGATCAACCTTGCAAAATTCATGAACAATCTATGCTTAAGCCCAAATGAGGAAGAGAGGGCGAGATGAGTGATTTGTAATTGGATTCAAAGCCCAAGGAAAAAAAAACAAAACAAAAGAAAAGCAAAGGAAAGGAAAAGAAAAGAAAAGAAAAGAAAAGAAACGAAAAAGAAAGAAAGAATGTTGGGCTTGGATTCAAATGAGGAAATATGAGAGAGTGACAAGTGTGAATGGTGTAATTGGGCTTTAAGCAATAGAGGAAAAAATGAATTTTGGAAGATTGATGTAGCTTATTCTATTTCTACATCCAAGATAATAAAAATGATACAAAACTTAGAATACAAATGGGGCATACATATAGCACACAATTTGATGTAAACAAGAAGAGTTGAATATGCCTTTGGGTCCAAATCTTTAAAAGACATTGGGAGCACATATTTATTTGATCAAATTTTGTTTCAAGCACAATAACACTCCCTGCTCAAAAGAACTTCCTAAGTTCACTTGGTTTCGATCACCTACCCTAGTCGCCTAAAGGAAGTTGACATTGTTGTACTGGAAGACATGGTTGGAGTACCTAATGACGCAATTGAGAAAATTACCCAAATGTTGACTAAGCAAGAAGAAATGCTACCACAATTGGGAAGTCGCCTAAGTTGTTTGGAAGAAGGAAGAGGGAAGAAGCCCCTACAAGATAAGGACAAGATAGCTGTTGAGACCGCCATGATGATGGAAAAGATGCAACAAATCTTTCGCAAGGCCCAAGGGACAGATGTTTTCTTGTATACTATGGGTGGATTGGGTTTAATTCCATTGGTGCCATTGCCTCCCAAGTTCAAGATTTTGAATGCTGAGAAGTATGATGGAAGTGGTGATCCAAGGCAACATATTCAAAAATATATTTGTTTAATTTGAATGAAGGGAATGGATGAGAAGCAAGTTTTGTGTGCCTTCTATGTCTTTCACGGGAAATGCCTCGAGATGGTACTACGGCTTGGATTTAAGCAAGACTAAGGTATGAAATGAGCAAGTGGATTTACTTTTGGACCAATTCATCTTCAACACCATGATTGATGTGACTTTGAGAGACTTGGAGACTACTAAGCAAGGGTCTAATAAGACATTTAAGAGACTTGGAGACTACCAAGCAAGAGTCCAGTTCTTGCTACTTTATTTGTTTTACTTTGTTTTAATTACATGCTTAGCATTTGTTTAGTTTAGTTTTCACATGTTTAGGTATAGGGTCAAGAGAATAACATGATTCACATGCTTGGATTATTAGATTAATGATTAGGGTTTATACCTTTTTATGAATTCCATGAACATGCATATAAACATGAACTTGCATTCATGCATAGGTGCTATGATGCAATCAATGGCTGATCATCATGAAGACCGAGGGGGCCTTAGCCCCCCCAATTTTTTAAAAAAATATTAAGGAATTTTTTTTTTTTTTTGGAATTATCCTAAATAATTTGAAATTTTTTAAAAGAACCTTATCATTTTGGCCCCCCATACTCGATAATATATATATATATATATATGTCAAAAAATTACAATAATTAAACATTTAGCATCTTTAAAATGAACACATAGCTAGGAATTTTAACAATTATCTCAGCAAATAAAAAGGGAAAAATTCTAATTTTCATCCCAACACATTTAGAGCTTACTTGTACCACAACAATAGAAAAATTGAAAGGTCAAAAGCTTTGTTGATTTGCCGCATCACCAAGTCCCCCACACAGTTGTAGAAAATTTAGCTCATAGTGCTCTCACAAGTGACTCTCTCTCTTTTTCCAGTTCTTTCATGTTCCCACTGTTACTGCAGTTTTGTGTTTATAATATAAAAATTAAAATTTTTGTGTTACTAGACTAGACAAGAAAGAGTAAAAGACAAGCTTGAAGCTTCCGTAGGCCTTTCACTCCTGTGTAATGCTCTTGTGTTACTTTATTTTTCATTTGCTTTGTTTTGATTTCTTTACTTTACTTTTCATTTACTTTCTTTTTTATTTTCCTTATAATATATTATTTGTTATTATAATAATCAATATATTATATATCGTATGGCATTATAATTTATAAATGTACTTGATTAGTTTAATTAAAATATACAGTATATACTACTATATTAACATGTATTTAGTTGTTGTTTATAGCACATTTTGAGTTATGAAGTATTGTATATTACTATTTTAGATTTCATATACACAAAAAATATATATATATATATATATATATATTTGCACCCCCCCCTCCCCCAAAGATAAATTTCTGGCTCCACCATTGGATGCAGTGAGGTAAGTTATGCATAATTACATGAGCATGCATTTGATTTGGTTGATGAACATGATGAATATGCTTGATTAATGCCATGATGCTATGCTTGGATGTTTGGGTATGCTTGATGTTAACGCCTTGTTAATGCTACTGCCTTCTGATATACTTGCTGTCTTTGGATATATATGTGCTAGATGAATGGTAGGATTTTGTGCCATGAATGTGATATGATTGAAATGCCAAGTTGTGTGTTAGATGCATGTTAGGGTAGGCTTAGTGTATGTGTGTGTATAGAATAACCTATTAGAAGACTCTTTGATGGGATTAGGATATGGAACACAATGAGTGAAGGCCAACCTACGTGTCAGGTGGGGTTGGGAGCCTAACACCTTTCCATCCCCATATCTAAACTCCAAACACATGCTCTAGTAAAGATCAGTCATTCCCACGGGGAAACCGCTCGTTGCGGGTGCTTGCACCCACAAACTACCATGAAACAAGTGGGTTTTCTTCTTAGACAAAGCATCCAACCCTTGTAAAGTCTTTAGAAGAATCATCGGAACTAGATTCTCACCCTTGGTAAGAGCATCAATGAGTTCTGCAATGCATATGGACATGTGGAGATGACAGAGATATTAGAGAAACAAATTGACAAAAGAACCACCACCCCAACCATTGAAATTGTGATACCTCGGATTATGTGGATTGTATTGGATTGGGTTGGATAAATGTGAGTGTTGTGTAGGCATTGATTGTTTACTAGGTTGAATTGAGCTATGTAAGTGAGTACAAGAGCCTTAATTCAATTGTAATTTAACTAGTCTTTTAAGGTATAATGCATACGTAGCTAGCATTTCCTTGAGTCGTTAGAAATGGTATCGAAACCAACTTGGTAAAGTCATGTGGATCAATACTACTACAACACAACATGGGACCTAATGTGGATGTTAGGAATTTAAGTGGAGAAGATTGTGATACCTCAAATTATGAAAATTCAATTGGGTAAATGTATGTTGAGTAGGTGTGTGCTGATTTCTACATTAACTATTGGCTTGGATGAATAAGCCATATAAGTGATTACGAAAAATCTTAATTTTAATTTGAATAATGCTTTTAAAGTCGTGTACAAATGTAGTTAGCGCTTTCTCTTGTTGTTATGAAAATAGTTTTCACATGGTTGCTTCGTACAAAGTACAAACAATGTTCTGTTTAAATAGAAAATAGAGTAGAAAATAGCATAATTGCAATACAAAGGTTATTGAAATGTTTATATTTGATGCATTGGCCTTTTTTAATATGGAATTGCTTTAGAGATTTTACTTATATCCTATAGTCATGATGGAAGTGACTAAATTACTTCTACATTGGCCACTATTTATTAAGTCAAATTACATTATAAAAGTCATTATAATGAGTTTCTTTCTTTTTTTTTGCTGAATACATTATAATGAGTTTCAAATGTAATTTGACTAGTCTTATTAATAAACAGTGAAAAAGTACTTCTCTAAACTTTGTATTGTAGCCCAATTAACACAATTTTGTGTTTTAAAAATGTTTAAAGTTTTCAAAAAAAAAAAAAAAAAAATCACATCATTGTCAATCTCCAATTTATAATATAAAAAAATTAAAAAAAAAAAAAGGAAAAAGTACTTTCCCGAATAGTATTAAAAATTGTTTGCCTGGTTACTTCACATGCTACTAAAAGTAATATTCTATTTGGAAATAAAGTAGAGTAAAAGACAACATATCGCAATTTAAAGATCATTGAAAATGTTTATAATTTTATAATTTTTTTTTATATAAATGCAATAGAATTTAAATTTAAATCTATGACATTCACTTCATGATAATTGTTTTTTATCATCAGATCAAAACAATAATTAGTTTTTGATGTAGGCAATATTCGAATCTCAAATTTCTTATTCGACAACAAGAAATTTTACCAATTGAGTTAACTAGAATTCACAAAAATACTTAATTAATGCATTACTCGCTCAATATAGAAGTTCTTCAGATATTTTACTTATGATCTATACCCCAAGGGAAGTGTCAAATTGCTACGAAGCTGGCTAATTTGTGTTCTATCTTCATGAGGAAGCAACTAATTATCCTTTAACCGGACCAACCATGCTTAAGGTCCTAGGTTGCGGCTCTTTAACCATTTTAGCATTGTCATCCTCTAAAAACACTAGTTATTTGTAGTTTCTTGCTCAAGTGAGTATTCCAGGTACCAATCTTCCTGCAAAATAATAATAATAATAATTAGATGTATGATAAGGGAAGTTTTGTAACATTGATAAGCTCGTCCATATTAGGCGAAGGTGACGGCCCTAACAAACTCGTCAACTTCGCCCACACGTCCATAAGCTCGAGCAACGGCAAGATAAGGTCGACAGAATCCACCTTTCAACTGACAACGTCACCTTTGGGGAGTCTAACACCTAAAGGTGACGACTGGAATGTGTAGACGAAGGTAGGAAGCTGATGGAAGAATGCTGAAGGGAATAATAGAACCCCTGAAGAGTCTGACATGACCTTACTTGGCTTACACGCATAAGCATATAAGGAAATATTTTGTGCACCACGCTCAAGCCTATTTAAGAAAGTCCTATAAGGAAAGAACTCCGCAAAATACGCAAATAATGGAGGATTTCTCCTACAAGGAAACATCTTCTTAACCAAGGCACGGATGTCAACCCTACACTACTATAAAAACCCCGAGACCCTCGCAAACTAAGGTACGCATAATTTACCCCAGCTCCGGCACTCTAGATTTGTGAAAAGTTCTAACTTGATCTTCGAATGGTATTTAGCCGGCACCATACCAGTGCTCTCTATTAGGTCTTCTCTTTTTGTTGTGCAAGTATTGTTTCAAGCGTGCAAAAATTGTGTGGCTTACTAGTAATTTTTCGGCATCATCAATGTATAACAAAATTCTCTCAAACGTTGGATGGATTTCTCGTAGGTATGGGTTTGATTGACTCTTGATCCAATGTTTGGGCACTCTAGTCTAAGTTTTAGGCCTAAGAGTCCTTGTAATGACATGTTACAGATGGTAAAACATTTCAACCGACTTTAGGTACAGTATCTTAAAAGTTGTATCTTAAATTCCACTCTTAAAATTCAGTTATGTGACTTTTTTCTCATAGATAAAAGTATATTTTTAATTAAGTACAGTCACATGACTGAATTCTAAGAAGAATACTTATAGAGCAACATCTATATACTGCACCTAAATTTTGCCTCAAATATATATATATATATATATATATATATATGATGAGGATAAAATTAGATAGACTAGAGTGACGGTATACGCTTGACAAGGGTGACGAGATGATTTTGTCGTCAGCATTCCTTCAAGGCTGACGGGGTAAACATAAACTGACGGGATAACATAAACTGACGGCGTCAGTCTGTGGGATGATTGATCTGCACGTTTACGTGTATAAGTGAATAACTTGCTCCCCACGTTTCATGAAGCCTAAGGATTCCTATATGGAAAGAATCCCGTAAAATACGCTCAAGAAGACTCCTATAAGGAAAAGACTTCTACTCTAAGGAAAAGATGTCAACCCTCTACTACTATAAAAGCCCAAGCACCCTCACAAACCAAGGTACGCATAATTTACCCTCTCTAGCACTTTAGAGCAGTGAGAATAGTTCTAACTTGACCTTCGGAGGGTGTTTGGCCGGTACCACACCGGTACTCTCTGTTAGGTTATTCCTTTTCGTTGTGCAGGTGCCATTTGCGATCGTACGAGGAACGTGTGACTCATTGGTGGTATTATTTCCAGCATCATTAATATATATTTTTGGAGAAAGTTACCTCAAATATTTTTGGTTGAATGAGTCCATTTAAATATATTTTTTTTGTAAGGAAGTCAGACACATGTAAACAACTTTATGAAGTTGTAAAGGTGCAATAAATAATGCATTAAAAAGTCTCAGAGAATAAAAGAAGGGAAAAACAAGAAATGGTGGATCGCGAGAGTGATAAACATTCATTAGAGTCAGTTAAGAAAAAAGAAAAAAGATTGGCGAGGTCATTAGAGTGATAAATTGTGAAAAAAAATTATTATCCTAAAATAACTCTTAAAGATAAAAGAAAAAAGAAATGATGAGGTCATTAAGAGCTTTTCCCATGTCGGACTCCGTACTTCTTGGATGCCTGAGTGATTGTGACTTGTGAGTTTGTGACAGATGCCAGATGAGGTGTTTTTGGAGAAATTTTTGGTTCCACCCGGAGGACCACTGATGTGGTCCTCCTTGCTCCTGCCAACCAATTAATAAGTGCCATGTGGCTATTTTTCTGATTCAGGTCCACATCAGCAGCAACCCATGTCCTTTAACTCTGGTTAACAAAACCAAACCAAGGTTAAAACAAAAACAAAACTTACCCAGGCGGAAAACCAAAATCAAAACACGCCTCTTTCTTTCTCTCTTCCTCTAGCCCTATTTCCCCAATTCTCTAGAGAAGAAATCCCCATCCCTTTTCGTATGAAATTGAAATTCAAGCCGTGGCTACTACAACAGTGACAGCAACGGCAACAATAATGATAAAGATGAAGATAAAAATAGTGCGATGTCTTTCGCAGAGGCGAGGAGGCTGATGAGATTGGTGAACGTGGAAGCGTGCGAGAGCATGGGCGTCGCTAGATCCGCCGCGTTCGTTCAGGTTCTCAACGAAGCCGGCGTTCTTCTCTTTCGCGACAAGGTCTACTTTCATCCCGATAAGGTCGAAGTCTCTCTCAACCAGCAGCATCTTTGCCGAGAAGCAAAGATAGGACCTAAAGCCCACAAGCTCCGATCGGTTTTGGTGGTCATGGGAATTTTGGGTTTTGGTTTTAAGACTCATGCCCCTATTCGATCTTAACAGGGAGGTGGTTTATGAGATGGAGGCATACAGTTTTTTATTTTTTATTTTTTATATATTTATGGGAATTTGAATGTTGTTGTTGATGCTGCGAAATTGATGTCCCAAAGTTTTGAAGAAAGATTGTATCAGTGGCTTTGAAGGCAATGGTGTGCATTAAGGTGTGTTGGGTGATGCATAGTTGTGTGCGTTGAGGGGTGCAATGGGGTGCACGGGCTGCTGCTGTATTGTGCGTGGGCTGCTGCTGTGAGGTGCGTGGGCTGCTGCTTCAGCATGTACCAAAAAGTTGAGCACTTGGTTGGGATGGTCAGGGGAAGTTAGTTTGTTGGGCAGTTAGAGCAGGGTTGTTAATCATTGGGTAGTAAATTAGTTAGTTAACATGGATTTTGTTACATAAATAAGCTGGATTGTATTGATGAGGGTCACAAGGAATAACACAGTTGATTTCACTTGCTTCGTTTATTGCTCTGTTTTTGGTGTTTGAATCTCTCTGTAAATTTTGTTCATTTTGGCAATAAAATTTCTCAATTCTTGGGCAGCTTGTTGTTGAGTTGGAGCTTGTTCCCAATTAAGGTGCTGATTCATCTTTAAAAAGGGACATGGAAGAAAGAATTCTAAAACATCATTTCCCTCCCAAAACCGGGCCACACACAATATCTAATAACAGGATCATAAATACATTAAAATAACCACATCTTTGAGCAAAGAAAACAAATTGAACCGTGACTTATCTCTCCCAAGTCCCAACATCCAATAAAAAAAGGCCACATAACCATCTTTTCTTACTCAGCTCCACATCAGCCTTAACCATTAACTTAACTATAATTAAAAAATCAAACCAAGGTTAAATCTCAGCTATACTTACAGACTTACTCACTTACCCGGAGACCCAAAATCAATTAGCCAAAATCAAACCCTGTTAACCCACTGTGTTAGCCATTTCTCACCCAATTTCTAAAACACAAAATTTTATTTTACCCGCTCAATCCTCTTCCCTCTCCCTTCCCGCATCATTGGACGAGCCTTTCAAACAATCTTATGTTGGGTTTTCTTTCTTCTCCCTTGGATGAATAGTGAGTTGTACTCACTGTAAGCTATGGCTGAAGTAGTTCCTGGAATCCACACACCACCATTGCAACTAACCAATATTGATCAAGGTATGTATGTTACAAAGACTCAATTCACTCTTCAATGTATCATTCTCTTGCTTTGTTTTGTTTTCATGTAGTTTACAAATATAGTATATTCTACGTGTTTGATAAAAACCCAAGATAAGAAATAATTAAAATAATGAAATTTTTATGTGTTGTTTTCTTTCTATCTAGTTTATAGATATTAAAAATTAAATTTTTATGAGTTTATGGTATGAATCGTTAGAACCCATTCCATACCCCTGCCTACTTTTTGTTTTTGGGTTTATTAGATGCCACTCTGTTTCTTTGTTTTTGAAACAGAGCACAAGTTAAGTTCTAAACGTACCTTAAGTCCAAAATGTAAAAATAGTTAAAAATTAGAATTTGTACAGTTAATAGTTTATACGCACACACCATTCTTATTTCTTTTTTTATTATCCTTTTAATTTGAGTTTCCTTAGAAATGTGTTTTGTGATGTTTTTAATTATAGATATTAGAGCTGATGAAGAACTACAAGATGTTGAAAATTTGCTTGGAATGGTGGTGCACAGTGAGGAGGAAGCATATAAATTGTATAATGATTATGCTATACGAATTGGGTTTAGCGTTCGAAAAGAAAAACTCAGATATGCAAAAAATGGTGTAAGACAGAGAGAGTATGTGTGTTCGAAAGAAGGATTTCCACGAGATGGTGACCATTTGGATGATAAGAAATTCAAAAGATTACAAACTAGGACTGGTTGTGAAGCTATCAGGTTTACAGTGACAAATGGTGAGTGGAAGGTTACTCATTTCAATTCTAATCATAATCATGAGCTTGCAAAGCCTGAAGAAAGACCGTTTTTAAGGTCGAATCGAAAAATAACTGATGCTCAGTTAGGTGTAATAAGAACTTTTAAAGAAGCGGGCATAAGAACAGTAAGTACATATTCCTATTTAGTTGAGGAAGCTGGGGGATTTGAAAATGTTGGGTTTATAAAACGAGATTGCTATAATGCGGTGAACAAGCATAAGTTAATCAATGTTGAGGCTGGAGATGCTCAAAGTTTAGTAAACCATTTTAAACAAAAGCAAGCAGAAGATCCTATGTTTTTTTATGCAATTCAAGTTGATCAAGAAAATCGAATGACAAATTTTTTTTGGAGAGATGGTAGATCAAGAATTGATTATAACTCTTTTGGAGATGTTATATGTTTTGACACTACATATCGAACTAACAAGTATAATATGATATGTGCCCCATTTGTAGGTGTCAACCATCATTGGAAGAATGTACTTTTTGGTTGTGCATTTCTATTGGATGAAACAACTGCTTCGTTTACTTGGTTGTTTGAAACATTCTTGGAATCAATGGGAAATCAAAAACCAAAGACAATTTTTACTGACCAATGTCAAGCAATGAAGAATGCCATAAGAGTTGTGCTTCCTGATACTTGTCATCGCCTATGCTTATGGCATATCTCAAAAAATGCTGCAGAAAATTTACCAAGGCATTATGGGAATCCTGAATTTAAGAGTAAGTTTAATAAGATTCTTTATAATTGTGAGACAGAAATAGAGTTTCAGTCTTGTTGGGATGCCTTGCTCAGAGATTACAATTTGGTGGGTAATAAGTGACTTAACACCTTATATGAAAATCGTGAAAGGTGGTGTTCAGTTTTTAGTCATAACATTTTCTCTTGCCGAATGAAAGCTTCATCCAGGAGTGAGAGTACAAATAATGTTTTTCAACATATGGCATGCAAAACAATGAGACTAACAGAATTTGTACATGAGTATGAGAAAGCTTCAAAAAATATGCGCACAGACGAGTTAGAAGAAGATTTTCGTTGCAAACAAGGTACGTCTTTTCAAATAGTCCAAAATTGTGGACTTTTGCAACATGCATCATCTGTTTATACTCGTACAATGTTTAAAAGATTTGAGTTAGAAATTACTTCTACCTTGGGGGTCACACACAAAGATGTTAATTCTGATGGAGAGTCTTTCACCTATGAAATCATTGAAGGAGGTGGTCGAAGGGTTCATGTTGTCTATTTTAACTCCTTAAATAATGAAATCACGTGCAGCTGTAAAATGTTTGAAACATTGGGGTTACTATGTCGACATGCTTTGCGAATACTTATTGTGAAAAATGTAACAGAGCTTCCTGATCAATATATTTTGAAACGATGGACAAAAAATGCAAAGAAAGATAATGTTGTATGTGATCATACAAAATCAGCGGATGCAAATGATGAGTTGTCATTGACATCACGCCGTAATGAATTAATGCGCTCAGTTTATGAATTTTTCACAAGAAGTGCAGCAACAACTCAGCATACTGAAATGTGCAAAAGAAAAATTAGAGAGATGATAGAATTTGTTGAGAAAGATATGGAGATGTTAAGTGGGGCAAGAGATGATGGTGAAAAAGAAAATAGTTTTGTGGATAATAACATCTCTGGTGATGTTGAGAAGACTAATTGCTCACTTAATAATTTACCTATATTAGATCCCCCATGTGTGCGACCAAAAGGAGTCACAAATGCGAGAATGAAAAGCAATATGGAGAAGCGTAAAAGGAAGGCATTAAAAGATATTACAAGATCAAGTAACTCTTTTTCTTTTTAAATTTTAAATGTTAGTTCAATGATTTAATTATTTATTTGTTGTGAATAATGCCCAATATTTCCTCTCTTTTTTTAGAACAATTGCCCAAGAGAGGACTTCCAGCAAACTCTGCCCAAGAGAGGACTTCCAGCAAACTATGCCAGCCGATGCACCCATCTAATGTACCAATGGATGAGAACTACAATAATCAAGTATGATCTAAGCCCTTTGCATCCTCTTTTTTATTTATTTTTAAATGATCATACATTTTAATCTCTTATAGTCTTTTATAGATATTTCATTCTCTGGGCATGCCAATGACTAGTAGTTCAAACCATTTTCAACTATCAAATCAGGTACAAGTAAAAAATAAAATAAAATGATATATGCACTAGTATTTAATTTTTATAAATATCTACCATTTGATGTTGAGAACATATGAATGTAGATCCCTTTTTCTTATTGGAGTGGTGCTTCTCCAAATGTTAGCTTAACAAGCATGCTTCAAAGTAACAATTGCTTAAATCATTTAAGTCAGGTAAATATACTTGCTATTTTTATTCCTCATTAGTTATGTTTATTTATTTGTATCAATGGTTATCACTTTGTTACTAATAATTGAAAATGTCTATATCTAATTTTGCAGAATTCTTTCTTAAATGGTTTTACGCAACTAAATCCAGGACAAAAGTGATTTGACTTGAAAGATTTTTGATGAGTATTCAATTCAGAAGACTCTTGACAAGTATGCAACTAACAAGTATAGATCGATGATGAGAGGAGTGAAAGCTGTAGGGAATGTTATTTTTGTATATTGAAGGCAATGAAAATAGGCTGATTTTTAGGATATGTTAGAATACATTCCTTTTTGTATATTTTCTTTTGTTATGCCTTCTCATCCTCTAGACAAAAATTGTATTATTCAACACTGTTCTTCATCCAATTGAATATAACTAATATAAATGAAAAGTATTTTCATTTCAGCAGTGATCAGCTTCTTCAACATCATAATCTAAACTTGGCACTATGTCTAACCTTATTGACCATTCTGCACACATCTGGAAACCTGATTTAATCCGTTCCCTATACCCTCATACTATTAGTGCAAAAATTCTTAAAACCTCCATCTCCAAGGTAGGTGCTAGCCAAGACAAATTGTTGTGGAAACATTCCAAGTCTGGTAAGTACCAAGCGGAAAAAGGCTACACCAGCACTCTTAGTATGGAGGCTAGTCTAACTATTCAATCTTTGATTTGCAGGTATCAGGTGGCTTTCAACAACCAAAACACTTCTTAACACCAGCCTACAAGGCAAAAAAACACCCAACAAGGATTAGGTGATACTTGACAAATGATCATTAAGATAGCAAGTGCAAGGTTAAGGAGGAGCAAAAGGAAGTGGTCAACTTTGCAGATGATCATTAAGCTTGATGATAGTTAAGCTTGTTGCAGCCATGCCCTTAATGCTGGGAAAGAATCTTATTGCTCTTCAAAGCACCTAGCAGAAGATACAAGTAACAACTTTAAATCCTTTCCCTTAGCTTATTTACATTTTCCTTTCTTCACTATCTCTAAGATAAAATGAATTTCTTTCCTGCAGAGTCCTTAAGGAGTACCATGCTACTTTTGTGGAAACAGTGCCTTTCAAGTCAATTGCAACATTCACTATTTTCCAAACAATTTATTTGCTTACATGCCTTTCAAGTCAATTGCAACCTAGCATTTGTATAACTTTTGTGTATATCTCCCTTTGAGATTTTGATACCCTAATCTCATCCTTAACAAGTTTCAACCCCTCTTCAAGGAGAATTTATGTTTATTTTTTATTTCTCCCTCTTCAAGGAGAATTTATCTTAGTTTGCTAGTTGGTTCCTTCTCAAGGAAAAGAAAAAAAAAAAGGTTTGCTAATTTATTCATGGTTAGGAATTTGATGGGAGTGGAATGGTGTTTTAGTAGGTGCCTTATGTGCATGGCAGATGGTATTTGTAAGATGGAGTCACTGCAACATGAAATAAAATTTCTGGAAAGTGATTTTTTGAACAACCGCCATGGAAATTCCTGTCCAGTTATTATGACATTTTTAGTTTCGAAATGTTCCTATTGTGTAGATTTATCCATGTACTCTAAAAATGTGATATTGAGAAATTGGATGATTTCTTATTGGAGTGGACTTTACAAGTCTTTGATGCCTGTAATGAAGCTAGTGTGAAACTGTAATGTACTTATGTTTTTGCTTGCATGCCTGTATGAGAGAGACTTTAATTTTAATTTGATATATTTATATCTTCTATATTACTTGTAACTTCTATTTGTTACCCAATGTTTTAATTGCATGCAAGTATCTCTTTCTTCTTTGCCCATTCACTAGGGCGTGTTGGCATGGAACCACTCTAGCTATCCATTCTTCAGATTTCTCTGACCTGTCTGTTCAACATTGGCTGCAACAAATTATTTCTAGACATGAACTGGAAAATTTGGACTCTATGTCTTATTTACAGGATGTTTTCATTACCCTTTGGGCTATTTGGAACCATCGGAACAGAGTAGTGCATCAAGGAATCATCCCTAATCCAATGGAAGTTATTCTAATTGCTAAAAAATTTTCTTGCAGGTATAAGGCCTCTGCTACAACTTCCACTGGAGCTCTTTTGGAGGCTGTTATTGAAGCTGGTTTGGTAGCTAAAGCTCAATGTTTTCCAAATGTCTTGTTCCTCAGTGATAGCAAAAAACTTATGCAGACAGTTAAGAAGAAATATGCCACGGATTGGATGGACAGCACTAGGCTCGCGGACTACTGCTTCCTGAATCAGAATGGCTTGTTTTGTGATCTTTTTTGGGTTCCTCATGTTGTTGTGAAGGATATTTGGTCTATAGCTAAAGTGGCAACACGTTTGCCAATTCACTATTGCTATCAGTTTCCAGTTGGTTCTTTGTAATGCTACTGTAACTTTTGTTTTCTCCCTTCAGTGGTATGGAAAAAAATTGCATGCAAGTAGCATGTGATCTGTATGCCCTTTTTTTATTTCCAAGTTTATGCAGCTATGCAATTTCTGTGAATGCACTAACTAAAAGAAATAGTACATTAATTATATTAGGGACGGCTAGATCTTGCTCACTGCTGGAAGAGATAAGGCACGGTTCAATTTGTTTTCTTTGCTCAAAGATGTGGTTATTTTAATATACTTATGATCCTGTTTTATTTGTTTTAGAATTCTTTCTTCCATGTCCCTTTTTAAGATGAATCAACACCTTAATTGGGAACAAGCTCCAACTCAACAACAAGCTGCCCAAGAATTGAGAAATTTTATTGCCAAAATGAACAAAATTTACAGAGAGATTCAAACACCAAAAACAGAGCAATAAAGGAAGCAAGTGAAATCAAATGTGTTATTCCTTGTGACCCTCATCAATACAATCCAGCTTATTTATGTAACAAAATCCATGTTAACTAACTAATTTACTACCCAATGATTAACAACCCTGCTCTAACTGCCTAACAAACTAACTTCCCCTGACCATCCCAACCAAGTGCTCAACTTTTTGGTACATGCTGAAGCAGCAGCCCACGCACCTCACAGCAGCAGCCCACGCACAATACAGCAGCAGCCCGTGCACCCCATTGCACCCCTCAACGCACACAACTATGCATCACCCAACACACCTTAATGCACACCATTGCCTTCAAAGCCACTGATACAATCTTTCTTCAAAACTTTGGGACATCAATTTCGCAGCATCAACAACAACATTCAAATTCCCATAAATATATAAAAAAAATAAAAATAAAAAAAATAAAAAACTGTATGCCTTCATCTCATAAACCACCTCCCTGTTAAGATCGAATAGGGGCATGAGTCTTAAAACCAAAACCCAAAATTCCCATGACCACCAAAACCGATCGGAGCTTGTGGGCTTTGGGTCCTATCTTTGCTTCTCGGCAACGATGCTGCTGGTTGAGAGAGACTTCGACCTTATCGGGATGAAAGTAGACCTTGTCGCGAAAGAGAAGAACGCCGGCTTCGTCGAGAACCTGAACGAACGCGGTGGATCTAGCGACGCCCATGCTCTCACACGCTTCCACGTTCACCAATCTCATCAGCCTCCTCGCCTCTGCGAAAGACATCGCACTATTTTTATCTTCATCTTTATCATTATTGTTGCCGTTGCTGTCACTGTTGTAGTAGCCACGGCTTGAATTTCAATTTCATACGAAAAGGGATGGGGATTTCTTCTCTAGAGAATTGGGGAAATAGGGCTAGAGGAAGAGAGAAAGAAAGAGGCGTGTTTTGATTTTGGTTTTCCGCCTGGGTAAGTTTTGTTTTTGTTTTAACCTTGGTTTGGTTTTGTTAACCAGAGTTAAAGGACATGGGTTGCTGCTGATGTGGACCTGAATCAGAGAAATGGCCACATGGCACTTATTAATTGGTTGGCAGGAGCAGGGAGGACCACATCAGTGGAAATTTCTCGTGTTTTTGGGTTGGGGACAGTTATGGCAATTGATTAACAACGGAAGTCATCGTATTCACGTACTTTCTTTTTCGGAATTAATCATTTGAGATGGAGGGCGTTTCGTTAGAACAACGTTGTTTGAATATTGTAAAAATATGTTAGGGTAAAAAAATGTTGAAAAATACTTCTTTTATTATTTAAATAATGAAAATTATTGTTTAAACAATGTTATTAAATAGGTCCAAAATTATTAGTTTGATATGGAAAACGGATTGAGGCACATGTGAAATTTATCTAATAAAAAATTGGTATAAGTTAATGAGGTGACTGAAAATAGAAATGGAGTGATAAGTGAAACTAAAAAAAAATTAACTCTATTGACTCTACATCATATAAAATTGGTAAAAAATGTGACATAAAGTAAAATAATTTGACATAAAGTTGTTTCTCAACGGAGACACTTTATGGTTCCCGTTAACACTACCTTTTAAATATAAGATATAAAAGTAGTATCTTCAAATGTCCTAGTTGAACTAATATTCTATATATGTAATAATCTAAACTAACATCAATAGTACTACTACAATTCATCATTCATGTGCATAAGCATGAGTTACATACTAGTTAGTAGTACAGTAACTACTTAAAATTGAAAAATGGACTAGCTAAAATAAATTTAAATTAATTTTTAAAGTGAGTTTTTGAAAATTTTTAGATAAAACTCCTTTGAAAGATCTAAAGAGGATGGTTCATCCTCCATCTAGTGTGACCAGGATTCGATTCAAATTGTCACTCTAATATTTAGAACTTATGTCTCTTAACTTCCATATAAATTAAAAGTAAAAAACGGGTATTGTGACATTGCGCTATCGCCAACTTTTCTAATTTAGTGCTTAGATTAAGCAATTATATATGTGGATTCCAGTTACCTTAACTAGTAAAATCTCTGTTGATAAAAATTTATCATAAAAAATGGACACCATAGGTTGAAACTTAAAAAAAAAAAAAAAAGTAACTATGTATCTTCAAAACACTGTTCAATAGAAAAGAGGATCGGTTCCACCATTTTTCAAACAACTACACATGATATATATGTGCGTATTTTCTACTATATGTAGTACTCTGTCCTTTTTTTTCTTTTTTCCCCCCCCCCCCCCCCCCCCCTTTTTCTTTTGCTATGTTCTTGTGTGATAGAAAGAATGCCATCAGTTTTACCTTGCAACAAAATTAATCAGGCTTCTTCTCTAAAAATGATTGATCCAAATTTAAATAATACATTAGTTGTCAAAACCAAGATTTTTGAAAAGTTATAAGCACCGACCAAATTAAAGTTGCATATGAGCACAATTTTATTGTAAAACTGCAAAGGATGTGACCTATAGTTTTACTTACTATCAACTTCGTACAACCGTTTATTAATCTGGATCACAATATCCATAAACATGTATGTTTTAAACCTAATCTAGGCTTTGAGAGAGAGAGAGAGAGATTTACGAATAAATTGACAAAAGAACTACTAACTGACCATTGAAACGGTTTTGCATTGTTGCTTCACATGTCACTTAAAACAATATCTTGTTCGTATCAAAAAAAAAAAAAAAAAAAAAAAAAAAAAACAATATCTTGTTTGGAAAGAAAGTAGAGTAGCAAAAAGTATATATCACCATGTAATGATCATAAAAAAATGTCAAAAGATGTTGTACTTCCAGCTTATGTTCAATAACCGCGAGAGAAGCCTCTAATTATTTCTGAACAAACCACTTGTGTTCTATCAGAGCCACGAGGAAGCCTCTAATTGTCTTTGAACAAACCACTTGTGTTCCACCAGAGCCACGAGAAAGCCACTAATTATGCTTCAACCGGACTAGCTTGCTGAAGGTCCTAGGTTGTGGCTCTCTAACCATATAGCCTCTTCCTCCACTAGAAACAGAAGTTACATGTAGTATCTTGCTCAAATGAGTGTTCCATATATGAATCTTCCTGCATAATTCTTACATTACTTCCGCGCAATAATATTGAAATAATTAATTTATATATAACAGGTTTGTCTCAAACGTTAGGTACAGATGTGGGATGGATTTCTCGTTGGGCATGGGATAGATTCAATGTTTGGGCTCCCTAGACTGAGTTTGGTTGGAGGGAAATTAGAAGAAAAGAATCTGTACAGGTTTGGCACAAAATACAGACTCCTATACACATAAAATCAGTACTCAGAGCGGTTGCAATGACATTTTATTGATGAGTAAAGTGATATAAATTTTTGGTTTTGTGAGGCCGTAATATCAATAAATCTTTTCCCAAGGTAATCAAAGTATATGGTAAGAAGATTATGAAGTCGTATGGGTAATAAATATTGCTTTAGAGAGCCTTAAAGATTAATATATATGTTCTCGGTTATTTATTTAAAGAATAAATATATATATTTATTTATTTATAATTTCATGTAAATTTCATAGATCGAAAAGTAGAGAAACTTAACTTTCCGTTGTAATTATTGACTTATCAACCAAAATTTTGAAAAAAAAAAAAGAAAAAGAAAAATTGCTTTTTTCTTAATCATCTTTTATCTTGCCCTTGAAGAACCCTAACAACATGAGAATGTAATGGACTCATCTTCTCTCCCTTCCTTCACTCTGGCTGGGATGCTTTTGGGATCAGTTCTTCCAAACATGTTATAGATATATGTGGGACTTTTCACATTTCTTCTTTTCCTGATAGGTCCTTTTTGAGATCAAGAGAATTGAAGGGACTCGTCAATTCAAGTGAGAGAGGCTTCTCCATCTCTTGTGAGAGTTCAGCTGGAGACTCGTCAATGGAAAATTTTGAATTATAGATATTTTCATTGAAAACACTATAATATATCAATTGAATTATAAGATTTTTGACAGAAAACAAGCAAATAGTTAACCCTATGTTTGGATGGAGCTTCTCCTCTCCTACCATTCCAAACATAGAAAGAGAGTGTGTGGAGGTTTGCCCTCTGTTGGTGAAAATGCTGCAACGCCCTCCTCCTCTTCATATAATTACCTCAAAATTTTCTTAATTATAACGAAATAAAAATTGAACCAAATGTATATACGCACGATGTTTTCTCTTGGAACGGATGTACGATATATGGTTCTTTGGCTAAAAGTAAAACTTCTTCAGATGATATTGGTATAGGCGTATAGTATGTATGATAATTCAGACCAATACTTTATTTTGGACCAAACAAAATGGTGGCTGTACCTTTTTGGATTAAAATGCCAAGCTGTTATCAGTTTCACAAAGATTAAGAATAACAGGTTTAATGACTGGAAATGGTTCCAGCATCCATAATTTTTACCACAAAAATTGAAACATTATTATTTTTTTTTTCTCTGCATCATATATTTCTACTCCCACATATATGCTACAGAAGCAGCTCTTGGAGAAAGATTAATTACCTGCTTTGTGATCTTCCACTGGAATTTCAATGTACCACCATCATCATCATCATCATCTGCATCTTCTCCTTGGTTGGTGTTTTGAGAAGAGTAATACTCAGTTAAACAGCTGGAGAGAGAGAGAGCCATATATGTTTTTAGAAAATGCTCAAGACTCTTTGAGCTTGAACCTTCCTGATGCCTTTGGCTTCTATTTTTAAGCGTTGTGTCTTGTGTGCATGTGTGGTGGATACTGGTGGGTGCATGTGTGGTGGGAAAATTACCACGGAGGCGGTTTTTATGTCAGAATAAATCTGTACGAAAAAATAAATACATATAAAGGTGTCATTGAAGAGGTTTTTCTGTCCGAATAAATCTGTATTAAACATAAATACATATAAAGGTGTCATTGAACTCAGAATAAATCTGTACGAAAAAATAAATACATTTAAAGGTGTCATTTTTCCAAGAATATCCTCTTCCATTGTATATATTATGTATGGAGTCTATGGCGATGGAATTTTATTATAAGCAAAAGTTTATAGCAGAATTTTTTTTTTTTTTGAGAAGAATGTGGAGCAGATTTTAAAGGTAAGAATAGAACATATATTTCATGTATATATAATATAAAAAAAATGACTAAAGTGCAAAACATTCTCCTAAAGTTTGAAAGTCTTTTTCTTTTATATATATATATATATATTTAAAAAAAAGTTTGGAAGTCTTTTGATATTGTTCTCTTAAAGTTTCAAAATTTTGATATGCTCTCCTAACATTAGGAGGTCATTTTGATTGGTAGCTCTCTGTTTATTTTTGTTAATATGTCCGTTAAATAAATGTCACATAAACCTTTTACCTATACTAATTAGTCCAATAAAATGATGTTGTGTAAACCATGTAATTAAATAAAATAAAATAAATCCTAAAATCTAATAAAAAATAATTTATATTCTTTTCTTTTTAACATTATTAATTATTATTGTATGAACAATTATTTTTTCTCAAAATCTTTTCCACATTTTATTGTTGATCTACCAAATTGTTGTAAAGAATTGGAACCCAAAAATAAAAATTTGAATCTTATATTTAGAATTTGACAAAACTAAAACAACAACAAAAGTTATATGTAGGCGCGAGCGTGACCACCACCAGTGGTGGAGAAAATCGGGCATGGCTTCTGCAGCCTCCTCTATCGCTGCCGCCTCCTACTTGTTGGATTTCACATTAGATTCCCCACCGAGACTCACTCACTCACTCTCACAGCCAATTGATTCAAGCATTGATCCAAAGCTCTTAGATTCTTCCACGATAAGCTCCACTTATTTTACCAAAAAAAAGATAAGCTCCACTTATCCCTCACACCATCAAGCACGAGAAAAGTCAAAACAAATCTAATTGTATCCAAATCCTTTTATATATATATATATATATATATCAATCCAAACCCAAATTTGAAAATAAAGAAGAGAAAAGTTTTTAGGTTTTGTAATTTTTGTTGCTGTTGTTGTTTCGATTTTGTCAAATTCTTGGTATGAGATTCAAAAAAAAATTTGATTCTGAATCTTTAGAAAACTTTGGTTGATTGATAATTGATTGTGGAAAAGATTTTGAGAAAGAAAAATTGTTCATTATGTTTATCCAAGAAAATGTTAAAAAGAAAAGAAAGGAAAATAAAAAAATTTTAAAATTTTTTTATGATTTATTTAATTACATGGTTTATATGGCATCATTTCATTGGACCAATTAGTATAGGTAACAAGCTTATATGGCACTTATCAAACACACCAACAAAAAATGGATAGAGAGGTTGCCAATCAAAATGACCCCCCTAACGGTAAGAGAGCGGCTCAAAATTTTGATATATTAGGAGAAAAAATTTATAGTAAAAAAACCCCAAAATTTGAAGGGTGTGTTTTGCACTTAACCAAATAAAAGTGTTTTACTTTTTGCCACCTTCTTCTAATGTTACTTTAATCTTTTAAAAACTCGAGTTTTTCAAATTTTTATTATATATATATATATATATTATGTTTAAATTTTATAATGATTCTTTATAAAACCTTTTATATTTAACTATTTATTAGAATCTCGACACATCATTTTTTCTCTCTAAATAGTAGATAGATAGTTCAATAAATAAACAATAATCATTACTAGCATTTTAATTAATAGGCAGTATGCATGTGTAGAGATTTTTTTTTCTTTTATCAAAAAAGTATAGGTAGATTTTTATTTATTTGTTTATTTTTAAATATAGGTAGCTAGAAGTAGTTATCTATGAGTTCATTTAGAAACAACTTATTTAGTTTTTTATTGAAAACTTTTTGCTGAAAATGTGCTAAAATATACTTGTACTTTAAATTTTTTGAAAAAGTGAGAAAAAGTAGGGAAAAATGAGGTTTTAAAAAACTATACATAAAAGCTAATTAAAAACTAAAACTTAAAACTGATGCCAAACTTGCCCTATATATACTATAAAACCGAAGCCTGTTAACTATTTTTTGATCTCATAAGTATTTGTCACATAAGTTTTGAAGCTCCCATAATTTTCCATATCATTATTATTTCAAATTTAGTTTATCATTTGGTTTTTAAAATTTTTCTTAAAAACCCAAAGACTCCAAGAAACTGCAGTCCGCAAAGATCCTATTCTTGAAAATGCAGTCTTCAATATTGCTCCTTCTTAGTGTCCATTTGGGATCCGCTTATTTTGCTGAAATTGAAAATTTTTTGTTGAAAGTACTGTAGATAAAGATAAAAGTTAGCTGTAATAGTACAGTAAGACTCATAAATAATATTAAAAGTGTAGTGGGACCTATGAATAGTAGCAAAAATAAGCTGAATAATAAAATAAATTGGTAAAAATAATACATGCCAAACAGACACTTACCGAGTCACTGTTAGTTTAGGAGTGGAGAAAATTGGCATATAACACCTATTTTCAAACATATTCGTTAGTTAGCATCATTTTCAAACTAACATCTCGAGTTTGTTAGACTTGATTTCACTGTAGCAACTCGAGTCACACAAACTTGAGTTCCATGTAAACTCAACTCTTTAAAATTCGATTTCTCTAAAACAAAAACAGAATCATGAAGCAACAAACCCTTTGAAATCAAAACAGTAACACGAAGCAACAAACCCAAGCTCTAGGCGGCAACTCAAACTGAACCCAGACGGCAATCAGGATCGGGATGAGGTCTGAACCTAGGTGGCAATTGGGATCAAGATGAGGTTGTGGTGTGTTTGTTGGGTTTGGTTTTCTAGGTTCCGATCGGTGTGTCTATTGGGTTTGGTTTTGCAAGTTCTGATCGGTGTGTTTGTTAGGTTTTGATTTGGTCTTGTTGGTGAAGACCTATGAATGATTTGAAGGTGAGATCTAGAAGGATACTATACAATATTGTGAGAAATTGAAGGTGAGAGTGAAACTTAAAGCTCACATGTGAGGAGCTAAAGTTGTTCGTGAATTTTGTTCTTTTAGTTTTGTTTTGAAGAACTTGAGTTTTTAACAAACGCATGGAAATCAACTTTCCAAGACTCAAGTTGCTACAGTGAACTCAAGTTTTAAAGACTCGAGATGTTAGTTTGCTAATAAGTTTGAAAAGGTGCTAACTAACAAATATGTTTGAAAATTGGTGTTATATGCCAATTTTCTCCATTTAGTAGTTTGGGGAGGATTGCTATAATACCCAAAAAACACCTGCAATACTCTCTCTCATTTAGCACTTTGTGCGTGAAAAGTATCTAGATGCAAAGATTTTTTTTTTTTTTGGGTGTTCCTCACTGAGTACATAATTTCACAATATTATACATAGTACATAATTGAGAGTCTCACCACAAATTTCACAATATTATTTGGAATACTGATCATTGTAGCTTCAGTCAAAATAAATATATGTAATTTTATTTAATTATCTGGAGCATTGCACAAATTAATGATAATATATATATATATATATATATATATATATATATTAATAGGTAAAGTTTAGAGAAAGTTAAATTAGAATTTGGAATTAGAATATAATTTTTGTGCAATATATATATTAATAGGTAAAGTTTTTAAATTTTTATGCCAAGTGAGTTAATGAGTGAAAAATACAAAGAATCTAATATTAATGAACTATAAAATTAAAAAAAAAAAAAAAAAAAAAAAAACCAATCACATATACTCAATAGAAATCATTACACAACAAATATCATAACACGTTCTATCTTATTAAATTTTTTTTTTTTAAATGATCATAAGTAGTATTAAATTTAGGTAAGAATTTTAATATGTGACTAATTACGTTTACTTTAAAAAAAATAATTTGACTAATTATTTATATTTTTATGATAAAAATTGTGTTTAATTTTAAATATATCTATACATATGCATGTGTTACATTTTTTTTTTTAATTAATTTGACTAATTATTTATATTTTTATAATAAAAATTGTTTTTAATTTTATATGCATTCATGTATTTGTATGGGTTGCATGCTAGTTCAGTATAAATGGTAAGGAATACGAGGTTTGCATTGTGTTTTGGTATTTAATTTGAAACATATAGTTTTCTTTATTTTGACCCTACACCTATGACTTGCCTATCATCACTTGATGGGTTTATAGAAGTCCCAAACATCTATTATATTAATTCTTTGATTTGGGTCTTCGGTTTCTCGTTCACTCTTTCATGGCATAGTCTAGACTATGCCACGAATTTTTATTTTTTAAAATTTTATTTGTTTTTCATTCTTTTACTGTAAGATCATTCACACATATTTCAACCCGCACTTTATATATATATATACACACACACACAAAATACATTTTTATTAAATGAACCACCCATTGTTGTTCAAAAGAGTAATTATTTTTTAATACATTTCAAGTTATATCAAGTTTACGAAATTTGGTAACAATTTCCCTTACTCTAATGTTCGAGGTTACCACAAAATTTCTTTTATATAAATAAAATTATGTTGTTCATATCATATACTATATGGCATCTAAATCCAAACCAAAACATATGTATATATAAAAGATTAAAAAATAGTTTTGAGAACAAAAAAAAAAGAAAAACGAAAAAGAAAAATCAACTTTGAGAACCATTAAAAAAGAGAAAAAAAAGTAACAAGCTTTGAGTATGAGGATTATATAAACATCTAACTTTGAATATATACAAAAACCAATGAATTTGATATGAAAGTAGTGCATTTAATTTGATGCTATTGAGAATACTCAGCATTATGTTATGTTCACCAAATTGCATTAAAAAAAGATTATTTTCCAAAAATATATTTTTTCCCATTCTCTCAGTTATATCAACACCCAAACATACGGACCTAACCTTCATTTTTTTTTAAAACCTAAAGTTTAAGTATTTTGTAAATCATTAATAAGATTGATCCAAAAAATAATTATTCTAAAGAAAGAGAGGAAGGACAAGGGTGAGACTTAAGAGCCTTTACCCCATCCAAAATTGCCAATAGTATTGACTCTATTGAAGACCTAGAGGTATTCATGATCTGTGGACAAATTGGTAATATTTTTTGAGGTAATTAATAGCTTCAATTTGGTAGCGTCACTTAAGTTTAAGTATTTATTAGGTTCAGGACTTAGGAGAAGGGGCCATAGGTGTAAGTCAATTAGTTATTTATATTTTAGGACGAATTAAACGAAATTGCTAAAATTTTAAACAAAAAATTTTAGGCCAAAATGCAAAACTCACCCTTTAAGGTTCATCACTTTTTATTTCGTCCTATAAGTTTGCATTTTGTCATTTCAATCTTTTAAGTTTCAATCATCCTCAATTCAATCTTCCGTTAACATTCCATCCATGTCTGCCGTTAACCATATTTAATTTTTATTTAATTATTTACTTCTAAAATTAAAGAAAAAATGTTAATTTAAAATTTTTTTTTAAAAAAAAAAAACCCAAAAATTAACCCCCACCCACGTCGTCCATCACTCCATCCCCACACCTGAATGTTAGGACATATGTGATTTGATGTTAAGAACATATATCAATATTTTATGTAATTGGTTAATCTTTTGACAAAACGCACTTTACTTGTAATTGAATAGATTTAGGATGTGTTTAATGCTTCAAGAAATAAGGTTTCAAGTTCAAGTGTTAAAGCCATACAAGTCTGTCCAAGAATCAAGTGACAAAGTGCAAGATTTTAAAGCTCAACAGCTAGTATCTATCGAGGTATAAAAAACTATGAAACCCGAAGCTTGACAGCTAGCTCGATAGATACCCTATCTATCGAGGTTTATGAAACTCAGTTTTTCAAAACTGTTTTTCATCCAATCCGTGAGTATGTGTTTAGGTTTTCTTTTCTCACAACACTAAACATATATAAGGATTATTTTAAGGGCCGTAAAAGGTTGCATAGTTGCACAAGTGTGGAGTAGAGTCTTGTTCATGCAAATTGTGACTGGAGACAAAATTTACCCTAGTTCATCTTTCTATTGAAGAAGCAGCTGTGTTTGTACACTGTAGGGTTTTGTGATCAAGGAGTTTCTTGATTTTTATCGTGTGATGAACTGAAGAACTTTGCAGCCAACATTTTTCTCAAGTTGGTGATTAAGTTGCGTACTAGGATCCGTGCAATTGGTTAGTCACGTAATGGGAGGTGTGCATTGAAAATGAAAGATTTTCACTACAGAATAAGTCCAATTAGGTATTGGGGTAAGGGTTCAATTGTAGGTTGGTATAAAGTACTTGAGTTCCTTTACTTGTAACCGCTTGTTTTGATAATAGTGGATTTTCGGGAGTAGTGACGTTAAAATCAGCCGGTGGGGTTTTTGCCGTGTAGGTTTTCCCCATTCGTAAACAAATCAAAGTGTCAATTTATTTTCCGCTGCATACTTAGTTTAATTGGTGATTTGTTTGTGCTACCACGCATCTTGCATGTTAATTTGATTAATTAATAAACTTGGCTAATTAATCAATTAATTCATCACAATGGGTCAATACATTCTTGGCCTATCACTGAAGAACCCCACTTTTTTTCAATTGTAAGAACATACTTGAACAACAAAGAGCCAGTAATGACGGTGGTGTTGTTGGGTTGGCTCGGTTCCAAGGCCAAGCACCTCAAGGAATACATTGATTGGTACAATTCTAGGGGCTTTCATGCCTTCACTTTCGTCATTGATGTCAGCAAGCTGCTGTGGCTTGATTTAGGCCAAAGAATTGAGCAGTGAATTGTGGCATTGGCAAATGAGCTTGTATCCTGGCCTTGGTTTCCTAGGTTTCGAATAAGGAAGAGGATGGTAGAGAACACTGCTTGGTTTTCCACACATTCAGCAATACCGGTTGGTTTGTGTAGGTTGGTTGCTCTCTTAAAACTTAAAATTAAGCTTTTATTGGTTTTAAAGGATCTGGTGTTGGTGTTTATTAATTGTTGTGTTGCCTTGTTTTTTTTGCAGCTATGGTTCCATTCTAGAGATTTTGAAGGGTAGTGTAGACCTGATGGAAAAGGTTAAAGGATGCATTGTTGATTCAGGAGCAATGGAGCCCTTTAATCCTAAAGTAAAAAGTGCAAAAAAAAAAAAAAAAAAAAAAAAAATCTAGTAGTCTAATTTGTTTGATTTCATAAAAAAATTAAATATGGTTAACGGAAGACATGGATGGAATGTTAACGGAAGACTGAATTGAGGAGGATTGAAACTTAGAGGACTGAAATGACAGAATGCATACTTACAGGACTTTAATGAAAAGTAGTGAAACTTAGAGGGTGAATTTTACATTTTGGCCTATTAATAAACTACTATCATGTAGCTAGAGTTAGAGCTACGTGATATTAAATCTGAGTTGCCCAACAGTATAGTAGATGACTAATTTGATGTCAAGTGTCCCTATCATTTAAAATTTTGTGCTAAGTGTTATTCAATCTCATTTGTAATATTAATATCAATTTGTGCCAAGTGTTATTCAATCTCATTTGTAAAATTTTGAATGTATAATACTTCCAGCCTATTTAATTTTTTTAAAGTCAATCTAAAATTATACTTGATCTAAAACTGCTTCTACCTCATTCTATTTAGGTCCCATTTGAAATTACTTCCAATCTATATAAAGCCTAAATTTTCTTACAAAACTTTTTATTAGTTAAAATATAAATTTAAATGAAAAAGTATTGAATGTTATGGAACTTAATTACTCATATCTTATTTAATAAACGTATGCATGAAATAAATTTATTCCATTCTAATAACAAAAATTAAGTTTGATGGTGTCACAAAAAACACCAACTCTTGAACTCGTCCATATGGCTCGTCCAATAAAAGACCAGTTAGGGTGAACCAGGCAAACAAGGTGATCATCCCAAGCATCCATGTTGACCTCGTCCGTCTTTGGATGGACGAGATCCCATGGGAAGCTTGTCCGTCCTTAGAATCATTTGGACAAGGACGACCCATCCTTGATAGTCTCGTCCGTCCTTGATGAAGGATGGACGAGCTTATTTGATTGAACTACTAAGTGCCAAATTCTCCATGGAACGCAAGTCCAACTAAGGTAACTTCCATGGCAGGTTATGGAAGTTACCTCCAAATTCTCTGGACTCTTTGATATTAGGAACGGTTATTAAACAGATAACCGTTCACACATGCTATATAAGGATTCTTCAATGAGAAGGTAAGGCATTCAGACATTTTTATTCAAGAAATCATTCCCTTCTTACAGAGAATTCCAAGTTCACTAACTTCACCATCGGAGGACTTTTGGCCGATCCCCACCGGTCTCCTCTGATCTCTTGTTTCTTATCTTTCAGGCTCTCAACATCATCACTATTCGTGCTATTCAATTCACTGATTCTTTGATCATTATCAGTTGGCGCCATCTGTGGGAAAGTAGATTGTTTTACAGTTTTCTTCTCCATGACAAAAGGTTGATGGTACTGACCAGATCGAGGGCTACTAGCCTAGGCCATCAGGGAAGCAGAGATGCTTCAAGCAACCCTCATCACGATCGCCAATCTGCACCGGTCATGCAGACATCATCTGTCCAACATGTGCAATCTATGGTGGCCACAATGGTGGAGTTGACTCGCCAAAACCAAGAGTTAAGAATGGAGATTAATCTAAGGAGGCAGACATGTGAAGAACGTGAAGGAGGAAGACAAACACAGAGTCATGATGATAGAGAGAATACTGAAATTGGAAGTCAGTTAAGAGGCACCACTTCACGAACGATACCACACTTGAAAGAAGAGATGGACCAAATGAAGAAATTCATGGAGGAAATGAAAGAGAATATGAGGAGGGCAAATCCGATAGAAAATTTGGTCCACAGAATTAATTCCCCCTTTACGGCTTCCATCAACGGTCACCCTCTACCATCAAAGTTCAAGTTGCCTTCTCTGGATTCGTATGATGGAACACGCGACCCGTTTGATCACATTGCCACCTTTAAGACCACCATGCATCTTCAAGGGGTTCCCGACGAAATAATGTGTAGAGCCATCCCTACTACCCTCAAGGGCCCAACACGAGTTTGGTTCAGCAAAATACCCCCGAATTCGGTAAGTTCTTTTGAAAAGTTGAGCAAGTTGTTTGTTAATAATTTCATTGGAGGACAAAGACACAAGCTTTCCTCGTCCAGCTTGTTGACCATAGAGCAGGGAGAGAACGAGAGCCTACAGTCGTTCATCACCCGTTTCAACAGAGAAGCCTTGAGTGTGGACGAGGTAGATGATAAGCTCCTATTGGCGGCCTTCCACAATGGGGTGAATTCGGATTTGTTTATACATAAACTCTATGAAAAAGAGCCTCAGTCTATGGCCGAACTCGTCTATTCAGCTCAAAATTTTATGAATGCAGAAGATGCAATCATTGCTAAGAAGAGGAAGAGATCTGAGAGAGTAGAAGCAAACCCCAGTTGCCATCTTGAGCACGGTTCTCGTCCAAAGAAAGGACGGGCGGAAGAAAGGAAAGACCGAGATAATAAGAAGCTAGGCTCTTCAGCACGGAACTAGCAGTATACCCCTTTGAATGTGCCACTTGAGCAGGTCCTTATGCAAATCAAGGATGATCCTTCCTTGAAGTGGCCGGAGAAAATGAAGGGAGATCCCAATAAGCGCAATAGAAACAAGTATTGTCGCTTCCATAGGGATCACGGTCATGATACAGACGAGTGTTTTGACTTAAAGCAGCAAATTGAAAATCTCATAAGGCAAGAGAAGTTGAGGAATTTCCTTGGACAAGACCACAGGGACGAGAAACTGAAAGGGAAGATGGAAGAATCATCGCGACCACCGCTCGGAGAAATAAGAGTCATTATAAGGGGAAGTTCAATAGGCCAGTCGTCTAAGTCCAAGAAAACATACTTAAAGGTGGTGCAAAGCGTCCAACTTTCTGGACGATCACCAAGGGCAAGGTCCACGAACGAGCAAGTGATCACCTTCACGGACGAAGATGCTGAGAGAATTCATCACCCTCACGATGATGCTATCGTCATCACCTTACTTATTGCCAATTACACAACCAGAAGAGTGCTGGTGGACAACGGAAGCTTGGTAGACATTTTATATTACCCAGCTTTTCAGCAGATGAGGTTAGGACGAGACCAGCTCCATCCAGTGAACTCCCCCCTAGTAGGTTTTGGTGGAATGAAAGTATAGCCTGTAGGCACTATTTCATTATCAGTGGTAGTGGGGGTATACCTACGACAAATCACCAAGGATGTGAACTTTCTCGTGGTAGATTGTTCATCCTCCTACAATGCCATAATCGGAAGGCCAACTTTAAATAGTTGGAAGGCTGTTACGTCCACCTACCACCTATCAGTCAAGTTTCCAACAGAACATGGAATAGGACAAGTGCAAGGAGACCAACTAGCAGCAAGAGAATGTTACCTGGCCATGTTGGCCATGGACGAACAAGTTCAAGCCATGAATATTGAAGAAAAGAGAGTTGTAGCAGAGCCTACCGAAGCATTGGAAGATATTTCCTTGGATGAAGATAACCCTGAGAGGTGTACCAGGGTTGGAGCAGATCTAGAAGAGAAGATTAAGAAGGACCTCATCCAGTTTTTGAAGAAAAATATTGATGTGTTTTTGCTTGGAGTCATGAGGCCATGCCGGGTATAGACCCCAGTGTTATTACCCACCATTTGAATGTATGTCCTTCCTCCAAGCCAATGCGACAAAAGAAGAGGGTGTTTGCCCCCGAGAGAGATGATGCTATCAAAGACGAAGTCCAAAAGTTGATTGTGGCGAAGTTTATTCGCGAAGTGTACTATCCGGATTGGTTGGCCAATGTAGTAATGGTCAAAAAGGCAAACGGCAAGTGGAGAATGTGCGTAGATTTCACTGACTTAAACAAGGCTTACCCCAAAGATAGTTATCCGCTGCCACGCATTGACCAGTTGGTAGACTTTACTGCGGGCCACAAGTTGCTTAGCTTCATGGATGTTTTTTTTAGATACAATCAGATAAGGATGGATGAGGCAGACCAAGAGAAAACATCCTTTGTCACCAATCAAGACTTATTCTGTTATAAGGTGATGCCATTTGGCTTAAAGAATGCAGGGGCGACATATCAGAGATTGGTCAACCACATTTTTTGTCCACAGATTGGGTGGAATGTGGAAGTCTATGTAGATGACATGCTGGTGAAGAGTCAGGACGAGGGAAGGCATCTAGATGACCTGCAGGAGACATTTGACACATTGAGACAGTATCACATGAAACTGAATCCTAACAAATGTGCTTTTGGAGTATCATCAGGGAAATTCCTTGGCTTTATCGTCTCCCATAGGGGAATTGAAGCGAATCCTGATAAAATTCAAGCAATACTGGACATGAAACCTCCGCAAAAGACCAAAGAAATCCAATCCCTTACTAGACGAGTTGCTGCACTTAACAGGTTTGTCTCTAAAGCCACTGACAAATGTTTGCCATTTTTTAAGGTTCTTAGAAAAGCATTTGAATGGACCAATGAGTGTCAGAGAGTTTTCGAAGATCTGAAGGCATACCTTACCATGGCTCCGTTGCTGAGTCCGTCCGTGATGGGAGAGGAGTTGTATTTATACTTAGCAGTAACCCTGCATGTCGTGAGTTTATTATTGATAAGAGAAGAAGATAAAGTGCAAAGACCTGTGTACTATACGAGTAAGGCATTGAAGGGAGCGGAAGGACGGTATCCACAAATGGAGAAATTAGCCTTCGCATTGATCACCGCTTCCAGGAAGCTGAGGCATTATTTCCAAGCACATGTCATTAATGTCATGATAGATCATCCGCTCAAGAAGGCAATGAATAGACTAGAAGCTGTAGGACGACTGATCCAGTGGGCTGTAAAGCTCAGTGAGTTTGACATTAGATATCAACCAAGGCATGCCATAAAAGCTCAAGCACTAGCAGATTTCATTGCAGAGTTTACCCCAAGTCATGATGAGACAGAAGACAGTAAGAGATGGGTCGTCCATGTGGATGATTCGTCTACACGACATACAGGTGGAATTGGTGTGATCCTACAATCCCCAGAAGAAGACAAACGGAAACATAAGGTTCGTCTGCAGTACCAAGCAACTAACAATGAAGTCGAGTATGAAACCATTCTCAAAGGGCTAGAATTGGCTATGTCTGTGGAAGCCAAGTCTATACTCGTCTTGGGGGATTCTCAGTTGATCATGGGGCAAGTAAATGGGATGTATGAAGCTAAAAGAAGAACGGATGAGGAAATACCTTAGTAGGCTGAAAAAGCTGATTTCGTTCAAATCCCAATGGAGGAGAACGTGGAAGCTAATACCATAGCAAAAGAAGCCTCAGCAAATGAATCTATGGACGAATCTGATGAAGTTCAGTATATGCCAAGTATAGATATCCCAGAAGTACAATAGGTGGAGAGCAGAGGAAATTGGATGACCCCGATTATATCATACTTGAAAGACGGATGACTACCAGAAGAGAAGGACGAAGCTAGGAAGTTGAGGGTGAGATCGGTTAGGTACGTTTTTATGGACAAAGTGCTATACAAGAGAGGCTTTTCTCAACCTTATCTTAGGTGCTTGGCTCCGGACGAAGCAAACTACGTACTGAGAGAAGTTCATGATGGACCATGTGGCAATCACTCAGGAGCCAGGTCACTTGTCCACAAGGTCGTCCGTGCAGGGTATTACTGGCCAAATATGCAAGTTGATGCTAAAGCATATGTCAAGGTCTGCAACCAATGCCAACAGTTTAGTAATGTCCCCAGACAACCATTAGAGTACCTCACCCTGATGATGGCACCATGGCCCTTTGCACAATGGGGACTAGACATTTTGGGTCATTTCCCTCTAGGCACAAGGCAGATGAAGTTTCTAGTGGTGGGCATCGATTATTTTGCCAAATGGGTGGAAGTTGAACTGTTAGCAAATATCACACAACATAATGTAAAAAATTTTGTGTGGAAGAACATTGTGTGTAGATTTGGAGTGCCCAAGGTATTGGTGTCTGATAACGGACGACAATTTGACAATGCATTCTTCAGGGACTTTTGCATACACTTTGGAATTCAAAATCATTATTCCTCACATGCACACCCCCAAGCCAACGGCCAAGCTGAAGTTGCAAACCGATCATTGTTGAAAATCATCAAAACTCGGCTTGAGGGGGCGAAGGGAGTATGGCCAAACGAGTTACCAGGTGTTCTATGGGTGTACAAGACCACAATGAGAACCCTACGAGGGAAACTCCTTTCAAACTAGCCTATGGAAGCGAAGTAGTCATACTTGCAGAAGTGCATATGGCCAATCACAGGGTGATGATGTATCAAGACAAGGATAATGAGGAGCAACTCCGTTTGAGCCTCGATCTGATAGACGAGGTAAGGGCAGATGCAGAGCACAGGGCAGCAAAGTACAAGAACCTCATGGCTAGGCAGTATGATGCAATGGTAAAGCCAAGGCGTTTCAACATAGGAGATCTTGTCCTGAGAAAGGTCTCTTTGGCAACCAAAAACCCAGCGCATGGGAAATTGGGCCCAAATTAGGAAGGACCCTATAGAGTTATCAACTATAAAAGGCAAGGATCTTACTACTTGGGGACCCTGGATGGGAGAAAATTGGAACATCCTTGGAATATGGAGCACCTGAGGAGGTACTATTAGTAAAAGTGAGCCTAGACGAAGTATTACTATGGACGAGCTTGGAGCTTGTCCGTCTACTTACGTTCTACTTATGTTTAATACTATTTGTGTTTGATACTACTATATTATTTATGTTGTGTCGTGATTATGGACGAAGTTATGGAGTTGTACTTATTAAATAAAAAAAGGCATTAGTATGCATGTGCCTTATCTGTAAACGATATTTATGTTATGTACAAAGTGTTGTGTGAATTTCAAATCTCCATGCTATTTTCATCCAAGCTAACCCCCAAGGGGGCTAAAAGATTCAAGACGAATAAATTCTCTGGACGCAGAGATGTAACGTCTAGATTTTCCTGAGTAAAACAAGGAAAAAACCTAGGGACACTCGTCCAACTCATGGACGAGGAAAAGCCTCAAAGTATTTTCGTCCAATTTAAAGATGAAAATCAAAAGCCAACTGAAACAATCGAACCTTTGGATGAGTGAAAAGTTAGGCAAAATAAACTGGATAGTATGTAGAATCAGCTTGTAAGTCTTGAGATGAACAAACTGAATAAAAATACTACCTGCAAAGACGAGTTAGACTAACAAATAATATGAAGAATATATATATTCTCGCCATGGACAAGCCAAAGCTGGAGTTGATATAAATAACAAGCATAACAGCATTCGTCCATACAGAGAAAATAAACCTTCATTCATTTAAAGGTTGGACATCCTACGTCCAAAAACCCTTGTTAAGTCAAAAAAACTGAAATGATTGTTTAAAAACCCCATCCTAAAATCATGGATGAGGCAAGTGTAATTTGGTTACATAAAAAAGTCCCAAAATAGAGGACCAAGCAAAAACCAAATAAAAGGAAAACAAATACAAAGATTGTTAGAGTAAAAGTCTCGTCCTTAAGAAGAGGGGGCATTGGCATTGGGGTCATCCTGGGGTGGCTGAGTACTGGCATCATCTTCCACATTGACATCCTCGGAGCTAGTTTGAAGAAGAGAGCTGGCAGCAACAGCAAAGTTAAGCTTAATAGAGCTAAAGTCAACTTCTGGGAAGTTTTTCATAGCATCTGCTCTGAAGTCCTCAAAACCTGCTGCGTAATTCACGTCCAGAAGATCAGTGTATTGCTTGGACGCCTTAAATTCAACCACTGCATCCTCCTTAGCTTTGGACAAAAGGACACTCAGCTCGTCGTTCCTCTTCTGTAAATGATCAAGATGAGTGCCTTTCTCCGCTGCATCAGTCTTCAACTCCTCAATCAATTTCTGGAGCTCTGTTGTTTTCTCCTTAGCCTGAGCAGCCACCCCAGCCCATTTCTTGGATTCCTCCTTCACCTCTTGAATCCTTGTCTCTAGTAGGACTCTCGTCTTATCCAATCCTGTAGCCTGCCTAGACGCTGCTATGAATTTTGACATAGCCTAAGACAAGGAAAATGAGATGAAGGTTAGATGAAAATATATATAGTGACAAAGACGAGGAAGAATGTAAAATTACTTACCTTGAAAATATCGTGAACACCAAAATGTTCAAAATCCTTCAAGGACATGTCGTAGCAAACATTTATGTCCTCGTCTAAAATAGCCTTCTGAAAACGCTCCCAAGCCAGGTCTTCATTTTCAATAATATTTGAAGGGACCTGTTGAGAAGGCTAGGGCGTGGCAAGCACAGTCGTCTTGGACGGAGTAGTTTCAATTGGAGTGGACGAGTCCACATCGTAAATCTTGACAGGCTGAGACGAGGGAATGTTGGGCTTAACTACTTGGGACGACCCATGTTTGGCCTTTTTGCCTCGATGGTTGGGGAGGTTTCCTAAGTCAAGACTTTTGGACAGGGATCTCTTCTTGTACCTAGCCAATGGACGAACTTGTGGCTGGGACTCAGGATGATCCTCTTCATTTACAATCTCTTTTCCCTTATTTTCTTTCATGGTTGACACTCCTAAAGGTGAAGAACAATGATAATAAGTGAGAAATAATCTGATCAGAAAATAAGTGTTCAAGATGACATTAGGTAGAAACTTACTTCTTCTAATCGTGACTTCATGAGCAATGGCCTCATCCGAGGGTTCAGGGCCAAGTCCCCACTTGGCAAAACGTCGAAGGGTGACTAAGGAACAAAAATCCCTATCGGCGAAAAGACGAGCTCTGTGGGCGCGATCACGATGAAATTTACTCAAAGACGGACGCTTAACACCTATTAAACAAATGGAAAACAAAAGTTAGAAGCAAATAAAACATGAGTTGAAGGAAAGAAATATGAAAAAGGGGAGGGACGTACTTTCAGGACGCAAGTTCCCTAAATCCCCAGAGTAAGGAGCAAAAAGGTCCCTGCCAATATCCACAGGATTCCCTGACCAAAAACCAGAGACAAAGATAAACTCTGTCTTCCAATTTCTGTCAGACGAGGCCAGAGACTTGATTAGTCTACAATCCTTACCCCTAGCTGTGAATTGGTAAAAGCCAAGGGATTGACTTATCTCTGAAGGTTTGTAGCAAAAAAGGAACTCGTCCACAGTAAGGGGACGATCCCTCCCAAATACTTCATTCCATAAAACTTGCATAGAGATAACTAATCTCCACGCATTGGGGTTAAACTGACATATACCTATACCTAACCTAACCAATAACTCTCTGGCAAATGCATTCAAGGGTAACCTAAAACCCCCCAAAAAATAAGCCTCATAGACGCCTACCCCAAAATGGGGATTACAACACCACTCTCCACGGACTGGCAACCTAAGGTTAAGCTCGTCCGGGATCTGGTACCATGCCCTAAGATTGTTTAACCTTTGCTCATTCGTCTTAGAATGAACACCTACAGCATAACTGTAAACTGTCTCCTCTTCATCCAAAGGACTAGACAGAGGTACATTGGACGAGGTGCCAACCTTGGAACCAGAGGCTTTCCTAATTTTCTCTTGGATAACTTCTAAAGGAAGCCCAGGCACACCAGAGGTATACCCCTCGTCCGTAGAGCTCTCCCCACTACTGTTACTGCTATTACTAGAACTAACATTGCTGGTTGTATCATAATATTCGTCTATAGCTTTCTCTATGCTATCGCTAGACGAGGAAATAATAGTTTGAGACATTTTGGAAACTAAATACCTAAAGACAAGAAAGAAGAGAGTACCTGGCTCTAGACAAGAGAGGACTATGGACGCGGAGGAACTTCTAGACGAGGGCTCTAGACGGAGAAAGATTTTGGAAATGTAAAGGGTAGGGGAGGAATTCCACTATTTATAGACATCTGACCTGGGTATTCGAAACGGCATGACCAACCAAGATGCGACACATGGCCTACTCCTCGAAAAAATAAATCGACGAGACTGGACATCAGTTAAGTTATGACACATGGCATGTACAGTTTCAGACATTGAATGCACAAATCCTTTAAACGATCCATACGGACAAGGGGACAACTGATGGTGTCATAAAAAACACCAACTCCTGAACTCGTCCATATGGCTCGTCCAATAAAAGACCAGCTAGGGCGAACCATGCAAACAAGGTGATCATCCTAAGCGTCCATGTTGACCTCATTCATCTTTGGATGGACGAGATCCCATGGGAAGCTTGTCCGTCCTTAGAATCATTTGGACAAGGACGACCCGTCCTTGAAATTCTCGTCCGTCCTTGATGAAGGATGGACGAGCTCATTTGATTGAACTACTAAGTGCCAAATTCTCCATGGAACGCAAGTCCAACTAAGGTAACTTTCATGGCGGTTATGGAAGTTACCTCCAAATTCTCCGGACTCTTCGACATTAGGAACGGTTGTTAAACAGATAACCGTTCCACACATGCTATATAAGGATTCTTCGATGAGAAGGTAAGGCATTCAGACATTTTTATTCAAGAAATCATTCCCTTCTTATAGAGAATTCCAAGTTCACTAACATTGGAGGACTTTTGGCCGGTCCCCACCGGTCTCCTCTGATCTCTTGTTTCTTATCTTTCAAGCCCTCAACATCATCACTATTCGTGCTATTCAATTCACTGATTCCTTGATCATTATCAAAGTTAAGAAGTAAAATAATATATTTATTTTTTAAAATGAAATATACAAGCGTGAACAATTTGCATTTCCTACTAAAAAATAATTTTACAAGTTTTTTCTAAAAGTTAGCAAAATATTATAATGATCATAATTAATTTATATAGGAATTATAAAATGCATTTAATTGCATAGGATTTCACTTAGAACAAATTATCTCAAAATTCTAATGAATAAATTTTGAAAGGAAAAAAAAAATCCACCATAAGCAATGTTACAATAATAAAATATCAGTATATGATCTTATTTGAACATTTTCATTGGGTTATGCATAATAAGGTTTTGTGTGTGTGTGTGTGTGTGTGTGTGGAGAAGTTATGCATAACAAGTTTTGATAAAATCAGTTATCCAAGTCATTCCAACCTTCACTATGGGATGTTTTAAATTACCCATTGATTTGTGTAATGATATCGAGTCCATAATCAAGAAGTTTTGGTGAGGACAACGTGGGGACAACAGGAAGGTTTATTGGCTTAGGTAGGATGAGTTGACAAAATCCAAGTTGGTAGGAGGAATGGGTTTAAGAGATTTTGCGATGTTTAATGATTTATTATTGGCAAAATAGACATGGAGATTGTTGCATAACAAGAGCTCTCTTTTTTATAAAGTATTTAAAGCTTGTTTTTTCCCTAATTGTTCTATATGGAGGCTAAAGATTTGAGATCGAGATCTTATGCAAGGCGAAGTATTCTCAAAGGAAGGGATGTTATTCAAAGAGGTTCTCGGTGGCGGATTAGAAATGGAAAAAATGTTAAAATTTGGCAGCACTAACGGCTTCCCAGGAAACTATGAGATTTTGGAGCTTGCAGGTGGTTATCAATGGCTGAAAGCTATAACAGAAAGTGAAGAGAGAGAGAGATTTCTAGAAAATGAAGAAAATTGATTATACAAGCTCAAGTTCAATACGTTACACAGAGCTCTATTTATAGAGCCTGATACATAAGATCAAGAACCTTCTGGAGATTCTATCATAACCATATTGTAACAACCCTATAACAAACTCCTGAATTCAAGGAAAGACGGTTATGGTTGAAACTGAACCTCTCTTTGTATTTGAACCAACCTCGAGCATCCTTGAAGAACATAGCAATTCTTGAAATCAAAAATTGAAGATAATCAAAATGGTATCGTTTCTATTAATACCAGAACATCACCGTTTCATTTTAATTCATTAAATCCCTTTTTTTACCTTCAAGTCACACGACACCGTTTTGGTCTTAGGATTAAGTTACCGTCGGCAGAACTAGCCGTTAGTCTTCATCTTCCTCAGATTTCAAACACAATTCAGTATTCTTCTTCTTCACCAATTCTGTACTTCCTGCATTGATGGCAACTAGGGGAATGGTTTATGGAAGGGTATTTGGGCTCTAAAGGTGCCGAATAAAGTGAAGAATTTAGTTTGGAAGGCATGCCGAAATTCGCTGCCTACAAAGTTGAACCTGGTACGCCACATGATCATTGAGTCTGCCACTTGTGACCACTGTCAGGATGTACTTGAATCGGTGATTCATGCTCTATGTTCTTGCCGAGAATTGGATGTTGTTTGGGCAGATGAGGAACTCTAACAGGTATGCATTTTCTGAACTTTAAGGAGCTGGTAAGTGGTAACGTGGATTCTGCAGGAGAAAAAAAAGCAGTGGCAACTCCAGGATTTTCTTTTAGGGAGGTCAATAGTGTCTTGAACAAGAATTTTGTTCTTTAAAAAAAAAAAAAAACTAGAATTTTGTTGTGGGGAGTAAAAAATAAAATGATTAATTTTTTTTTCTATATACAATTGTCATATTACATACAATAATCTAACATAGTATTTTAAATAGTATACAATACAACTATATTGTAAAATAGTCTTAAAAAATTATTAATAGTTTAAAGATCAGTAAGAAAACAATGATAAAATGCATAAATAAATATAAATAAATAACTAATCATAATTTTGTCAAATTAATCATAATTTATTATAATCATATGTAATATCAAGTAAATAAAAATATATGATAAAAAAGAATAGTAAAATACTTAAGAGTAGGTCTAAGAGTAAACATTAAACTAAGGAAAATAAATAGTAACTTATATAAGATTTTGCTTTTGAAGTGTGAATTCTTAACCGCACATGTGGTCATTCTCTTGGAATTGGAGCAAGCACTAAAGGACTTTTTAGATTTGAAAAACAATAGAACACTTATCAAACTACTTGATTAGATAGAAAGGAAATATAGAAGGGGAAAAGAGAAAATGAGAAAAGAATCATAAATGTAAATACAGATTAGTTGGTTGTACAAGTGGTGTAATTTTTTGTTGATAAAGAAGAAAAGTGCAAGAAAAAATAGTTTTGTTCTACCATCAACAATAAAGTAAGCCAGAGTCCAAAGAAAAGGTTTATTTATATTTTAACAAAGGAGCAAAGAGTAGTTCTTTTGACAAAATTTATGCAATAAAATCTAGATGGTTAGTTGTTAAAGGTATGTAAAAATGTGATGTTAGTTATGGGTTTAGATAAAAAGTCAATTACAACTTGTCACTTAACATTTATTGTGAAAATAGCACTAATATGATCATATTTGAAGTTTATTTCAATTGGGTTTAAACAAAATTTAGGGTCAGGGTGTTCAAAATTTTATTTTAAGGGTCAAAACAAAAAAATAAAAATAAAAATTTTATATATAATTTTTTTTGGGGGCCAAGGCAAGGGGTTCATTTGAACCCCCCTGAAAAAATGCCCAGATTTATTTGCAATGATTGTGTGGTCGATATGGAACCAACGTAATCATGTTCGCCTCCAACAACCCAGCTGGGATCTCCAACTCATTGCTCGAGCTTCCAAAGACCGACTTGCTGAATTTCTTGTGTTGCAATCACCTCCTAAACCCACATAGATTCATTATCGAGTTCGCTGGAAAACCACCACCTCTTGGTTTTATCAAAATCAACTTCGATGGGTCTGTGTTTCTAGAGGAAAATAAATCTAGCATTGGTACAGTTATTCGGAATAATGAAGGCTTGGTGTTGGAATCTTTGTCTCAGCAACTTGATCAAGCATTCTGCCCGAGTGGAATAGAGGCTCTTGCTGCCCATAAAGGTCTTCAGTTGGCGTCAGAGCTGGGTTTTGGTTAGGTCACGTTCAAGGGAGATGCCCAAGTCTTGAAATCTACTCTACAAAATAAACATTGTAAGGTTGAATTTATTCAATTATGTGTTGACTTTATTCCGTGCCAAATTTGCTTGTATTTTAGCAATTAGATACTCTGTATTTAGGTGGGAATTATGTAAGGGTTGTGTGTGAGAAAGTGTGAAGAAAACTTAAGATGTGTGCAATAAAAGGAGTCTCGCGACTGGATCTCGCAACTGGCAAGTCGCCAAAGTGGCACACGTGTAAAGCATGCAGGGAATTGAAGGGTCACAACAGCTAGAGCACTACAAGACAAAAATGTACAATCTGGCTAGGTAGTTAACTCGCGACTCAAACTCATGACTCGTTCCAGTTGCGAGGCTGAGTTGCCAGAATACCCTGTTTGAATGAAAACTGACTTTTCACATTCCTCACATACACTACTATAAATATCCTTATACCCATGAAATGTAGAGAGCCTCCAGAGAGAATTTTGAAAGAGAAACCCTAGAGAAAAACAAGATTGACTCATTCACCATCTTCATCATTTGATTCTCCAAATTCCTCTACTCTCACCCTCTCCATTAACATATCCTTGAGAGGTACATTTTGCCAAATCCTTATCTCACCATACCCATATCAGTGAGGAGGTATTTTGGAGTTTGGGAAACAGTTCGGAGATGACCAATTTACTTGTTTGATGCAATGGGCTTATTGCGGGATCCAGGAAGCTAAAGAAGACAAGGTTAAGCATAACCCTGTTGGAGCAAGAAGTTTAGAGGGCTTAGGTGCATGGGGTAGATTAGGCTTGGAGGGTCTTCTACTATTCATATATCCCAACTTTATTCTTTAGTTGATCATTTGACCGCTTGGAGGGCGGCGGTGAGGTTTTTCGCCAAGATCTTTGATTTCCTCTTCAATAACACGTGCCGGTGTTATCTTTGTATTTGCATATCTCTTTCCTTACTTTTTACCTTTTAATTGCTACTGTGTTTGTGATTAATTATGGTTTAGAGTGTTTTACCTATGTGGGTTATAGCTTATATACATCTTTCCACACATATATTGTTTGTGTATAAGCTTGTGTTGGTATTGTTAAAATTGGGGGTCTAAACATTCATTAGTGTTTTACTCACTAATTGAACTTTCAATTGGTATTAGAGCGGGTGCATTTGCTGTGGTTTCATTACCTAAGTGTGATCCTAGACCTTTGTTGAGATGGATAAATCTCAATCGCTTAATGCTATACCATATTTTGATGGGAGCAACTATGCATTTTGGAAAGTCCATATGAGGGCATTTTTATGTTCCATTAATGAAAGTGTTTGGGATGCTGTAGAGATAGGATGGACTAGGCCGGAGGCCGCCAAATCCACATGGGATATGGCAGCCCTTATGGCAGCTAACGCTAATAGCAAGGGTTTAAATGCTAGTTTATGTGGTGTTTCTTCTAATGAGTTTCACAGGATTTCTCATGTTACAATTGCCAAGGAGGCGTGGCAAATCTTGGAGATGACCTATGAAGGCACCAAAAGGTGAAGGACACCAAGTTGCAAATACTAACCACATGCTTCCAAGAGCTGAAGATGAGTGAAGACGAGTCATTCGACTCATTTTTTGGGAAGCTAAATGAAGTGGTGATTGGGAAATTCAACTTGGGAGAAAAGATGGAGGACTCCAAGATTGTGAGGAAGATCTTACGATCATTGTTAGAGAGCTTCCGTGCAAAGGTTACTGTCGGAGAGCTTTCGTGCAAAGGTCACTGCCATCAAAGAGAGCAAAGACCTTGATGAGATTAAAATTCAAGAACTCATAGATTCTTTTCAAACCTATGAGCTATTTCTACTATCATAAAGGAAAAGCAAATCTCTTGCTCTAAAGACAATTAATGAGAGAGTGGAAGCTCAAGACTCCTTGGATGAGGATGAGGTTGAAAAGGAAGTGGCATACCTTGCTAAGAACTTCCACAAGTTCTTGAAGTTCAAGAGAATGGGAAGTCCTTTGAGAAGGGCAAATTCTCAAATTTTAAGAAGGACAAGAAAGACTTCAAGAAGAAGAATTCAAAAGACTCCCCCCCCCCATCCCAAATGGTCACGTGCTTTGAGTGCAAAGGGCAAGGGCATGTAAAGAAAAAATGCCCCACTTATTTGAAGGCAAAGGGTAAAGTATTTGCCATTACCCTTAGTGACTCAAATAGTTCAAATTTAGATTTGAAAGAAAGTTGTGATGGAGAAGGAAATTACTCTGCATTTATGACCATTGCGCTCGTGAACCCTTCAAAAGATTTGAATGCACTAGTGGAAGAGCTCGGTGAGCACACTGAAGTGGAGTCAATGGGAGTTGGGGAGGAATCCAATGATAAAGGTGAAGAATGTTTCCATGAAGGAACAAAGGGATTGCAAGAAACTTATAATTCTATTCTAGAGAAGACCAAGGAGTATGCAAGATTGGCTAAGGTAGCTATAAGAAAAATGAAGAGAGCAGAGTAAGATTACAAAAGTCTTCTAGTGCGATACAAGGAGACTAAATGTGAAGTTGAGACACTGAATGGAGAACTAACCGAAGGCTATTCCAAGATCAAGTTTCTTGAGCTTGAAATGATTCAGGCTAATGCTAAAGTGGAGCGAGTTACCTCCAAAAAGCTTGACGAAGTGCTTGCACATCAAAAGCCCTTTTTTGACAAAAGCAACTTAGGATACACCAGAGAGAGTAGTTCAAGTTCCAATGTGTCTAAGGGGATGAAGTTTGTTAGAGCAAAAGAACCAGTAGTAGCAACTCCAACTATTGAGCTTGAGAAGAAACCAAAGGTGGTTGCTTAACGAGTTTTAACAAAGCCTCCAAACCCAATTGTGGCTAAATTCGAAGCGAAAGGAAAATCTCTTCCTAAGTCACAAAGAGGACCACAAACTCAACACTTTTGCCATCATTGTTGATCTAAGGACACACTAGACCTAAAGGCCAAGAGGACAAAGAAATGGCAAAGGGAACCTCAAGCAATCGAAAGGGGGAGAAGCTGAGTCTAATATTGGTGATGTAATGAAGATGATAGACACCATCACCTCTTGTTTGGCAAACTTCACCCTAAGGTTTGAGAATCGTAACTTAAGTACCCAATCCTCTAAGGATATAATCCCAAACGCACGTGCCGTGTGGGTGAAGAAGGGTACACATGCATAAGCATTAGAACATATCCATGCATCAATTCTTTCTATATATTGTGTCTTTGCTTAGCTGTTTTCCTAGTGATCATTCTAGCATTTTTTGACAATTTTGTTTGTTTTTAAGAGCTTTGAATGTTTTTCTTTTTGATCAATCTTTACTTTCTTTTGTGTCAAAAATTCAAAAACACATAAAAAGTATAAAATCCAAAAAGTTTGATTGGCATTATTGTGTTTTGTCACACGCATGTTTTGCCTTGTACCTTTGTACAAATGGCTTTGTACATTTACGAGCGTAGCTTATTCTCTATGCACTCATGTCATTGTGGAAAAATCTTGACATTTATGTGATTATTATAAATAGATTTTCAAACTTGTCATGAATGATTAGTCAATGGTTTTGTTGATCTTGAGACTTGCATAGACTTGTGCCTATATATCTTCCCACTCTTTTATTTTTTTTGCTTAAAGAACCCAACCAATATAAATCTCAAAATTAAAAGAGATAATGAGCTACAAAAGCCATCGCACATACTAGTATTTGACTAGGAAAAAGGGAAAGCAACTTTTATGAAAATGTATGGTGCCCAAAGCCAAAGGCTTACTAATCCTATTGAAATATCAAAAAGTTCAGGCATCGATCTCAAAATGAGATGTATTGTTCCATAATGATCAAATGTTATGAAACATATGAAGCCAAATGAAAAGCTTCAAAATTATGTATTTAAGTTTTGTGGGAGGTCATATATGCATACTTCTGTAATTGAGATTGATCACTCTTCCTAGTGCTAATTGTGTATGTCTTGGTTGAATTGATCATTGAAGCTTCACATTAGACTAAGGACTATCTCATCTTTGGTACCCACACACATCACACATGTCTATGTTCAATGAATGCCTTATTTATTCGTGTGATGGTACTTGATTAAATGTGTTGCACTTACTCAATCATATGCTAATCAAACACAAAAATATTTTTGAGTATTTTAATTGTTTTTGGAAAGTGTTTTTGTTTTGAAAAATTTCAAAAACTGTGCAACTCTGTTTTGGCGACTCACTCTTGCGGGTCAATCCAATCGCGAGGCCCCAGTCATGAGCTTACTCAAAAGCTCTTGCGACTCTCTGGCAAGTCAAGCCCCCAGTCACGAAAAAGAATTAGAAAAATTTCAAATTTTCTGGGTTTTTAGCATTTTCGTGACTCACTTTGGCAACTAGTTTGCGAGTGGAAGCTCTAGTTGCAAGTTTACTCAGAATGCTTCGCGACTCCTTTCACGACTTACTCTCGAGCGGACCTTTCAGTCGCGAAAAACACTTAGACAAATTTTTCAAAATTTGTCACACGGGATTTTGGCAACTTGACTTGGCGACTTGCTCGCGACTCATTCCAGTCGTGAAAAACGTGTGTTTTACACAAATAAGGTTAAATCCAAGACAGTTTTCAAAAAAATTTCAGTTTTCCCTCGCATCATGTGCTGTTTCGTTGTCTTGTCCACCTCTCCCTCTTCCAAAACCACCATTTTCACTCACAAAACCTCCATTTTCTTCATCAATCCTTCACCAATCTTCAAGAAAAGGTATGGGTTTTCTCTTTTTCTCAAAGTATTTCATGTTTCTAGCCCTTGATTTCTTGGATTTTGTGTTTTTGTTGAGATTTGAAAATATGATGTTAGAATATGGTTTGTTGATATTTTGTTGAGTTTGATGTATGAGTTTTGTTGGTTTTGGTAGTATAATGCCTAATATACATGTTTTTCATGTTTGTTTCTTTTTTTTGTGCATTATACCATGTTTGTGTTGTATTGTGCATATCATGTCCATGTTAAAATGTCCCATAGATGTTCTCTTGTGTTTTTGTGGAATCCATGGAATACAATGGATGGAGGGATAATCATGTAGTTTTGATTTTGAAACATCATATGATTATGTGTTTTTACACTTAGTCCTAATTTGCACACGTTTTGCATTTGATGCACACACACACAAAACTCTTTGACATGTTTGAGTGCTTAATTCCACAATTCTATCATGTATTGATGAATTATGTCTTTACATGTCAATTTTGGGTGAATTACACTTTAAATTTCTATTTTTAGGGTTGTATTTCAATGTCCATTGTGTTGGTCCTAACTTGTTGCTAATCAAGTTTGCTACCCTTTGCATTTTATCTTGCTCTTTGATTTGAGTAGATACAGCTTGATAATGTCTCCATTCAAGAAATCAGTTGTGAAAGGAAGTAATATCAAAGGAAAAGAACCAGTGATTGACCTTGATAGCTTCACTCCTAAGTCAAAGAAGACTCGATCATCGACAAGATTTTATGATGCTAACAAGTTCAAATCATATGCCACATCTCAAGCCTATGAGAACTACTTCTGAGTTGCTCCTATGTTGTTGAAAGGGTGGTTGAGCAAGCTTCTCTTCTTGATACAAAAATTCTGAAATGGTTTGCATCCAAGGATTGGAACTTCCTTCTAAACAGCTTTGAAGAACCATATGAAAATATGGTGAATGAATTCTATGCAAATGCTATTTTTGAAAGGGATGAGCTGAAATGTTGGGTTAGAGGATAGAACTTCACAGTGACACCTTACTATCTTGCTAACATTTTGTGCATTAACTAGCGAATGTTTTCAAAGCCATCGGTGTATGATGACTTGAATTCGGAGGAGGATTTACTTCAGGAAACTCTTGGAGATAACCTGAAATTCTCTCTTGATAGGAAATCAATTAGTGTTTCCTCACTATCTCCAGAATTGGGGGTGCTTACAACAATCATGTTCCATAACCTCTATCCTCTATCAAGCACCAGATACATGAATCTTGGTAGAGCTTTATTCCTTCATGACCTGATTACTAGCGAAGAGATTGATATTTGCGCTCATATCTTCCATATTTTAAGCAAAACTGCCGAGGGAATTTCCTCAAGGAACTGCATTCTTTTTTGCTGCCTCATTTCAAAAATTTTGAAGCTTAAAGGCATTCATCCATTGGAAGATGAGTATCGCTACCCTAAGCCAAGTCCAATCAACATTCATACTGTCAATGCTAGCATAGGTCAAAGCCGAAAGGGAGTCAAGCCAGAGAGTCCTGCTCCTCATGGTGGTTCACGCTCTAGCTTACACTCCTATGATGAGAAGTTAGACAACATTATGGCATCCGTCCAAGACATTAGCATCAAGATGTCTGAACTTGCATCTCTCATGCACTTTCACCACACCCATTATGATACGAAGTTCACTTCTCTCCAAACTCAATTAGACCAAATCCAAAGAAAGCTAGAAGAAAATGAGGACTAATTATTCCATGACAAAAAAGGGGAGAAAGAGCTTGATCAAAGGAGGAGTATTAAAGTTGAAGAGCAAGAGAAAGAAAAGGCCTATGCTTAATATTTTGCTTTATATTATCATATATCATGGTTTATGTTGTGTATTTAAACTATGCTTTATTTTGTACCTTTGCTTTGTAGCTTATTAGTACTTTTAGTTAATGTTATGCATTTTCTTTAGTACTCCACATTTGTGCCCTTGTTGGATCGTGTATCCTTGATGCAACTACCTTTGTGTTTTTGTATCGATTATGTGTTAGACATGTAAATGACATTTTGCATTGAGCTTATTTGCTTGCATGTTCAGATGTTCATTCCTTGTTTGAATGATCATTGTGATCATTGTGATCACTATGTTTAGTGATTGTTCATGTTTGGTCAAGCCATGCTTTATTGCTATAGTCATTATTGCTTGATCGCACTGTGCTTGTTCCATATGTATTTCAAGATTTCTACTTACAATGATCATTTTGTGCTATTGTTTTCAGGAAAACTTGTCCGTTTGGTTCAAGAACTTCACAGTTTCTAGAATTAGGTGTGAGTGAGTTTTGGTAACTGTTCCCAACTCACATTTTAAGTCTAAAGTCAGTTTTAGGGTTTTGTCACGGAATAGCCAAAGGGGGAGATTGTAAGGTTGAATTTATTCAATCATGTGTTGACTTTAATCCGTGCCAAATTTGCTTGTATTTTAGCAATTAGATACCCTGTATTTAGGTGAGAATTATGTAAGGATTGTGTGTGTGAGAGTGTGAAGAAAACTCAAGATGTGTGCAATAAAATAAGTCTTGTAACTGGATCTCGCGACTGGCAAGTCGCCAAAGCGGCACACGTGTGAAGCATGCAGGGAACTAAAGGGTCACGACAGCTGGAGAACTACAGGACAAAAATGTACAGTTTGCCAGGCAATTAGCTCGCGACTCAAACTCCCAAGTCGTTCCAGTCACGAAGCTGAGTTGCCAGAATACCCTGTTTGGATGAAAACTTACTTTTCACATTTCTCACATACACTACTATAAATACCCTTTTAGCCACAAAATGTAGAGAGCTTCTAGGGAGAATTTTGAGAGAGAAACCCTAGAAAAAAACAAGATTGACTTATTCATAATCTTCATCATTTGATTCTCCAAATTTCTCTACTCTCACCCTCTCCATTGACATATCCTTGAGAGGTACATTTTGTCAAATCCTTATCTCACCATATCCATATCAATGAGGAGGTGTTTTGATGTTTGGGAAGTAGTTCGGAGATAACCAATTTACTTGGTTAATGCAATGGACTTATTGTGGGATCTGGGAAGCTAAAGAAGACAAGGTTAGGCGTAACCCTGTTGGAGTAAGAAGCTTGGAGGGTTTAGGTGCATTGGGTAGATTAGGCTTGGAGGGTCTTCTTTTATTCATGTATCCCATTCATGTATCCCAACTTTATTCTTTAGTGAATCATTTGACTGCTTGGAGGGCAGTGGAGAGGTTTTTTGCCGAGGTCTTCAATTTCCTCTTCGATAACACGTGCCGATATTATCTTTGTGTTTACATCTTTCTTCCCTTACTCTTTACCTTTTAATTGCTGTTGTATTTGTGATTAATTATGATTTAGATGTTTTACCTATGTGGTTATAGCTTATATACATCTTTCCGCACATATATTGTTTGTGTATAAGTTTGTGTTGGTATTGTTAAAATTGGGGGTCTAAATATTCATTAGTGTTTAACACACTAATAGAACTCTCAAACATGAAGTTTTTAATTCTGCTGGTCTACTTATTGAAGATGCTCGTCTCTGTTCTATGTTTTTTACTCAATTACATTACTCTAGAAGGTAATAAGGTTCCCCATAGTCTTGCTCAATATGATGTTCATATCACAGTTTTTATTGTGTAGATGGAGGATGTTCCACCACCAGTTTTGATTAATAAAGTTAACTTGTCTTTTTCCTTAAAAAAAAAAAAAAAAGTTAATTACTCATTTCCTCACCAAAAAAAAAAAAAAAAGGTTAATATCTCATTTATTACTTATAAGGTCTAACCTTATTTAATATTGAGATTTGGGGAGATTAAAAAAAAAAAAAAAAAAAACACACTCTAGACAATGAGGGGACTCTTGCTCCTCTAGTTCACTACCATTTACAAAAAATCCAATCATATTCCTATATCACACTCTAGCTACTAAGTGACACTTAAGTGGATTGCACTCAAGGTGATCAATACCGTACCATACCGGCCGTACCGCCAGTATGTACCGTACGGTACGTGCACTGGTATAAAACGTCATCATTTCGTACCGATTTAAATACCGACCATGTACCAGCTAATACAGAAATAAGCTTTTTTTTTTTTTTTTTTAGTTTTGTAATTTTTGAATTTTTGTAAGGGTAGAATGGTAACTTATTTGCATTGACTTATTAGTATTATTTGTTTTTTTAGTATGCTAAAGTCTAAAGTCTAAAACTATGAATAATTTGTTCTGAATTGAGGTAATGTTTTATGGTAAACTTTTATTGTTATTAATATATATATATATATATATAATATATATATTTATATTATTTATAAATAAATAAAAAAAAAAACAGAGAAACCCGAAACGGTACACCCATATTGATCGGTACCAAAATATATCGTTCTACTGGTCAAACCGGTACAGCCTCTAGTACAAGAATGACTCCTTTGATTGCACTGCTTCTCACCCCATCCAAAGTCTCAGCAACTTTTTTTTTTTTTTAATGAATAAGAATAGAGTTTAAATCTTACACGTCCATTTCATCTCCATTTGTTCTCCATCATCACATCAATTGTTTATTCTATAACAATAAAAAATCAAATTGATTTGTGTTGTAATGAAGTTTAAATTCCAAATCTGTTATTCGACAATAAAAATTTTATAAGTTGAGCTAATTTTTATTTTAGAAGATTATAAGTTGAGATAATTGAAAACACAAAGTCTAATGATTTTTTTTTTTTTAAATGCGAAGTATTTTTAACACACATAGAGAAAGAGGGGAGAATGTTAAAGAAACCGATAGTGATGTATATCCAAGAGTTAAACCCTTTTGGATATACATCACTGTCAATTTCTTTAATACCTTCTCCTCTGTGTGTGTGTGTGTGTTAAAAATACTTAGTTTTCTCAAAAGAAAAAATAATGGGTTAATCCCACAAAGTCTAATGATTTAATTGTAAACAATTATACAAAGATGTGGGTTCAAGTTATAAATGTTACACATTTTTAAACTATTAATTGTTATCAAACCTGAACAGTGGAGATCTAATTACTTTACATATCACTTTGAATGTGTAAACACCTTTGTAATCTCTTTCTACAATAGTAAGTTTAAATCTTGTTGCTCATAAGCATAGACTATTGTCGAATCACGTAAACCTTGATGCCACTTCTTGTGTGTAGTTGTTAATTTTTCATTCTAGTGTTCTACAATTCCTATGACTTGTTTGGAGATCTTTCTCAAACCTGGAATATTTTCACAATAAATCTTGTGTGGGAATGCCATTCATAGACTCTTTCTCACTACATATTAGCATTAGAGCTTCAACTATTACAACATATACATTAAAAACTTGATTTTTTTAACTGAATTAAGTGTACATTTTGTATAACTTAATTTGGTGAGAGCCCCTAGTGTATAAGAAAAACAGAGAGCTAGGGAAGAGAGAAGATAAGCTAGAGAGAAAAGATTGAAGAATGAATTTCTATAATTGCATTGATTGATTAAAAACTAACTGTACAATGTGTATATATACTAGAGCTCACACAAGGAAGCAAAATAACGAACTCTAACTAACTCCACATTATACGGATCCACTCTAAACAACCAATCCAACCAACTCCAATATTACACGTGTCCATATATACATCTTTTAATTAACTTAAAGCTAAACTACAAGTCATATACTAGAATTTAGGTATCTCAATCGTTTAGCAAGCTTCATGTACATTCTTCCAATACTCTGTTCCATTGCTTTACCTCTTTGCCTGAGCTAATTCTTCAAACATTCTTCACTTCAATGCTTGCATCTGTCTTCTTCTTCTTGTTCTTATTTGTGCATTTATCCAAACTTTGACATTCCCCCTCAAGATGAGAAGCTGAACTATGTATGTTCACCACACTCATCTTGCCTAATAAGTATCTTAATTGTTGACTATTGAGAGCTTTTGTAAGTAAATTAGCCAACTGTGAATGTGTAGGAGTAAAGAGCAGCCTAACAACATTATCTTGCACCTTATCTCTTACTACATGGCAGTCCACTTCTATATGCTTGGTCCTTTCATGAAATACTGGGTTTTCCCCAATGTAAATCGCAGCTTGGTTATCACAAAACAATAGAGCAGGTTAAGGATGATAAATCTCTAAATCCTTCAACAATGCTAATAACCAAGTCATTTCACACACAATAACAGCCATTGCCCCATACTCTGCGTCAGCAGAAGATATAGACACTATGGACTGTTTCTTGGACTTCCATGATATGAGAGAATCACCCAAAAAGATGCAATAACCTATGGTTGACCTCCTGGTATCAATGCAAGATGTCCAATCAGCATCTGTGTAGGCCTTCAAATGGAAATCTAATGCAGCTGATAGAAAAATACCTTGACCAGGACAACTTTTGATGTATTGTAGCACTTTATATGCAGCATCTAGGTGAGGTTTTTTGGGTTTTGACATGAATTGACTTAGTTTGTGAATAGGATATGCAATATCTGGCCTAGTCATAGTCAAATAAAGCAATCTGCCCATCAACCATCTGTACACTCCAGGATCAGCTAACAATTTTCCTTGAAACTTGCTTAACTTCAAATTCTGTTCTATTGGCACCTTGCTAGGCTTACAAGCTGACATTCCAACATCCTTCAAGACTTCCAAAGCATACTTTCATTGACCCAAAGTGATACCCTTGTCTGATCTAGCTGTTGTGAAATTTTAAAATACTCGCAAGTGTACGAACCGTACCGAAGTATAGTTGGACAAGAACGAGGTCGAACCCACAGGGACTTGTATGAACGTAGGAAAATTAATTAAACCTTAACCAAATTAATCCTAATCTAGTTTGAATAAAAATTGGTTGGTTGCAATAAAATAAACTAAGCAAATAATAAAATTAAGCAAATAGTTAAACTAAGCAAAAGATATAACACAATAAAAAGATGTAAACAATTAAGAGAAAGGAATTAAGGTTTTGGAATCCGCCTTGTAAGTCATATCAACATATATTTATGATCATTAATTTTTCCCAACTCACTACATGATAATCTAGAAATCAATCTTGCTATCATGGAAAATATCATCATTAAAACTTATGTTTAAAAATCTAAAGCATGTTCTTCTTCGCTTCTTAAGTATAAAACCAAATCATCAATTGTATCCGTAGCCGAACAAATCACAAGATATATCCAATTCTAAAAATCAAATCATAAATTGTATCCATTGACAGACAAATCACAAGAGATATCTAATTTTATAATCAAGAATTAATAAACCAAGCATTCAATTAATTAAGACAAATCCTAAATCATGAGAAAAACATGATTGAACTCATATCTAGAATTCCATCTTAGTCAATTGATATGAAGCAAGAACAATTTAAATCATTAAAGAACAACTATTGTGGGAAAAATCAAATCACATAAATATTATTGATAATCGTTAACAAGGTTTCATCCTCAACCCTAATTATAAATTTAGCTACTCATAATAATTGAAAGAAAACACAAAAATAAAATACAAAACATTAAATTAGACAAATAAAATAAAACTAACTGTCATAGAAGAAAACCAAAGAAGTAGCCGCAATCTCTATACATTCAGCCCTCATCCCTAGCACTAGCCTCTGCCTCCGCCTCAGCCTCCTCGAATTTTGCCCTAAAGAGTCCTTAAATAGGTCAAGGAATCCTATTACAAGTTGAATTCCCGTTTAGAGAAAATCCCAGATTTTTAGGCTTCATTTAACCGACAGTTTTGGCCCATTTAACTTCAGAATTTGGACTTTTGGTAAACTAAAAAGTTGTAGCCCTTTAAGTTATCGTTCCAGCCCAACTTGAATCATCTCGATTGGACATCTGAGCCGAAAGTTATGCCAAAAATACTAACTGATGTGCAGTCTGGAATCCTAATCCGAATTGGACTTGGATTTGGTGTTTTCTTGGATTCATGCCTGGCTGAATGTAAGTTGGCTTGATTCAATTGGCTTAGCCCCACTTTGCATGTAAAGCCCTTGTTACCTACAACACAAAGATATTATATAATTAGTCACAAAATAACATAAAAGTAAGGCTAAATATGTAGATATGTGAGTACTTTATTGTATATATTTCATGCACATCACTAGCTATCTCAAGTCCAAGAAAATACTTTAAACCTCCAAGATCTTTAAGTTTGAAGTGTTGATCTAAAGAAATCTTAAGCTCCTCAACTGCTTGAACATTGTTGCTAGCTATGAAAATATCATCAACATAAACCACCAAAGCTATGAAGGAATCATTGAACTTCTTTGTAAATAAAGAGTAGTCAGCTTTGGACTGTTTAAAACCATGATGCTTAATGCCAGAACAAAACTTTGTATTCCACTGCCTTGAAGCCTGTTAAATCCCATATAAAGACTTATTCAATTTGCAAACAACATTCCCCCATTTGCTGTGAAAACCTTGAAGGAGTTGCATGTACACCTCCTCATGAAGATCACTATCCAAAAAAGCATTATTGACATCTAATTGAACCAAATGCCAACCTTTCACAGCAGATATGGCAAGAAGTATCTTGACAGTAGTTAACTTAGCAATTAGTGAGAAGGTATCAGTAAAATCCAGCCCCTCTTGTTGAGTGAATCCCTTAGCAACTAACCTTGCTTTATATCTCTCCACAGAGCCATCAGCCTTGTATTTTACCCTATAAACCCATTTACAGCCAGTTGCTTTTTTATTTGAACGCAAAGGGGTAAGGGTCCAGGTATTATTAGAAACCAAAGCATTTAGCATTCATAGCTTCTTGCCATTTAGGATCCTTGCCAGCCGCATGATAGAATCTTGGTTTAGGAATAAAGGTAATGGCAGAACAAAAATTGGCATATGAAGAAGAGAGGAGTGAAGTATCAACATAATCAAAAAGAGGATATCTGGTAGTGACTAAGGAAGTACCTGACTTGCTGAGTGGATTAGATTGGGAAAGTTTAGTAGACATGATGTTGCTGCATTTGTAGTCTTGTAAGTAGGAAGGAGGATTGGTAGGCCTAGATGATCTTCTTAGGGAAGGAAGAGTAGTAAGTTGAACTATATATGGTCCTTGAGGAAGAGGTAAAGAACCAGGCGCTATAGAACCTAGTGAGATGGGATCAGAAGAACTAGAAGCTGGGATGATGGGTTTTGGTATAACAGAATCTGATATAACAGAAACAAAAGAATCTAAAGATGAATCAAACACCCAATGAGGACTAGAATCATAAGATGGAACATTTAAAGAAGGTGTAAGAGGTTCTGAAAACATGGGATCATGTGGAATAGTCACATTAGGACAGATATGAGGAAATGAAATGGAAGTATATAGGGAATAGGCTGAAGAAATGAAAGGGAAAATAGTTTCATGAAAAGAGACATCCCTTGAAAAAAAAATTTGTTTTGTAAGCAAGTTTAACAACTTGTAACCCTTAACACCAAAAGAGTAACCAAGAAAAACACAAGGAATAGACCTAGGTAAGAACTTAGACCTATTATGAGACAATGTGGAAGCAAAGCAAAGGCAGCCAAAAACTCTTAAGTGATGATAAGAAGGAACCTTGTCATAAAGCTTCTCAAAAGGGGTTTTATGATCTAAAACAACACTAGGCAGCCTATTTATGATGTAAACTGCTATCAAAACACAATCTCCCTAATAACAAAGTGGTATGTTAGACTGAAATTTCAATGCACTTGCAATGTTTAGTGTTAGGACATATGTGATTCACTTGTTAGGAACATATGTCACTATTTTATTTAATTGGCTAATCCTTTGACAAAACGCACTTTACTTGTATTTGGGTAGAATTAGGATGTGTTTAATACTTCAAGAAACTTTGTTTTAAGATCAAGTGTTGAAGCTATGCAAGTCTGTCCAAGATTCAAGTCTGAAAAGTGTCTGTCATTAAAGCTCAACAGCTAGCTATCTATCGAGCTTGAAGAGCTGTTCCAACTCCGTGGCTTGACAGCAGCTTGACAGATAGGGTATCTGTCAAGGTTTAAGAAAAACAGAATTTCAAATTTGTTTTAACTCTAATCTATGATTATGTGTTTGGACTTTCTTTTCTCACAACCCTAGATATATAAAATGATTATTTTAAGGGCCATCAAAGTGGACATAAGTTACACAAGTGCTGAGCAAAGTTTGTTCAAGCAAATTGTGACCGGAGACAGAGTTTGCCCTAATTCATCGTTTTTGTGTAGAAGTTGATATGTTTGTACACCGTAGGGTTTTGTAACCAAGCATTTTCTTGATCTTTATCGTCTGGATGAACTGAAGAACTTTGCAGCCAACAACCTTCTCTAGTTGGTGATTAAAGTCACGTATTGGGATCCGCGCAATTGGTTAGTAACGTATTGAGAGCCGTGCATCAAAAGGAGAGATTGTCATTACAGAACAAGTCCAATTGGGTATTGGGGTAAGGGTTCAACTGTAGGTTGGTATAAGGTACTTAGATTCCTTTACTTGTAACCGCTTGTTTTGATAATAGTGGATTCTCGGGAGTGGTAACCTTAAAATCACCCGGTGGGGTTTTTGTCGAGTTGGTTTTCCTTATTCGTAAACAAATCATCGTGCTAATTTATTTTCCGCTGCACTTAGTTTAATTGGTGATTTGTTTGTGCTATCACATATTTGCATGTTAATTTGATTAATTAATAAACTTGGCTAATTAATCAATTAATTCATCACAAGGGGTCAATTCATTTTTGGCCTATCATTTAGGATATGTTGATGCTTTCTTTCCACTATTGAATTTTGTTGTGGAGTAGCAACATAAGAATGTTGATAAACAATCCCATGTTGAGCATAAAAATCTTTGTGGAAAAATTTTGAGCATTATCAGTTCTAAACACTTTGATATTAGTTTGAAATTGAGTATGTATCACTTTGTAAAATGAAATCAACAAAGGCCTAGTTTCTAATTTAGATTTCATAAGGTAAACCCATGTGGACCTTCTAGCATCATCTACAATGGTAAGAAAATATTTAATATCATCATGTATAGCTTTGGCAAAGGCTCCCCATACATCACAGTGAATCAAATCAAAGGCATGATCAGATAAGTGGTTAGCCATTGACAGAAACACAATGCTCTGATACCATATAAGAAAAACAGAGAGCTAGGGAAGAGAGAAGATAAGCTAGAGAGAAAGGATTGAAGAATGAATTTCTATAATTGCATATGTGCGCGCCATAAACGAAATTATTGGGTTTAACCTCACTTGGGCTCACAACTTATTTATAAGGTGGGCTTTGTGAGCCCAAGTGAGGTTAAGCCCAATAATCTCATTTCCGGTGCGCACAACATTAATTGATTAAAAACTAACTGTACAATGTGTATATATACTAGAACTCACACAAGGAAGAAAAATAATAAACTCTTAACTCCACATTATATGGATCCACTCTAAACAACCAATCCAACCAACTCCAATATTACACGTGTCCATATATACGTCTTCTAATTAACTTAAAGCTAAACTACAAGTCGTATACTAGAACTCAGGTATCTTAGTCATTTAGCAAGCTTCATGTACATTCTTCCAATACTCTGTTCCATTGCTCTGCCTCTCTGCCTAAGCTAATTCTTCAAACATTCTTCACTTCAATGCTTGCATCTGTCTTCTTCTTCTTGTTCTTATCTGTGCATTTATCCAAATTTTGACATAGTGACACAGTAAACCTTAATAGATATGAAATAGTACTTTAGATTGTTATACTTTAATGAGTTTATATGGAAAAATTAAAATGTTAGGATTTATTTTAAGATAAGAGATGAACTATTGTGATTTTTTTTTTTACACTTTTCCCTTTATGGGTTTACTTTGAAATATCTTGTAAGAAATTATCTTTATGGCACATGTAAAGAACCTGGTAAAATTGATTTTTAATTTTATTCTATATTTAATCATTCAATTAGAATTTTACTAGTTCATATTAGGATTGTACACGATGCAATGCGGCCAGTTTTTGTGACCATTTTTGCACCATACCGGAACCTTCGGTTTCCTAAAAACCCAAGCCGCCACTGCGCTTGAGGAACGGTTCTCCAACAATATCAGTGGCGGTTTCAGTCGGCGTAGTGGTTGGTTTCCACCTATCTAATAGAGAGAGGAAGAGAGATCTAAAACCAAAATCAAACCCAAAACACTCTCAAAGGATTCAAACCAGAAATCAAAACTTAGATCAAATCAAAATATCAAAAGATTCAAAACCCTCTACAAACCCAAATATTAAAACCCAAACAAGGTAAAGATTCTTAGGACTAACCATCAATTAACTCACCTGCGAAGTCCAATCGACCACTAGGCGATCGAGGCAGAGCCAACAACTTGAAGATCTGACCTGGGTGGTAGTAAAAGTAGAGGTGGTTTGAAGACAAAAAGTTGAAATGGACATGGGTTTTGTGTTGTGGGTGGGGGTGGAGATCTGAATTGAAGGGAGTAGAAATCTCAAGTTTTGTATATATATAAGCAAATCGGTTTGATTCAGTGTTCATCGGAATCCAAAAACCTTCGCTGACAACCGTAGATACCGACTTCAGTGCTTGAAAATCGCTACCGACCACCATGCCTAATACCTATGGTGGAGGCTTGAGGCGAGCGGATCGGTCCGACTCCAGCCACTTCTGTCGGTGGCAGGCGGTGCTTGTACAACCCTAGTTCATATACAAACACAATCACAATAAATGCTTATTAATAATGACCATAATTATCAAATTTTATATTTATATTTTGTTAAACTTTCTCTTGTACCGTATAGATTATTGACTAGTATGTGTGTGTGTGTGTGTGTATATATATACTAGCCATTGACTAATGCAACACATAGGAAAGTTTGACTGAAAAAAGTATTTATACATGATACATGTTTAATTAATAAGTATTAATAAAAAAAATGTTAAATAAAAAAAATTTAGAAAAGATTTTACCTAATTTAATAAAATCTTATTTGTTTAGAGAAGACCAAACATAATTTAATCATAATTTTGTTGGTTTCCATTTCTCCAAAAAAAAAAAAAATGTTAGTTTTGGGCTATTTTATCATAAAAGAACCATTAACTCTAGATTTTTAAGTTAATTTTTCTTTTTTTTTTTATAAATCCACAGTCAATGATGGGAAATTTGCCTTCAGTATGTACCGTACATAATTTAATTCAAATGTACTATTAAATTTGTAGTACATTAATATGTACGAAAGAAATTTGAAGATATTTTACCTTCAAATCAGTTTTGTGGAAAATTCTTCCAACTAATATATGTGATTGTTAAAATGATTATCTATAAGACAAAATTTGGTTACAAATTTGATTGTAGTCTTAACAATAAGAATATAACATGTGTTTACATACAAAACCACACTTAAATGATTGTATATAATCATATTAAGTGAGTAATGTACATTGCACATAATATGAATACTTCATTTTTGTATTGTTAGTAACAAAGTTTTTAGTCAAACTCTATTCTTATTTATTTGCATTTTTAGTTAAATAACATTTTTGATTAAAATAATATATGCAAATAATCTTATAAATCATCATCTAATTTAATAAATTAGTGGAGATCTCTTTTGGATTGAAAATTTTATCTAGAAAATGTGTCACCACCGGTTATTAGGGATCGTTTACTTCAAATATGTTCACTTCAAAAGGACAAGAAATTTGGAATTTTGGAGTGTGGAATGTGGACTAGTCTAAGAGTGGTGTAAATGTGAATTGAATTGAGTTTGAACCACCCAATTTTGGATTGTGACTAGTGAGCTTTTTCTTGTCCTGCACTCTGGGTGTGTCCAAAAGAATCCAAAGAATACATCCCTGCATGATGACCCTTTGTCACGTGAAGAGGCACAAGTAACTCATGCTTTCCTCGTGAACAAGTTCTTTAGTTCAGTGCCACCTTTTTGTTAGCAGTTAGCTTTTGTTTTCCCAGAGATAACTTATTAAGAAAAATGTTCCCCAAGGAACACATCACTCTTCATCAGTCCTGACCTGGCGAACAAGAAATGTGAGGAATGAGTCCTATCAAGTTTCAACGATAACGACACAAGACTCAAGAGTACCACACACCAGCATAATAAATTTAGTGGCACAGATTTTTGGGACAAATCCAAAAAAGAAAAAAAAAAAATTGTTTGCTTCTTGTGATAAATAAAATTGAATTTTATGAATTATGACAATCTAATCAGAAGGTCTTTTCCATGTTACTTGTATGGCGATTATTTTTTTTTAATACCTAATCATGTACATAATACCATACCATTGAAAATTTTAAATAATGTAACACTTTTTTTTAGAAGATTAAATAATATAAGATGAGATATGTTTTTAAATTATTAATGTTTTTTTTATACAAGATAGAAATTATATTTTAACATAATCTAAATATATGTGTGTGTGAAGCTCTTTCCTGAAGACTTGAACATTCAACCTTTACCCCTCACACCTCATGAATATTTCTACTTGTGGAATGACCATCATGTCAAGGGTGCGTGGTGGTTAAATTATTAATACTTAAGTGGAATAATAAAATGAAAATGTTTTTTTTCATTCATTCATCTTCTGTATATATTAAAAGGATTCAGAAAGTTAGTTATTGTTTTTTTTTCCTGTCAGAAATACCCTTAAATTAATTAACCAACAGCTTAAAAATGGGGTTAAAATAGTAAATTAGCAAAAGAAAGTTAGTTATTGCTTTTTTTCTGTCAAAAATACCCCTACCTAAAACTTAAAAATGAGGTTAAAATAATAAATTGATAAAAATAATAAATTCTTACTTTTATGTTGAAATGTCTTCCTGCTTCTAATAAACTCCTACTTTTACGTTAATTTAAATTCCTACTTCTACTCTCTAACTCCCTACAAAATAGAATCACTCTTTTATTAGTTTTAAAACTTCTCAAATCTACAAAACTCATCCCACGTACTCCTTTTTTTTTTTTTTTTGTGATTAATCTTTACCCAAAAAATAGAAAAGCCTCTGCAAACCCAAATATTAAAACCCAAACAAGGTAAAGATTCTTAGGACTAACCATCGATTGACTCACCTACGAAGTCCAATCGACCACTAGGCGATGGAGGTAGAGAAGACAACTTGAAGATCTGACCTGGGTGGCAGTAAAAGTAGAGGTGGTTTGAAGACAAAAAGCTGAAATGGATGTGGGTTTTGTGTTGTGGGTGGGGGTGGAGATTTGACTTGAAGGGAGTAGAAATCTCAAGTTTTGTATATATATAAGCAAATTAGTTTGATTCAGTGTTCATTGGAATCCAAAAACCTTCGCCGACAACCGTAGATACCGACTTTAGTACTTGAAAATCGCTACCGACCACCATGCCTAATACTTATGGTGGAGGCTTGAGGCGAGCAGATCGGTCCGACTCCAACCACTTCTGTCGATGGCGGGCAGTGCTTGTACAACCCTAGTTCATATACAAACACAATCACAATAAATGCTTATTAATAATGACCATAATTATCAAATTTTATATTTATATTTTGTTAAACTTTCTCTTGTATCGTATAGATTATTGACTAGTATGTGTGTGTATATATATATACTAGCCGTTGACCAATGCAACACATAGGAAAGTTTGATTGAAAAAGGTATTTATACATGATACATGTTTAATTAATAAGTATTAACAAAAAAATGTTAAATAAAAAAAATTTAGAAAAGATTTTACCTAATTTAATAAAATCTTTTTTGTTTAGAGAAGACCAAACATAATTTAATCATAATTTTGTTGGTTTCCATTTCTCCAAAAAAAAAAAAAAATGTTAGTTTTGGGCTATTTTATCATAAAAGAACCATTAACTCTAGATTTTTATGTTTGTTTGATTTTTTTTTTTTTAAATCCACAGTCGATGATGGGAAATTTGCCTTCAGTATGTACCGTACATAATTTAATTCAAATGTACTATTAAATTTGTAGTGCAATATGTACGAAAGAAATTTGAAGATATTTTACCTTCAAATCAGTTTTGTGGAAAATTCTTCCAACTAATATATGTGATTGTTAAAATGATTATCTATAAGATAAAATTTGGTTACAAATTTGATTGTAGTCTTAACAATAAGAATATAACATGTGTTTACATACAAAACCACACTGAAATGATTGTATATAATCATATTAAGTGAGTAATGTACATTGCACATAATATGAATACTTCATTTTTGTATTGTTAGTAACAAAGTTTTTAGTCAAGCTCTATTCTTATTTATTTGCATTTTTAGTTAAATAACATTTTTAATTAAAATAATATATGCAAATAATTTTATAAATCATCATCTAATTTAATAAATTAGTGGAGATCTCTTTTGGATTGAAAATTTTATCTAGAAAATGTGTCACCACCGGTTATTAGGGATCGTTTACTTCAAATATGTTCACTTCAAAAGGACAAGAAATTTGGAATTTTGGAGTGTGGAATGTGGACTAGTCTAAGAGTGGTGTAAATGTGAATTGAATTGAGTTTGAACCACCCAATTTTGGATTGTGACTAGTGAGCTTTTTCTTGTCCTGCACTCTGGGTGTGTCCAAAAGAATCCAAAGAATACATCCCTGCATGATGACCCTTTGTCACGTGAAGAGGCACAAGTAACTCATGCTTTCCACGTGAACAAGTTCTTTAGTTCAGTGCCACCTTTTTGTTAGCAGTTAGCTTTTGTTTTCCCAGAGATAACTTATTAAGAAAAATGTTCCCCAAGGAACACATCACTCTTCATCAGTCCTGACCTGGCGAACAAGAAATGTGAGGAATGAGTCCTATCAAGTTTCAACGATAACGACCAGGGGCGGTCTAACATAATTTGGGGTCTAAGGCGAAAAATTTATACGGGATCTTTAATATGTAAATATTAATTAAACAAAATTATTTAATACTAATCAAATTAAGGTTAATTTGATACATTTAATACATAAATAATACCAACTAGACTAATGTTAATTTCATATAGAGAATTGAATATCATAGTTGAATTATAAATATTAATAAAAAGAAATAAAAATATATTGCGATTGAAAAAGATACTTTATTTTGGATATAAGACGATGCATAGTTAAATAAAGTTATAATCTAATTTTTAATTTTATATTTTGATTTTAAGAGAGAGAGATAGATATTATTTGGTGTGTGACTTTGTAGGATATTAGTTTACAAAAATCAAAGTCTCAAACTATCAAGGGAGATTAATCTATAATTGATGATTTAACACATTTGCAACATCTTTTTGAAATATTTTAGGGTTTCAATTGAGTTAAGGTTCTATTGATCTCGTAATTTGAGAGTCTTAATAGAAATGAAAAAAAAAATGCGCTAATTAAAAGCACTATAAAATGTTCAAAATATAATGTGACATAATCTCTCATTGATGAATTTCATCAATTTAACTAATGAATGTTTATATCACTTTTTTGTGATTAATAACATGACAATTTGTAAGTCAATAGTAAAATTTGTAGTACCCTTAACATCACTAATAAAAAAAAATATACAACCTTTAGAAAATATATATATAATTTTATAAAAATTTGGGTTTTTAACTATGAAAAGTTGGGCCTTTTTTTCTTAAGAAAATTTTTATTTTTTGGTGGAGCCTTAGGCCTAGGCCTTGAGCCGGCCCTGATAACGACACAAGACTCAAGAGTACCACACACCAGCATAATAAATTTAGTGGCACAGATTTTTGGGACAAATCCAAAAAAGAAAAAAAAATTGGTTGCTTCTTGTTATAAATAAAATTGAATTTTATGAATTATGACAATCTAATCAGAAGTTCTTTTCCATGTTACTTGTATGGCGATTTTTATTTTTTTTAATACCTAATCATGTACATAATAACATACCATATAAAAATTTAAATAATGTAACACTCTTTTTTTAGAAGATTAAATAATATAAGACAACATATGTTTTTAAATTATTAATGTTTTTTTATATAAGATAGAAATTATATTTTAATACAATCTAAGTGTATATGTGTGTGAAGCTCTCTCCTGGAGATTTGAACCTTCGACCTTTATCTCTCACACCCCATAAATATTTATACTTGTGGAATGACTATCATGCTAAGGGTACGCGGTGGTTAAATTATTAATACTTAAGTGGAATAATAAAATGAAAATGTTTTTTTCATTCATTCATCTTTATATATTAAGAGGATTCATAAAATTAGTTACCAACTCTCTCAATTCTCTTTAACACCCCTAATATTTATTTAACATTATTGCAAACAAATAAATAAATGAGGATATACAAGTAATTTGAAGTTCTTATATTTAGGAGGAATTTAATTTAAACTCAAATGCTATTACACATAACGTGTTTGAATTCCACTCTCCCACATTTTAGGCTATGTTTGTTTCAGGTGAAAAAGAAATTTGGAAAATATTTTACACCCTTAAGTGTGTTTGGGTGCATATGAAAATACGGTTAAACTGAAAATATATTTTAGTTGGCCATAAATTAAGGCCTTTAGACTTGGAAATGATTTTAAATAGTGATTTTACCTTTAACCAATATCCACTCTCCTCACTGACTCATGCCAAGCCGAAGGAACTAGGGAGAGAGATACCCAAGGTCAAGCCCGTGCCCACCTACCTCCTCTCATCGATTTGCCTTCTCTCTCTTTCCCTTTGACCAACCAAAGCTGGATCGGACACTACATGTCACCGATCTTGTGCCTTCACTCAGGAACCACACCCTTTCTTCCACTCTCACTCACAGCACTCTCGATCTGGATCAGTCTCACCCTCCCTCCGCAGCTTTCCCCAAGCAACACCACTCCACAGTGGTCTTCTCTCTCTTATCTTACTTTTTCTCTATAACTTGAACCAAACCCCCCCCACTTCTTTTTGTTTTTGATCTCTGATTTTGTTGTTGTTGTGGAGGTGTTTTGGTGGGTTTTGTGTGGGTGATGGTGGATTTTTTGTGGGTGGTGGTGGCAACATAGCAGCGGTGGCAGTTTTTTCCCTCTTCCTGATCTGGATTTTGTGTGGGTGGTGGTGGGTTGTGCTTGTCCTTGGTGGTGGTGGCTGGCTTGGGCTTACTTTTTCTGAAAATAGATTTATTTACATCAAATTCCAAACACAAGAAATAATTTTCCAGCATAATTTCTACAACGTAGTCAAACAATAGAAAATGTTTTTCTTTACGTAAAATATTTTCAACTGAAATATTTTACACTTGAAAAACATTTTACATATTGCCAAACACAACCTTAACTCCTATAATACCGTTTTACTCACAAATTTAAAATTTTTAATTGCCCTTAACTTCTTTCTAAGAAAAATTGTTTTTAACTTATGATACTTATCTGGGCCTTTTTTGTCCTAACTGGTCACAAAATTTGACCAACGGAGCAACGAAGCATAAAAGACCAAACTTCAATTTTGAATCTATGACTTTATCACCACTTTCACATGGCTGGGTACGATTTCTCTTTCTTTGAATTTTTTTTTTTTTTTTTTTAAAGATAAAATCTCTCTGATCTTTTATTTTTATGAGAAACAGTAGATGGTTTTACTTTATATTGAATTCACATTCAATCGTATACTACTAGCAATATATGGTGGTGATTCTTCAACCCATATAATACCTGCCCTAGTAAACCATAATTTGCAATGAAGACCATCTGGGCAGTTTTTTTATTTTTTATTCTTAAAGTTCATTCGTGTTTTTGCAGGAACAAGATATGGTTTATTGCTACCATGGATTTAAGATATCATATAATTTTGTTGTTATTTGGTTGATATTTGTATTAGGGTATGAAGGTGTTAAACAATTATTATTGTTTAGATTTTTTTTTTTTTTTTTTAAAAAAAGATTCTAATTGTACGTTTAGATGGTTTAATTTGATAATTTTTTATTTTTTATTTTCTTATAATCATGTGGAGATGGGATTTCAACTAGTCACAATAAAAGATACTATTATCATAGGAACTTCACTTAAACCCCTTTTAATTTGTTGAATTTGAGTTTCTATAGTTTAGGAAATTTGGCATTTCAAAAAAATATGAAATGCTCAATAGTTTATCTCTTCTCTTATCCCTATCTATGAACATGTTATAATCCAAAGTGGGAGTGTATTCAATTTTGCATTATAAAAAAGTGACATTTTACCAAAATAATGCAAAATTATGTACACTCCCACTTTGGATTTTAACATGTTCATAGATAGGGATAAGAGAAGAGTTTGAGTACTGAGTTCAATGTTTTTAAGTATTCGTTACCAAAATGTACGCGTTTTGACCTTGGTTGATGGAGATTTCTCAATTCGATCGACAAACTAATCTTTGGTTTAGTTTGGTTTTGAAATGCATTTTGGTTATCTCGGTTTTTATGGAAGGATTCCGAAAAATTCAGGTGGGTCAAAATGGGGTAATGACAACATTAAAGGTGCCAAGTTTGATCAACACGCTTGTGACTACTCAGATGGTGCCTCCATTAAATCCCTCTCCTTAACTATTTTATTTTCCCTTTTCTTACACTCCCATTGTTCAGATCAGTGACAAAAGATGGTCATGGTTGACGGCGCCAATGTACAGATCTTTGCTATTTAGTCAAAACTGCTGTGTTCTAGTGTTTTAAGTGAACCGCTCCGTAGCTGATCGAACCATCCCAGTCTGTGATTCCACTGGTCAAACCGTTCGGTTCTAGTTAAATTTACTTTTTGTGAAATTTTAGGGTTTTTAAAACAACCAAACTGGATTAGTGTATTGTTTCTAGTCGAATCGGCTGGTATGGTTTTTAAAACCATGGTTTCAACTCTCATCAATTGATTCTTAAGTAAAAAATCTCTACATAATAAGTGCAAAACTACTAAAATAGAAAAACAATACTATTTGATAATGCACAGAAAATCAATAGGCTGAATGCTTTGGATTTCGATAATCTAGTAATTGCTTGGAAATCCTGAAAAGAAAAAACAAACAATCAAAGGAGACTGGAGCTAACCAGCCAAGAACCCTCCATTGCTTAAGTTAGTTTCTCTCTTAAATTCTGGAGTTCCAACTTTTTGGGAATTGTTAGAAACTTACCCTCATTTGATGTGAATGAGTGTTTATATAGTTGTTCTTGAAGTGGTTATTTGTCTTGCAACTTCTTCTGTATTTGAGGAGGTCAGAGGATTCAAAGTTAACTTCCACAATCGCTATAGGAGTTATAATATTTGATTTCCTTCTTCTATAACCGTTGTTGGAAGTTAAGCACTAAGGGGGAGGTTATAGCGGTGAACCAAGATCTTACTCATGCCTTGAAATAATAACACGTGGTTCAGTTTACTAGTTCATTAAGATAAATCTCTAGGGAATTTTCCCAAGTGTAGAGGGTCGTCCTAGCACTTCCTTCATGGATGACCCATAGGCTTATAAGACAACTGTTTTGCTAAGTACAACCCTTCTTGTCTTTTTGGCATGGACGACTCTTATGGATGAGTTTGGAATTGGCCCAATTCTTAGTTCACCATCACTATTTAAAACTAAAACTCGACTCCTACTTTCATTAAGAAGAAGATAAAAGCATTACATATTGAAAGTTGCTATCTTCTTGTAAAATTTAAAAAAAAAAAAAAATCAATGGACTCTAGCCAAACTCAACTAAGACTCTTGCTGCCCCTCCTTTGCATATAACCTGCATACTAAAAGTTTTTAAAAAAGGGGTTAGCTAACATTAACAAGGTTATGCCCAACATTATTGCATGTGCACATTTGTTAGGTTGTGAAGGATTAAAATTAGTTATGCCTAACTGGTCCACTTGATGAACATGATTCTTGCACTTGTAATGTTTTTCTTTAACAGTGTTAGGTTCATTATGATTTTACTGGTTAATTTATTTGTACATATCTTGTAACTACATGGTCTCAATTTATAACCTTTTTTCTTCTTCTAGGTAAATAGTGGGAGAAGGGGGTTCATTAGGCACTATCAATACCACTAAGCTATTACTCGAACCCCTCCTCAGATTGTGACTTGTTTGATGAGAGTGTAAAAAAAAGATATCATTATATAGAAAGCTTCTATTAATTAGTGGGTATCTCAAGTCTGGACTAGTTGTTGTTGCACAGGAATTGTTCGATCAAATGTTGGAGAAGAAAAACGATTTCTTGGAGTACAATAATTATTAGGTATGCACAAGTTGGCTAGTTCAAAGAAACTTTGGCTAATTACTATTATATTTATTTGTATTTAAGTTAATTAGTAGTAAGGGCACACATTCTAAGTTCAAACAAGGTTTGTGGGATTTTTTTGTTCAGGGTTATTGGGAAACACTTTTTTTCTTTCTTCTCTAATCATGGATGACCTCACAAAACATTGGAAAGGGCTCTCTCTAGCAGAGAAGAAAGTTCCAATTTTCAATTTGGAGAAGGATATGGTTGAGGAGGAATTCATCATTGCAACAAAATTCCTAACAAGGAGAGCTTTGAATACAGATGCAATTGCAACAACCTTCAAAGGTCTATGGAGATCAAAAAGTTAAAAACCTTGGCAACCATATTGTCCTTTTTGTGTTTGATAATAAACTTGAGGTGGATAATATAATTTCGAGTGAACCTTGGAGCTTTTGATAAGCACCTCGTTGCAAAGGACATTAGTGTGGAGGAGATGCCTTTCAACAAAGCTTCTTTTTGGGTTCAAGCCCACAAAATTCCAATTAGATACTCAAGCCAAAAAAGTGGTGGAAGGTGTCTATGAAACCATTGGACTAGTTAATCAAGAGTCCAATGCACCAGATTCAGATGGTGGTGGTTTTTGACAAGTGCGAGTCTCCATAGATATTTCTAAACCTTTGTGCAAGGGACAGGTTGTTTCACTTGGAGATGGCAAGGAACAATGAGTCGCCTTCAAATATGAACGATTAACCAATATTTGCTTCTGGTGAAGGTGTCTTTCTCATGATGACAAGGACTGCGATTTGTGGATTAATAGTGAAGGGTCCTTGACTACTGAAGATCAACAATTTGGCCCATGGGTTCATGCCTCGCCTTTTATAAGTTCAAGAAAAAATGTTGTCGTGGTACCAAGTTTCTACTCTAAAAAGAATGAAGCATCCTTGTCAAAAAAATCTACTGGTGCATCTTCAATCCCACTGGTGCAAACTTCTACTTAGGGTTCGGAATCCAGACAGCCAACCCATCAGTTTCCATGTTCCATGGCAACTCCAGTGATTGATAGAATTGGTAAGGAGAGTATGTATCTCAGATATATTCATTAATTATGGTCCAGGTTTTGCGGTGAATACTTCTCCAAACTTTAAGGAAACTATTTGTTGAGGGAAAAAAGGAGGAAATTGATGAATAAAATATGGGGAAGTCAAGCCGAAACTTAACAATGGACTCTTGAGATAATGCCCAAAGCCTTTCGGTGTAGTGATAAGCCTATTCGAGCAAGAAATAAAGGTTGCACTTTGACAAAACAACAACAAAGCCCAATAAAACACTTCACAATGGTTAATTAGTAGATTAGTGGTTTTGTTTCTATAATACAAGAAAAATAAATTCTCCAACGTTAGGGTGAAATTAAACTTAAAGTCTAGCAGTCAGTTATTAAACAAATTTAAAAAAGTGTTCACTTCTGGAAGTCCTTGTGTGTCTTGGTCAGGGGGGTCTATTGTACTTTCAGCCATCATTACATCAATATGAGGGAAGAATTCCATTGTTATAAATACAGTATATCCTTCAATAGTAAAATAAAAAGTAAAAATTAATGGTTCCATGGTAAGAAGAAAGGGGTTATTTGGCACGGTGTGAAGGGAGAGAGAGATTCCAGCTCAGTGTAGCAGATATTGAACTAAGATTCTTGGGCAATATATATGTGGGGTATGAATGGGGTAGTATAGGTTGTTTATGAGTAAGTGGGTATGTAAGCTTGTGATGATGTGGTAGAGTTAATGCTAAAACTAAGTCTTTTATGGGTAAGGGGTTGTTTATGACTGATTTGGAAGCATTTATGGGCTTAGGTTGTGTAGAAAAGGGAAAGGGAATGTTTGAGGTTAAGTGTGTGTGGCCCAAGGGAAATGATTTGTGAGTTGGGGAGAGTTAAACTACAAGCTAAAATGTGGCAAAGTGGCAAGAATGACAAAGATTTCAGAGGGGTTTGTGTGTGTTTATAGGCTGCTGTGCTTATCCTTTTATAGTGGAGTTTAGGGATATATTAATTAGCAAAAGTCCAAAAACATAGGATTGATTAGAAGGTAGAATAGTAGGCTTGATTATCCTAGGATTTGGCTATAAATGGTGGATTCTCTTTTGGATTGTCTTACCTCTTTAGGCAATGTCACACATGGGCAAATCAACATAATCTTGCATTATGTGCTTAGATCTCTGAGGTTATATTCAACCAATTAGGTTAAGATAAACATTAAGGAAGGATGCTAATACTGCAACTGAGATTTGGACCCTAAAAAATAGGATTTCAACACCCCAAGCCAGATGTCAAAGTTTAAGCCCACCCACAGGGTTTTGCTAGAGGTCCAGTTTTTGCCTTCCAAACCACATGTTCTCAAAGTTTCCCCTTTAGGATTCATGGGCTTGGCACATGAACCATTCCTTGAACGTTTTGGCATTTATAGCATTGATTTGTTGAGACTTGGGTAACTTGGTTATGGCTCCCCTTCTGTTGGAGATATAGTCTTGAGAAAAGTGATGAAGTCCCATTTCTCAATAAACTTCAGTTGCTAGTACAACCTCTAGGCACTGTTCATGTCAGGGAGAGGGTGACAGAAAGTTGATGGAACAACCCCTAAGTCATTCTTAAGGATTTGGTTCTCTTTTAGACGCCTCCAACTGGACCTTGGTCAAGGATGAATAAGAGGGAAGCTGGTTGTCTATTTCAGTCCTCTGCCTTTGTTAGAGTTCTTTGGATTAGGCTTGCTCATGTGGACTGGACCCTTTGGGCTGGGCTATGTTCATCCCCTTTTTACTTGGGCTTGTTCTCCTTTTACAACATATTTGGACCTACAAAATGGACATCAATGACACATATTGCCATGGGTTTTCATCCTTCATGGACTCTTATAATTAGTGAATATTTTAGGTTTTGATAGATATTTGTAATGGGTCTTTGGGCAATGAGTTGTAATATTTAAAATAACAGCATAAACTTAATTACTTCAAAATGCTTTTGTAAATAACATTTACTATTTTTTGAAATGATGAATTCCATATCATAAGTAATGTTTATGGTTCCCAATAATCATGTCATAATTTAAATGGTGAGCTTGTAGGATGAATAGTTACCATGAGCTTTGAAAATAAATATTATGAATGTTGTGATATAAATAGTGACCATGAGTTCTTACTACATAAATTTTATGGGTTTATAATATGGTATGAGATAAATATCATAATTTTAAGGTAATTAACTTTCCATGAGATTACAAGATGATTGCCATGATTTTTGAGAATAGGTAATTGCCATAAATTATAGTAATGTTTAAGAAATTGAAACATTGTTCATCATTGGACTTTTTTGTGAAATAATTGTGATATAGTATTTTTTCCCAAGTGTTAATAATCTTGAGCTTTTAGTAAAAGAGTGCCAACGTAAATTGGGCTTATGATTTTGCAGTGAGACCTGGGCTTTTTGATATTGCCAGTGAGAACTAGGCTTTTTGATGTTGCCAGTGAGAACTAGGCTTTTAATAAATAATTTGCCATGAGATGGAATCATGGGCTTTGCTTTTGAATTTGAATTTCATTGGTAAAATTGTTTTGCCATGTATTTGAATCATGAGTTTTGATTATGGATTTGAATTTCATTGATAAAATTATTTTGCCATGTATTTGAATCATGTGTTTTGATTATAGATTTTAATTCCATTGATAAAATTGTTTCGCCATGTATTTGAATCATGATCTTTTCAAATATTTCTAAGCATAAACATTCTTGGGCTTTAGAAAAGAATGAGATTTTAACTTGCTCAATAAAATAAATAATTTGGGATTAGGCTTTACAAAAATATTGGGTCTTATAACATTTTATATTTGTAGCCCAATTTTTTGATGGAAAGAAGAATGGTTGTGGGCTAGCATAATAATAGTAAAAAATATTTAGGAAAGCCCAATAATTTGTTGGTGATGTTTGAAAATAAATAGGTGTTATTTAAATAATACTAGGTGTAAAAAAAAAAATGTACCCTAACACTATTCAATGCTTGGAAAGGGAAATTGGCTTTAATAGTGTCCGAAATATTAGTAGTGATATTCTTTCCAATTCTACTTCAGTCAACTCAACTTTTGAAAACTCTTTCCTATGTGAGAATGCCAACTTATGTCCTACTCAGGATATTTCAAAAGCCCATGGACTTGTCCCCTCATCCTCACTTAATGCTAGGTTTGGCTAATCCGAGTGAGCCACTCATTCCTAGTACTCGGCCCATTGAAAGCACCTGGAATCGTTTCCCTTGCCCAAGCAACTTAAGCCCAAATAAAGCAAACTTGTCAGGTATGACTTATCGTAGGGCCCTAATTGAGTACGATGACCCCAAACCTCTTAAACACCCTTCCAAACTAAAAAAAAAGATGATTCTCTCCCTGTATCAGCAGTGGTGGCTGGTCCCTATAAATTGTTTAAGTTGGAACTACCATGGTCTTGAGTGATCACAAGCAATTCGAGAGCTAACCGATCTGGTGAACAGAAAAACCCCATCAATTGTCTTCCTCATGGAAACACGCTTGACCAAGAAATTTTTGGAGTGCCTTCGTTGTGATTTGAAGTGAGATAACTTGTTTATTGTTCTGAGGGTCAACACTAGAGGAGGTTTAGCTCTTTTCTGGTAGAATGATATTGTCCTTGATGTTATGAATTTCTCCCCTAACCATATTGATGTTGTGGTTAACCTAGGGGTGGATGACGCCTAGAGGTTTACGAGGTTCAACAGAGCTTCGAAAACCTCCAACTGGAACACTATTAGGCGACCCTCAAGCATCTCTGTCTCAAGATGGATTTGCCATGGATTTATGTGGGCGATTTTAATGAGATTGTTCATAGTGAAGAGAAGTTGGGAAAAGCACGTCGAAGAGAAAGATAGATGACAAATTTTCGAGATGCACTAGATTCTTGCAGTTTCAGAGATTTAGGGTATGTTGGTTCCCCATTTACTTGGTGTAATAATCAGTTTGAAGGCGAAGTAATTTGGTGCCACTTGGATAGGGTAGTGGCAGCCTTAGGTTGGTCTATGAAATTCCCTACTATTCAAGTCCACCATATTGATGGCTCTTTGTTTGATCATTCTCCACTTTAGGTTTGCTTAGATGACGAAAACATCAGGTTCTACAAAAAGTGGAGACTTTTCCGATTTAAGGCAATTTGGATGAAGGATAATCGATGCAAAGGTGTGGTTCAACGAGCCTGGGATGCTCAGTCCTTAACCAACTAGATGGATTTTGCTAATTTGTAAGGTTGATTCTTGTGGAAAAAATTACAAATTTGGAGCAAACATTCTTTTGGGAATATTTGGAGTGCATTGGCAAAACAAAGAAACTACTTCAACAAGTAGAGGCCATGTCTATGACAAGTAGAAATCACACTTAGGTTCGCACCTTAAGAGACGATGTTAGTGATTTAATGGCTAAAGAGGAGTGCCTATGGCAGCAAAGGGGACATGTAGAATGGCTGAAATTAGGGGGCCGTTTGGTAATGTTGTTTGTTTTTTTTTTTGGAAATACGCGTGGGTGAAAAAGCGTGTGAAAATATGTGTAATGTTATTTAAAAATTGAAAACATGTGTTTAAACACATGTACCAAACGGGTCCTAAAGGACCAAAATAAAAGCTATTTTCATAGTCGAGCGAGCCAAAGAAATAAACACAATTTTTTTTCTAAGCTACATCTGGATGATGACTCAATGGTGGAAGATAAAGCTCAAATCAGGGAAGCACTAGTTGACTACTTCCATAACATGTTCATCTCCTCCAATCCTACAAGTTTTGACCCCATTCTTAATGGTGTGGAAGCAAGAAATACTCCTTAGATGAATGTAAGCTTGACTAGAGATTTCACTGCTTTGGAGGTAAAATGTGTTCTCAAACAAATGAAACCTCTCACAGCGCTTGGGCCTGACGGTAAGCCTCCTATATTTTATAAAAATTACTAGAACATTGTTGGTCAAGATGTTATAGATGCTTCCCTTTTAGTTTTAAATTCTGGCTCTTTACTTGCTTCCATTAATCATACTTTCATTTCACTAATTCCAAAAGTTAAGTCCCCAGAAAGAGCTAAGGATTTTGGGTCCATCAGTCTCTGTAATGTTCTGTATAAGATAATCTTCAAGGTCATTGTAAACTGCCTGAAAAAAAATTCTCCCTTAGTTGGTCTCGAAAACTCAGAGTGCTTTCATGTCAAACAAACTCATCTCAGACAACATCTTAGTTATTGTTGAAACCCTCCATTATTTGAAGAATAAGCATAAGGGGAAAATAGGGTTTATAGCTCTTAAGTTAGATATGAGCAAGGCCGACGACAGGGTAAAATGGATCTTCCTTGAAAAGCTGGTGGAAAGAATGGGTTTCGATGGAAAATGGATAACTCTGATCAGTGCCTACGTCCGTTCGGTGTCCTACTCTGTCTTGGTTAATGGTGAGCCATGTGGGCAAATTCACCCTACTAGAGGACTTCGTCAAGGAGATCCACTTTCACCTTTCCTCTTTCTATTATGTGTAGAAGGTCTACACTCTCTTCTCCAAAAAGCAGAAAGTAATAGAGTTGTCCAGGGAGTATTTATTTGTCAACAAGGGCCGAAGGTCTCACACAATTTTTTTTTTTTTGACGATGATAGTCTCATTTTTTGCAAAGCAACAGAGAATGCATGTCTAAAAATTTTGGAGATTCTTGCTACTTATGAAAAGGTACTGGGACAAAAAATAAGTATGGACAAAACTCATCTTTTTTTCAGTGCCAATACTTGTTCCCACCCAGATGAAAGACAGAATGAAGCACCTCTTGGAGTTCCAACTATAGCCCAATACGAAAAATACTTAGGTCTTCCTTCGCTGGTAGGGAGAGGCAAGAAATAAAGCTTCATATACATCAAAGAGAGAATTTGGCATAAGCTTCAATGTTGGAAGGAGAAGCTTCTCTCTTAGGCAGGACGTGAAGTCTTGATAAAGGTTGTGGTTTAGGCAACGCCAACGTGCACCATGAACTACTTCAAATTGCTGAAGGGTCTTTGTAATGAGATTGAAACACTGATTAGAAAATTTTGGTAGGGATATCGGGGTGAACACAAGAAAATTCATTGGATAAGTTGGAAGAAGCTATGCTTACCAAGAATTAGGGGGGAATAGGTTTCAAGGATTTAGAATGTTTTAATGATGCTCTCCTTGGTAAACAAGTTTGGAGGCTTCTCACCAATCCAAACTCTCTTTTTTACAAAGTTTTTAAAGCAAGATACTTCCCCCACTGTTTAGTCATGGATGATGAAGTTCAGTTCGGAGGCTTTTATGCTTGCAAAGCATTTTTGAAGCAAGGACAATGATAGCTTTGGGCTCTACTTGGCGCATAGGAAATGGAACTAATGTGTTGATCAAAGGGGATAAATGGTTACCTGATCCTCACTCTCGAACTTCCCAGGTAACACACGGGTTTGTGCTTTAATAAATAAGGAGGAATCAAGTTGGCTGTTTGACCGGGTCAATTTGGAAATTTTGCCTCATGAAGCTCAAGCCATTCTTAGCATTCCTTTTAGTATTTGTAAACCGGATGACTTCGTCATTTCACATGGTACCTCTCAAGGTGTTTACTCAACTAAGAGCACCTATAAACTCCTTTCCGAATCTGATTGCCAAGCACAAGCTAATTCTTCAAGTCCATCTGCTCATAGTGGTTTTTGGAAGTCAATCTAGAGTCTAAATGTCCATAGTAAAGTGAAGCATCTTATTTGGAGGGTTAACTGCAATTCTTTGCCCACTAAATTATATCTCTTGAAGTGGCATGTTACCCAAAATTCTATGTGTGAGATGTGCAAGGAAGATCAAGAGGATGCAGTCCATGCTCTTCAGGGATGTATTTCAGTCAAGGAGGTGTGGTGGGAAGGGCAGTGATTTAGACCTTTTTTATCAGAGAGGTTTGTAAATTTTGCTGATCTTTTTGCTGGCATTCTTAGTCTCCTAGATTCACTAGATGCTAAGATTTTTGCTATGGTGACCTGGAGCTTGTGGTACAGAAGGAATGCTCTCTAACTTCAACAACCTTCCCTACCAAGCTCACAGATTTTCTCTTCAGTAGTAGACCGCCTACCAGAATTCCATAAGGTACATGATTATCCTCTACCTCCCCCTCTCCTTAGGCCCACTCACAGAGCAACTTGGATTCCCACCTTTCATGCCCCTTTCAAAATCAACTTTGATGGAGCTTTGTTCAAGGACATCTTTGTTGTTTGTCTGAGTGTAGTTGTCCGTAACAACCAGGGGGAGGTCATTGGTGCAATGTCAGAGAAGATCTCACTCCCTTACTCGGTGGTGGACATGGAAGCTTTGGCTTGCAGAAGGGCTGTAATTTTTGCTCGAGAACTCAGTATTATTGAAACTAAAGTTGAAGGGGATTCGGCTATGGTCATTGATTTCATCAATTCCAAAGGCTGTTGTATGGTAGGTTACGGTCACATAATTGAAGATTCGCGGTTAGCTATGCTTGATTTTGGCTTTATTTATTTCTCTCGTGCAAAACAATCTAGTAATTCCATAGCTCATCATTTACCAAAAAAAGTAAAAGGTTTGTTAGAGCACTTGTAGTAGTAGAGCTAAATAGCTATATTGCTATTTTAGATGTGTCAAATCACAAAAAAAACCCATGCAGCAGTGGAGCAATAGCTAAATTTTTTAGCTGATTTGCTACAGTGCACATCTATCTCTAGATGTGCACTATAGCTTGAAGCTAAATTTTTTTTTTTTTTTTAATTCACCGGTACAACTTGCTTCTTTTTTTTATTCATTCTCTCATTCACTCTGGTCTCAGTCATTCTCTCCCCATTCATTCAAGTCTCTCCATTCACTGAAGCTCAAATCTCTCCATTCATTGAAGCTCAAGTCTCAAGCTCACTTTGACTGCCGCTGGCTTGACCATCGTCATCGTCAACGTCACCGCCATCCACCATCCACCATCCGCCTCCCAAGCCGTCGCTTAGCTCAGACCCGATCATTGCCACTGATTGTCGCCACCCGCTCGTCGCCACCGATCGTCGCCACTGATCATCAACGTCTGTTTCAACGCCGTCCCAAGCTGCCGATAGCTCAGACCAACTGCCGATTAACTCTTTCAGCTTCAGACCCATTGCCATCCGCCTCAGACCCACACCGCTGATCGGAGTGCTTGCTCACCGACGTTGTGCTTGGTGATTTTTTATATTGTCTATGATTGGTGATTTTGTTTGGTCTAGGTTGAAATAGATCCACTGCTGCAGCTTGTGTGTAGCTAAAATAGATAAAATAACTTTTGGTGGAGCTAAAAAACTAAAATTTTAACTCTACTGCTTTGAATGCTCTTAAAATCTCTGTTTTGGTTGGAGGAGGTGCATGAAGACATCACTCCTTTTATAAACTGTGACAAATTTTTGATTTAATAATACTCACGGTCTTGATTCTCCAAAAAAAAAAAAAAAAAAAAAACACCAAGTAGGGTACCTACTAATTACAAGTAGCTTTCTCTTGAGATAAGCTACGTGTATGCATTTTTTTGGCAACTTGTTGAGATCATACTTGTGTAATGGGCCTTAAACACAAACAAATAAAGAAAATAAACAAAACCTTGTGCCCCAGATAGCTCGTAAAAAACTCAATCCAAGAAAGTGGGCTCTGTGTAAAAGAAAAAGAAAAAGAAAAGAAAGTGGGCTCTGGGCCTAAGCCTAAGCCCAACTCTTAAAAATTACAAAGTAAAAGGACGAAACCACACACCTTTTCGTGTGGTTTTGTTCAGAAACTCTCAAAGAGAGAGGAGCATGGAAGACAGACGACCGAAACTAGTGATACTATACGCTACACAAACCGGTAATGCGTTGGATGCCGCTGAGCGTGTGGCTCGAGAAGCCGAGCGCCGAGGTTGCCCAGTTATGCTCCTTTCCATCGACGAATACGACGTTGTATGTCTTCCTTCCTTTCTCTACTTTTCATTCTTTTAATTTTGTTTTTTACAAAGCTAAGTCTGGCTATTGAATGTTAAAAATTAGAAAGAAACAGACAGTTTTAGACTCAGAATCTTGTTTTTTTTTGTTTTTTTTGTTTTGTTTTGTTTTAATTGATTGAATTTGAGTTTTAGGCTTGGGCCTGTTACTATGTCTATGCCAATCGGTTCACTTGGTTCAAGTTTTTTTTACTTGGTGTAACACTTTCTAATGTAACGCTACTATAATTTTCAATTAAATTAATATTTTGGCCAAGTCCAATGCTGGATTTATTCCTCTGTAAGTGTGCTGTAGATGTCATTGACTGTCCAATTCAAAACTCATTTGTTTAGTATATTTTTAAAATACAAAAGAGCATAGTTTTGAATATTTTTTTAGATGAGGTAGTTTTTAATCTGTGATTATCTTTATATATTTTTAGCAAGCATAATGGAGATGTGGAGGCTGTTTAATCTAATGGTGGGTTTATCAAGTGATTGATTGTCCTATGAGAAGCTATTAAATGGAGTAGCATTGTAAATGAGTTGATTATCGGGAAAAAAAATTGTGAACGAGTTAAGGCTGATGTAATTTTTGAACTGAATCCTATATATAGACACACACACGCACATACACATACACACACAGAATGAGATAATATCTGTGTCGTGTTTGGCGATTATGAACTCAATTCTCAAATAGTAAAAGGAGGAAGGGGAAGCTGCTTATGTGGCTTGGGGATATGGGTTTTGGCATCAGAATCAACCCCACATTACAGCGTATTGAGTTTGAGTCTGAAAGCGTGACCTGCACATTAAGCAACCTAGGTTGGATTATAGTGTCTTGGGGTGGGATAGTGGAAACATTTGTGCTAAAAGGAAATTTCAGCTTTTACTAAATGAAGCAGGCTTGATTTGATCACAGCAGGAGGCTTCTACAGACTACCAGCTGTAATGTACATTATCTAAGTAGCATGGTGGAATGTTAGAATGTCATTTTGTCAGATATTTAGAAATGTATGAGAACTGATGTGAAAGAGTGGGTTATTTGAGGTTAATTCCTTTTATAGAGATTTTATACTGCGGAAGGACATTATTTTCCTTGGAAGAGTATTTGGAAGGATAAAGTTCCTCTTTAGGTAGCATACTTTGGGGGACTACTGATGAAGTCTTTAAATATTCTTTAGTCGCATGGGATAAAGTTTGTTTACCGATGGAGGTAGGTGGCTTGGGGATACGGAGGGTGGGGTTGCTTAACAAAGCCTTGCTTGGTAAGTGGTTATGGCGCTTTGGGAAAGAAGTTCACAAGTTATGGTGTCAGGTTATAGCAACCAAATACGGAGTGGGTAGTGGGGGCTGGTATTCTAGGGATGTTCGAGGGACTAATGGTTGTGGAATGTGGAAGAATATTAGAGCAGGAGCTGAGAGTTTCTTTAGACTGTTTGAGTATGTTGTGGGGGAAGGCCATCGTGTTCGTTTTTGGAACAACCCCTGGAATGGGCCTATCCCTCTAAAGGATCCCTATCCAGATATTTTTGCTTGTTCTGTGTCTAAAGAAACTTGGATTTTTGATTTGGTTGTTTCTACTTTAGAAGGGCGTAATCAAGCTGGAATTTACAATTCCATTGAGCTTTTCATGACAGGGAGGTAGAGGGAGTACGTTCTCTGCTTGAGCATCTTTACTCCAATATGCCAAGGGGTGAGGGAGATGATACATTGACTTGGAAGTTGAATCGTTATGGAATTTTTTATGTTTGCTCTTATTATAACTTTTTTAGCTGTTCCGGATGGTTCTCCTTCTATCTCTTTCCCATGGAAATGCATTTGGAGTATAAAGGAACCTAAAAGGGTGTCTTTCTTTTTATGGAAAACAGCTAAGAGTAGTATTCTTACTATTGATAATCTTGTTCAAAGACGTCTACCTCTGGTTAATTGGTGTTGCATGTGCCGGTGTGATGGGAAAACTGTGGATCATTTTCTACTCTATTGTAAGTTTGTTTATGTTTTGTGGGGTGAAGTTTTTTTGATATTTGGGATCCAATGGGTGATGTCAAAGGCAATAGCCTCCCTTCTTTTTGGTTGGTGGAATTGGCTGAGGAAGCATTCCTCTAATATTTGGAATATGATTCCAGCTTGTGTTATATGGTTATTTGGTGGGGACATATTAATTGTACTTTTGAAGATATTGTGAGATCTATAGATCTTTTGAAGCCTAAACTAGTTGAGACTTTATTTATTTTTATTTTTTAAAGAAAGAGTTGGGACTTTATTTTAGTGGAGTAGAATTTGGGGTTTTACACAATGTATTTCTATTTTTGATTTCTCCTTTCTGTTTGTATCTCTTCTTTAGTTACTTGTATCCGTTTTAAGTTCAGAGTGTTCACCATTGTGAACATGATGTCCTTTTTATGCAATAAATCTTTGATTACCTATCAAAAAAAAAGAAAAGAAAAGAAGGCTGGGGTGATGGTTGATCATCTATTGCCATATTGTGAGTGCGCTAGTGAGTTCTGGTCCCTTCTGTTTTGTTTATTCGGGGTGCAGTGGGTTATGCTGCACAGAGTCCTTTGGTGTTTACCGTGTTTGGTGACGTGCTGGAAGGGGAGATATGCTAGACAGTGTTGTCTGGATTGCAGCACCTTTGTTCCTTATGTGGATTCTCTATAGGGAGTGTAATCCTACAGTATTTGAAGGCTTTGAGAGGATTGCAACGAAGTTGAGTATGATTCTTTACGTGTTTTGTTTGATTGGACGGCTGCTTTAGCCAGCCATTCTTATTCTACTTTGTTAGATTTGATTGATAGTTGTACCTTTTCTTGATGCTGTTGCTCTTTAAGCACACTCTTGGTGTACTGGAAATTGTTTTTTTCTTCTAATAAAATTTTGTTACTTAAAAAAAATGATTCTTCCATTGTCAAACCGCAAAAAAGCACGAATTACATCCAAAGAATAATCCTCATTAAGGGGAATGAAATGTTAACAGAAATCCTATAGAATTAAAGACTCTCTATAGCTCAGGGATCGACTCCCTGTTGTCTGAATATTGAAGTCTAGAAAGGCTAGAAATCATTTCCAGCCAAATATGAAAACCATGAGATCATTGAGGACCCAACGTTAAGGATCTTACCTTAATGGAGAAGCCTCATACAGTTTTATATTATGCATTGACATCTGGTTGTTCAACTTGTTAGTAAAGGAGTCTAATAGTCAATCCTTGTTTGCATATTGCTTCAAAGTATAATCACAAACCTAGATCTCCTCTTCTGTTCAGATTGAGCTGAGATTGTAGCCCTCTTGGTTGGCCTTAGAGAGAGTAAGTGGATGGAGATGACATGCATTGTAGTGAGGGTTATAAGGTAGTCATCTCGTGGAGTATTGAGTAAGGATTTGCAGTATTTCACCTTGTGCATGATGTTTTGACATTTTTGGTGGAGTTCCAAAGGAGATTTCTCAGGGTTTTTTTCTGTCTTTCCTGAATTCTTAGTGCTGACTGTTACAAGTGATCTGTATAATTTTCTACTACTAAGTAATGAAAACCCGTGCCTTCTGTTAATATAATCATCATGGTACTTCTATGATGTCTTGAATGCATTTCTTATTAGCATGTTACTTGTTTATTGTCTCAGAGTTCCTTACCTCATGAAGACACTATAATTTTTGTTGTTTCTACAACAGGCCAGGGAGATACACCAGATTCCATGAAGGTTGGTATGGAGTTACTATGAATATTATTGTTTCTGCTTTGGGAGAGGCCAAAACCTCTATATTTGGGCCAACCCCTCTCCTTTTCCTTTTCTTCTGATCTCCCTTCATTTTTATGTAGGTCTTTTGGAAGTTTCTTCTGCAAAGAAATTTAAGTAAGCATTGGCTGGAAGGTGTTCGCTATGCTGTGTTTGGTTTGGGTGATTCTGGTTATCAGAAATATAATGTAATAATTTCTAGAGTTTTATTTATTATTTAGAAAATAGATAAAGGTTGACATCTGTGGGTTTGTTATGCAATTTATGTTATCAATCACCATGCTATAAAAATTGTGAAGTTTTTTTAATCTCCCCTCTTCTGCAGTGTATTAATAGACCTATATATGTATATATGTGTATTTACTTTATAACCTCTTTCTCTTTGTTTTTGCTTTTTTCCATTTCCTTCACTCCAATTGAGAGCTCATACATTGATGTTGAGAGCCAACTACTAAATGGAAGGTTTTGATTTTTCCATCTGAAATCTATGAGCATCAAAAATTAGAAATTTCATATCCAAGCATGCCACATGAAGGGCTTTCTATTTGAGCCTTTATCTTTTTTTACCATCTTGATAGAAAGATTTATTTATATATATCCATGGTTTGCAAGCTTAATGGTTTGTTCATATAACAGCAATATATATTTTACTATTCATATAAAAAATGTCTTTTATTATCTTCGTTAGATCAATGTAATTAACTTGTTTAGCTGTTTGATTTTACGTCTAGTGCTAAAATTTCCTAAATTTTGTTCTGCAAATTATGTCTCTGTTGTGTGGTTATAAATGTTATTTAAATAAAAATTTAGTAGAGGAATTTATCTTGTATCTTAATTGCTGCAGTTTGTTTCTAAGAAGCTTGACAAAAGACTTTCAGACCTTGGGGCAATGGCTATTGTTGAAAAAGGTTTGGGAGATGACCAGCATCCCTCAGGGTATGTTTATGCTGGAATATACTAATGAACATAATTTTGCTTGAGCTTACAGAATGATAATGACCCTCATTGAATTCTTTCTGGATGATAGTCGGCAACCAACCCGTATCATGGAATTCTTCTTCTTCTCCCTTTTTTTTTTTGGTTTCTTTAGATGCAGCAGAATTAATTGAGACCAGCTAAAGGCTGCTTATGTAGTATAACCAATATATGATGTGATCTTTGGACATGTCCACTCCTATGGACAACACATCTGTATTGATCAATTTAACTGAAACAGCTGCATTCTCCCAAGTAATGATAGCTGTTAGTGTGTGTATATATTTGAGAGAGAGAGAGAGAGAGAGAGAGAGAGAGATGAGGACAGCACACCTAATTAGATTGGATTTCTTATGTAGTTGGTTTTGTTTGGGATTCCTTTGTTTATTTTTGAGATTAGATAAGTATTAGTATTTGAGTTCGGTTAGGATTAGTTTTGGTATGTTGTTATCTTTATCTCTAGCTCTATATAAGAGACTCATTTATTTGTATTTTGGAATAGATGTGATTAATGAAAATTCAGATTGGATATTTTTCCAGTTGTTAGATGCTGACTCCTAACGCCTTAGGTGCTATGTTGCACTGACATGCCAATTTTGGCCTAGTACCCATGTCCGACATGTGTCGGACATGTGTACTGGTAAGACACGCCCAAAACCTGTACCCAGCGCTTGTCTTTTATTTTATTTTTTTTGAAATTCAAACACGGCTCCAACATGGTGTTGACTTGAAGGACACGGTAAATCAAAAAAAAAAAAAAAAAAAGGAAAAGTCAGGATTTCGACATCTAGAGACACACTTACCGTTGATCTTGTTTGACTAAAGCCCAAAAAGGCTAAAATTTTCTGCTATCTGGGTTCTCACAATCTCACACTCACACCAACGCCTCACACTCACAATACACTCGTTCAGTCCTTCTCAGCTCTCTCTATCTCTCATCTTCGGTGATCTGAGACCACCGTAGATCGGCAACCATCAAGCCTCTCTCTCCCTCCGCTGTTTCTCTCCATCTTCAGGTATCGCTTTCTCTCTCTTTTCGTGACCTTTTTTTTTTTTTTTTTTCCCTGGTTTGCTTTGGTTTTACGCTTACAAGTTATTTGCCTAGTGCCTAATATGTGTTCTTATATGGTATAGGCTTATTATTTTTTTTTTTTTTGGTTTTAACTTTTATTTGCCTAATACTTGTGGTTGTTTTTTTTTTTTTTTTTTCCCCTACCTTATATTGTTTACTTCTTTTATGTTTTTAGTTTGACCTTGAATGTGGTCTATTTAAACTTTTGGTTTGTACTTTAAACAACATTTTATGGGTGTTATTGTACTACTTTGGGTGTTAGTTTACTTCTTTGTTGTTCTTGCTTCATTTAAATCCTAGACATAAACATATTTTATGTCTAAAAATATTAAAAAATATACCTAAATTTAAATATTAATTAATTAATTAATTGCCATACCCCAGTCGTGTCATACCCTTGTTTTTCAAAAATTGCCATACCTCCGTACTTGTACCCGTGTTGGTGTCCATGCAACATAGCTTAGGTGTTGATTCCTAAGGGTCCTTAGGTGTTGATTCCTAAGGGTTTAGCCTGGTGCTGATTCCAAGCGACCTAAGTGCTAATTCTTAGGTTTATCATTTAATTTTCTTGTTCCTTTATTTTTGTCCTGCATCAAATTGGTATCAGAGCTAAATCAATTCATTCAAAAAAAGAAAAAAAAGAAAAAAAAAAACTTCCTTCTGTGTTTCTCATCCCATCAGACCACAGTACCAACACAATAGCCAACCACAACCCACACAGGCAGATCAGGTCCACAAGAAATCAGTGCCGTCGTTAGCCTCCATCACCAGCAGCGTTCTCCATCACACCAGCGACTTCCAGTTTTGTCGTCCAGCGCCATGACAACGATGATCCAACCTTCAGACTACCATCTGCTTACTACCAGATCATCTCTGTCAACCCACGAGCCCGATCCTTGTCATTGTTACACCGCCGGAAGCTGTCACCTTGTGCGCCACCAACACCAGACCAAGCTTCGCTGCAGATCCTACTGCTCCACACTACTCCTTCTAGTGCTTTGAAGTTTCTGTTTGGGAGTACACAGAGAGAAAAGAAAAGGATTTTTCCTGCCGTTAATTCATACGTGGTAGCCAGCCTGTCCAGTGGACCCACACAACACAAGTTTGAATTTTCTTTCTCTTTTTAGATTTAATTTGCTGGTTCAAAATTTTGTCAATATATTCTCTACATGCTTGGTTAACATGCCTTTCACAAACAATACTTGAACTTGACCTTTTTTGTTTGACATTCTAAACTGCTGGCTTTGATAAATTATTGTTTGTTGCCATAAATTTCTTGTTACCCATTCCCAAAAAAGAAAAGAAAAAAAGAAGTGTTTTAAATCCTTCAAAGTAGCTAAACCTTATTATTAGTTGTGGAGTTAGTCTTGTTCAGTGTTAGGTTCTTTGTCAACACTTTGAGCATTAGTACTACTTGATTGCAATTTAGCCAATGACTAATTTTCCTATTCTATTTGGTTAGCTTTTGTTTTATACTGGACATGAAATTGCTAGGGATTTGTTTACTGGCCTCACTTGCATTCACATGTAGAATACCCTTTGCATGAATTTATGTAGTGGTCGCATAGTGTCAAATTCCACATCACAATCTACTTCCAAATCCCAATTTAGTTTTGAGTCTAGTTTCGAGTCCAAACCCATCATGGAACCAACAAAACCAACCTTAGGGGATTTAATGAAAGTTCTCCTAGACCTATCCACTAGAGTATAATCAGTAGAAGCTTCCATCCAAAGGAATGAGAATGAAACTGACCAAGAGGGTACACCACCCCGTAGGCGAGGTTATCATAATCATAATGACCATAGGGATGTTGGGAAACTGAAGATAAGATGTCAAAAGTGACAATAGAAGCACCCACCTTTGATGGTAGAGTCCTAATCCATGGGCTTTCACTGATTGGTTGTGCCAAATGGAGCAGTTTTTTGATTGGCATAATTGGGCTGAAGGTAAGAAGTTAGGTATGCAAAAATGAAACTAGTAGGTAGAGCCAACCTTTTCTGTGAGGACCTTGAAGTTACCTTTAGGCGACAACATCAACCTCTCATCACTAATTGGCAAGAAATGAAAGATACACTCTCAAGGAATTATCTTCCCCTAACTTATAAGAGTTCCCTGTTAGATGAATGGAATTGCCTAAGGCAAGGTACTAGTTCTGTGATAGAGTATATTGAGATGTTCAAAGAGTATAAAATGAGATGTCAAATTGCTGAGGATGAGATTGCAACATTATGTAGGTTTAGGGATGGGTTAAATCCTAGCATTATGAATGAATTGACCATCCGAGGAGTCACTTCCTTAGATCATGCCTATGAAATTGCTAGAAATTGTGAGTTAGCTTCTAGATCCCTATTTGTGAGGTATCTTGAAATCCATAGTATCATCACCAGTTCTCTACCTTCAAGTGGCAAGCCTCAACTCACCTTACCCCCTAGGCCTTAACTCACCTTACCCCCTTCCAAGCCCAACATAATTAGTGCACCATTAGCTAGGGATGATAAAGGAAAAGGAGTAGTTTGTGAGTCATCAAAGCTAGGTTCTTTCCTAAAATGCTTTAAATGTCAAGGCTTTGGTCATATTGCTGCTAAATGCCTCACTAAGGCCCTTATCATTCATGAAGAGAATAAAGAGGATGATATAGAAGAGGTAGTGTATGAACCCAACATGGATGAACTCAATCTCATAGATGATGAATGTGAGGAAAATTTTAAACTTAATTGCATTCAAATAATACCACCTCACAACAAACCCCATGAGAGTAGTCCGGAAAAGACAGAGTGAGGATTCCATTTCCCATGTCACCCAACTTGCATGTGAGAGTCCCATCACTGAAAGCATGAGTCCACTTGAAGTCCAGCCTAGGAAGCCTTTAGGTACTCTCCCATTTTCACCCCATGATAGAACACTTGAGTCAATAGGACCATATAAGCATCATGAGGTAAGTAAACAATTTCCAGCAAATGATAATTCCTATAAAATCCATGCTAATTCAGAGTACATGAAATTTCAAGTAGGGGATTATGTCATGGTTCCAAGTAAGCAATTGCAAGCTTGTAGTACTGAATCACTCAAAATGTTGAAACATGTTGGACCAAATGCATGCCTTGTTGATTTTCAAACTGATTACGAAATTGACTCCATCTTTAATAATGAGAATTTGACTATTTATGAAGGTACAGCAGTTTCCTACCAACCCCATGATTTTGTTCAAATCCCTATGATTCACCCAACACCAACAACAGTTTTGCCAGCACGTAAAGAAACTATTGATGCTATTTTGGATGAGCAGGTTATTTCTACTAGGGATGGAGAAATTCAGTGCTTCCTAGTTCACTGGAAGGGACGACCAATATCAGATTACACTTGGATCACAAGAGAGGAATTGCAGCATCTTGATCCGGATTTGCTAGAGTACTACTCAGAGTTATACTCAACGGGATCGAGTCTTCCCCACCCCGTGAGAGTTGATGAGGACAGCACACCTAATTAGATTGGATTTCTTATGTAGTTGGTTTTGTTTAGGATTCCTTTGTTTATTTTGGAGATTAGATAAGTATTAGTATTTGAGTTTGGTTAGGATTAGTTTAGGTATGTTGTTATCTTTATCTCTAGCTCTATATAAGAGACTCATTTATTTGTATTTTGGAATAGATGTGATTAATGAAAATTCAGATTGGATATTTTTCCAGTTGTTAGGTGCTGACTCCTAACACCTTAGGTGCTGATTCCTAAGGGTCCTTAAGTGTTGATTCCTAAGGGTTTAGCTTGGTGCTGATTCCAGGAGACCTAAGTGCTGATTCTTAGGTTTATCCTTTAATTTTCTTGTTCCTTTATTTTTGTCCTGCATCAGATCGAATTTTTACGAACCCCTTGGAATAGATGACATTGAATTGTAGATTTTTTTTTTCCCGTTGATGCTTTGTCAAGTCTTTTGGCTTACAATTTCTTGCTTTATTGTTCCATATAGGTAAGTGGAATGATCCCATAATACTCTTAATTACTACTTTATGTTCCCTTTCATCACAAGTGGATTCTTAACATATTGAACTTCAAAATGATGAGTAATAATCAATTGACGGTTTTGTGCTTGTGCATATCATGTTTTCATTTAGATGTCAATAAACCGTCTCAATGGTATTTCCTCCCCTTATAATAATAGAATGGGGTTGGGGAGGGGCTGGGGGTAGTGGGTTCAAGACTCATTGGGTGAATGTGCATGTGTAACTTACTAAAAAAAACATATCTTTCATTTAGATGATATATTACATTTCTCAAAAAAAAAAAAAAAGTGCAGTCTTTTCCAATTGAAACAAAAGTATTTCTGCGTGCCACATAATTATGATAGTGTTAAGTTTACTGAAGATAGCTTTCTGTTCAAAGGTATGAGGCTGCACTGGATCCATGGATGTCATCTTTGTGGAGTATGTTGAATCAAATCAATGATAAATTCTTCCCACAAGGTCCAGATTTTCTGATTCTGGATATGAAATTGATTGATCAACCAAAAATTCATATCACATATCATAGTGTTGACAAGGTGGATTCACAATCTTCACCAAACTCAGGTAACTTGCTTTAAGTTCTTTTCATGGTGATTGCACTATAACGAAGAAAGTCAAATATTTTGCCTTCCTAGAAAGTGTTGTTTCGTTACTCTTTATTGCTCTGTCATGATACATTATTTGAATACTCTGCCGTAATACATTCTTAAGGAATAAAACCTAACAGCATATGTTGCAATAATTAGTGATCCATGGGCCTGTCTCCCGAAAGAATTGGGATAATTTGGTAGAGGAATATGGAGAAACATGATAGATGTTGACTTTTTATCTATTCATTTTTATTAGTCAACTTAATGAGATCATTGTAAACAGTTTAAGAGAAAAAATCAGGTCTTTCTTGGCTTCAATGACAACAAACCATCAAACATTCATACAAAAGTTCCCAAATATGAGAACAAATTAACCAAATAAACTCCACAAGTCAGACAACCAATTCATTAACTTCAATGACCAACAAGGAAACTAGTTGATAACAAATCATAGTTTTTTGATAATTTGAACCTTGGACATCTCCATTGGAAACACCAAGAGATGCCAGTTGAGTTACAAGACTTATGGCATTTATTACAAATCATACTATTACAACATGTTTTACTAGCTCATACTTGTATTAAAAAAAGAAATATGTTTACTAACTCATCCATAATTAAAAAAAAAATGGTGAAATTCATTCAAGAAAAGTATGGGTATGTAATGAAACCAATTAGCCAATATAAACGAGACACTTAGTAGTGGCCAAACAATTTTGGGTTAATGATAGTAGCCTAATCAAACACTCACCTGCGACGTAACAATGCAGAATCAATTGTGGAATCTTCTTGAGACAATTTTTGTTTAACCAGTCATTGTCCAAATGAGGGAAAATTGCAAAGATTGGGAAAAGCAAGCTCTTGAGTGACTATCAGTATTGGGTTCAAGTTGTTGATCGCAATGATGGGATTGTGGTGGCATGATAATAGAGATGGCAGTTACCATGGTCAGTGTGGTGACCAACTGGGGTGGTGATTGATGGGTGATGGAATAGTGGTTGAAGTTGGTCAACAATCATTCATTGGTAGTCAACAGTGATCGAATGTGGTAAAATAGTGGTTGGTGGCGGTCAATTGTAGTAGGGTGGTGGTCAATTGTAGTAGAGTGGTGATAATAGTGGTTGGTGGTCAATTGTAGTAGAGTTGTGGTTGCTGGTTGTCAATAGTCAATTATGGATTTATGGTTAATTGATGGTTGATGGTGGTTTAGGGTGTACAGGGGCTTTGGTACCATGCAAACAGAATAGGTTTTATTTATTTATTTATTTTTATTTTTTTGGGGATAACCAACAATATTTTTTTGAGTAATAAACAAATAAGCATGATATAAAGCTGGTTTACATTACAATGGGTGTATACAATAGGTACACCCACAATTGAATTCTAAAAATGCAATGATCAACCAAATCTTAAAGGTTAGAAAAAGAAAACAATCACGAAGCAACCATCCATTTAAACAAGGTTCTAAAGGCTAAGAGCCTTGCAGCTCAATTGATTGGCACCTCTTGGTGTTTTTAGTGGGTTATGCCGCAGTTTGTTGCGGGGCTCCTAGCTTGCTGGCAAGGCAGGCTTGGTCATCATAGAAATGGTCATATATGGTTAATTGTTCCCCATTGCTTAATGTGGTGTCTTTGGAGGGAAAGAAATAGTAGGTGTTTTAAAGATAATGAGAGATCCATACTAGACCTTAAGCTATTTTTCTTTAAAACTTTATTAGATTGGTTGGCTACTTTGCAAAACCAATCATTTTCTTCCTTTCTTGATTTTCTTGATTCTTGCAATTTTTGTTCTTAATTTGTTGACCCCCTGTACACTCCCTGTGTGCTAGGGTGTCCCTTTTTTGATGTCAATAAAACTTATTACTTATCAAAAAGATTCTAGATTGTTGCGTCTCTTAACTTTCACATTCCTCTTGCACATATAACACCAATCAAAAAGGTATTACCCAGTGCACAAATCTCTCATTTTTACGGGGTCTAAGAGAGGTGCTTTGGTAGGCAGCCTTACTCCCTACCTATTGCTTTGGGTGGAAGGCACTTGCCATCACAGCAAGGCCTGATCTCTTCCACAATAATATGTCTTTTCCTCAAGTTTTCTATATTCTCCCCATAGATGTAGCCCACAAGAAAAACATGATTATTTTGGGACCTTAGGCTTCCAAATGCTTTTCCAGGAGAAAATCACTCTGCCATTCAAGACTAAGGCTTTGTAATAGGATTTAACCTCAAACCCCATTGGTTTAGAAGGGGTCCAACAAATTTTATCCTCGCCACTACCTCTCATTGAAGTAGATTAAACGTCCAAGGAGGATGATAAAGAAAAAAAATTGAAGTGTTTTTTTTTGAGAATAGGGTAAAACTCAGTTAACCCTGATACACATATAATATTTTATACTTTAAGATTTCATACCCTATGACTCATAATAGCTTTTGTAATTTATGTGCATGGTTCCTAATTTGTTCTATGTTAGATCAACATAGAGGAAATCATCTGATGATCTTAACAAAGTCTGTATTAAAACATGATTAGGGTGCTCAACAAAATCCAAAGTTCTTCCATTCCTCTCTTGCCAAAGATTTCACAATACATACAATGGAACTGTGTTCCAATCTCGATTAGTTATTTCGATGAAATCTGCCTTGCCAACGCTCCCACATATGTTGCACAATCTTCGGCACAACCCAAACTATACCAAATAAACAAACACAAAAGACCTTATGTTTTGTGCCATTGAACCATGGAGTAAAAGATGCACAACTGATTCCCCACTGCTTTTGGCACATATAGTACCAATTAACAAGCATAATACTTTATTTCCAACCATTGTCCACCCTTAGAATTTTATCTAAGGCTGCTGTCCTAGTGAGAAAAAAAACCCTGACAATGCACCTTACCACCCATATGCATCTCTAAGGGAATTGCACTCCCAAATGCTCTGTATATAGTCAACCTCCATTCTAATTGATCATCTATTAGACAAAAAATTAGAATACAACAAATCAAAGAGATTTTTGACAAACTCTACTTCCTAGTCTTGAAACGAATGAGTAAACTGAGGATTCCAACCTTGAAGACCTCGATCATCTACATTGACCAAATATGATGCTATTGAAGCTTCTTTATACACTTCCAATCTTAACAAATCCGGAAAGAGGTCTTTGAGAAGACAATCTAGACACCATAGTTCATATAAAAAATGAACACAAGAGCCATCCCTAACAACAAACTTAATAAATATGTCTTATTAATTTATGAATGGCTTCGGATAGATGTTTATTTATTTATTGTTATTATTATTATTTATTTATGAGTTACACATGCACTCAATGGGTCTTGAATCCACGTTCTCACCCGCAACCTAGCACTTAAAGGGGCATAAGTACCAGTTGAACTAGAGCTCATTGTAAGCTTTGGATATACTCTTTTTCCTTTAAATGCACAAGAACAACCCTCATTTTTTTCAGAGTGCTATTAGAATTTATTGCAGGACATGAAATGAGGCATGTATTTAGTACACACTGAAGGAATATTCAGTTGCCACAAGTTAAAAAATATACTGTTATCCAAATTCCATTGCTGAAGGGGCTACTCATTCTTCATTGTTCTTTAGAAACCTATAATGTCATTATTAAACCTTTGGCCACTATGAATTTCAGATTAAAATATAATAATGTGTGCATTTGGGGCATTTGACCCCAGATAACTATTTATCAATCAGAAATGAGATGGTAGTATTGAGAGAATAAATTTGAACAATTGAAGTGGTGAGTTGAGTTCACGTTGTGTAAAACTGATTTGACACAATAAATGAATAGGTAAATTTGATCTTTTAAGTAAATTCACTTTTTTGATAAGTATTAAATCTCATGGATAGACACCAAATGTGATTATAGTGGCTTTGTTTAATATGCACAGAATTGGATTTTAACTGACATACCAAATATTCCTTGTGGTTATCTCAGATTTAAAATGGATTGAGATGCAAATTGAGAGGGCCCGCTCAATGTCTCCTGGAAAATTTACTCGTGACAAGACTAGGCCCAACTGCTTTCTTAAATTGGTATTGGTAGCATGCCCTATCAGTGTACAGAAAAAGTATTTGTTGTACTTCTTTGGATACACCATTTCACTTATTTTTTATTGCATCAGTCAATATAAAGTTCAATACATTGTGATGGTATTTTTGTATGGTATTTTAAGTTTCAATTTTGTGATTTCCTAGTTAATGGGGGAGATGATGATGAAAATTGCTCTTATAATATGCAATGCAAATGCCCTTTGGCATTGCTTAAAATTGAAGTCAGATCCATTGGATAATTTGGATTTTGAACTAGCTCCGAGATATGATGGCTACATATGGGTATCTGATATGCTTCCTTGTTCCCATCCACTATCAGTTCTTCAAAATTAAACTTCGGCCTCACAATCTGTTTAAAATAGCTAGGATAGTTTATTACCTTATCAAGTAGTAAACATCTGTCTTCCTGTACATGTTTATAACAAAAATAAGGGGAAATTGCATAAAAGTACCTACGGTTTATTTCCTGCTTCAGCTTAAGTCCCAGGTCTTTAATTTTGTTAGTTAAAGTCCCAACCTTATGAAATTGTTTCATTTTGAAGCTCCTGTCCATTTTAGTTATTCATCTCCATTCTTCTGAGCAGTAATAGAGTAGAGAATAACAGGAAACTGTTGATAAAATTGTGTTTCACCTAGCTAACCAATTTTGATTTTCTAGCAATCACTTTATTACTCTAAGTGAAGCTTTCTCTCTATAAATGGATCTATCTCTTTCTACCTTCTCTGTTCAATGGTTCTGAAACTGATTTTTGAAGAAGCCCTTGGTGAAACACACAGTCTAATCAATGAGTTCCCCCTTTTCTCTGCTCCGTTGCTATCTCTAGAATAGCAGAGATGGAAGAAGGCTTTAAATTGAAGCGATTTCATAAATTTGGGAATTTATTTTTTTTTAAAAAGAAACCTAGGACCTAAACTGAACTATGGGATAAACTCTTGGCCTTTTTATGTAAATTTTCCCCCAAATAGTTTTATTTGTATTTATGAAAAAGAATGTTAAGGAATCCATTTGAAAGAAATAAATGACCAAGAGTTAAATATTATATGTGCAAGCATTGTTGTAGTTTTTTGGACTGTCAGTGCCTTCTAACATAATTCAAAGATCATTCAATTTATTTTTTCAAGGTTTGAAGATGAACTGAGGTTAGGGACTTAATTATTTTCCATCCATGTTTATTCAAGGACTCTCTAAGCCTGCTTCCCAGAAGATTTATTTTTATTTATTTAGTGAAGAAAATGGATGTTTTCCTCATAATTGTCCATATGAGGTTATTTTATTCATAAGTTTTTTGCCGAGGTATCTATATGCTCTTTAAAATTCAGATCCTTTTCAATTTCAATACATGGTTAAATTTGCGTCTTGCATCTTTAAAATTTTCTTGGATTACTGCTTCTTGTTTGACATTTATGTTGTGTATGATATATGCACGTATAATGTTATTTCATTCGTAAGTTAGTTGTCAGAGATATCTATATGCTCTTTAAAATTCAGATCCTTTTCAATTTCAATAAATGGTTAATATTCTCATCTTGCATCTTCAAAGTTGTATTGGATTACTGCTTCTTGTTTGACATTTATGTTGTGTAATATATATATATATATATATATATACCACCAGCTTTGTGTATGATATATATATACCACCAGCATATATTAATTGTCTATTGATTCCTTAGTTTGATGAAATTTGCCCATGTAGATACAAAATCAACGATTGACCAGAGCAGAATGTGGAAAGGATGTGCGGCACTTTGAGTTTGAATTTGTTTCATCTGTAAGTTGTTTACAATGTGTGCTTATCCACAGATCAGCACTTGTCACTGTATTGTAGTAATTAGCTAGTGCTAGTCCCACTCCCACTTAAGTGGGGTCCTGGGAAGGGTGGCTTTGATACAGTCCTACCTCTACCCTTCAGCATTTTTGCATTAAGTGGCCACTCTAAGGACTGGAATTCATTTACTTGTGCTTGGCAGCCCAATAATTTTACCATTGCACTAGACTATGTACCATTTTCAAATATGTATTCTAATACTTATTGGTAACTATACAAAAATCGTCATTTTTCCTTCCTTTGAATTTTCAGACTATCGAATACAAGGTTGGTGACATTCTTGAGGTCCTCCCTAGTCAGAATCAATCAGCAGTAGATTCGTTCATACAGCGTTGTAATTTGGACCCTGATGCTTTCATTACCGTAAGCAGTTCTCTTGTTTATTGGCTGAATCTGGGTGATTCCTGTTTTTCATGTACATGAGCATAAGTTGATTCTAAGGCTTGATTTATAATTCGTTCACATAAACATTATACCTACAGTAGTGATTTCTTGGCTTGACCCTTCAGTTACAGCATGAATACTGTTTTCAAAACTTTTGCATTCTTTTGTTAATGTTTTGAGGTTTGAACTGAAGGTTCTTCTTCTTCTTGCTACCAATTTATGCACATATTTTTCAGCAATCAATTTTATTATGAATCCTTCAATTTGCACTTCCTCTTGAGATAGATGCTTTTTACATGCTTTCTTTTGTGCATTTTTTAATTAAACTTTTCTAAATGTTGGACTCATGTATCTTTATGTCGTGAGCTTGACTAAAGTTAAACTGTGAATCTCCATTTCGTGGTTGCTTACTAAGTTGCTTAATGATACATCTGGTCACATTCCCAGTTCATAGAAATTTTTTTTCATCACTTAGAAACCCTTGTCCTTTCCATTGCTTTGTTTACATGTTCTTATTGCTCAGTGAATATTTTTGTGTAGGATCTATTTGCACGTGTATAATATGCTTCATTTTGGTTTATTATTTGTTACTTCTTGAGACCGGTGACTGCCTACAATTGCACCCTTCTTGTGTCATAAATTTCAAATGTGCCTCTCAGGTGCCCCTAATGGACAATTTTTTTTTTATAAGTATAAGAATCATATTAATCATGAAGAAAAATCGAAAACAACAAAAACAAGGTGTTTATGATGGTGAACACAAGAAATAGCAACCAAAAGCAACAAAAAAAAAATGAAAAGCAACTTAAGGGGCAATACTAAGGGAAGTAAGAAACTCCAGAGTAGAAGAATAGTTTGAAGAACCCCAGCACCTAGCCCATTCAAAAAGAGTACTTTGGCAACTTGTAACTGAACAAGTGATTTCTCTTTAGCCTCAAAAGAGCGCCGATTTCTTTCCATCCAAACAACCCACATCAAATAGCCAGGAACCATATTCCATATGTCAGAAGAAAATTTCCCCAACCAATTACTCCAACAAAACACCAAACTCTCCACTGAACCTGGCATGACCCATTGGATCCCAAAAACTTGTAACATTTGCACCCACAAAGAATGAGCTACAGGACAATGTAGGAGAAGATGGTCCATAGATTCCTCGTTACAGCAACACATACATCACCTATTCGCCAAAGGGAGACCCTGGAGCATCAAATTATCCCAGGTAAGTATCTGACTATGAGCTGCGGTCCACATGAAGAAAGCCACCCTTTTAGGAACCTTGACTTTCCAAATCCCCTTCCAAGGGAAGCTAGAGAGAGAGGTACCCCTGATTTTATTTTAAAAGGACCGAATATTGAACTTACCATTACCATTAAGACACCAATGGGGACTATCACACCCAATGCCTCTCGGAATCCGAGACTGAATGAAATCCATGAAAGAGAAGGCAGCTTCTAATTCCCTCTCATGAAAATTCCTATAAAAGCTCAAGTTCCAAAATCTATTATTCCCACTCTCCTAATGACACAATAAATCAGAAATGCAAGCTTCCTTGTCATTTGAACATGCATATAACTAAGGATAGAGCATTTTAAGTGAGGTATCCCCAACCCACCTATCATGTCAAAAAAGAATGCGAGAGCCATCACCCACCACGAGCCATCGTCCACCATAAGGGCCAAATGTTTGGAGAACCTCTCCCAACCGTCATTAATACCACGTCAAAGACCACACCCGTTGGCCTTTCTGCAAACTTTAGTATTCCATCCTCCTTGACCCTCTTCATATTTGGTGGCAATAACCCTCCGCTAGAGATGAGTTCCTTCTTGGCCAAAACTCCATAACCTTTTGCCTAATAGGTCTTGATTGAAGTGAACTAACTTCCTAACCCCCAAACCACCCATCTCTAAAGGTGAACACACCTTCTCCCAAGCCACCAAGGAATGTTTGAAACACTCCTCCAAAGACCCCCATAAATAATTCCTCTGAATAAGCTCCAATCTGTCAGCCACAGTTACATGGATGGTAAATAAGGATAGGTAGTATGTTGGAATGCTAGAAAGGGTACTCTTCAAAAGAGTAAGTCTACCACCCTTAGACAAATATAGACGCTTCCAACCAGACAACTTCTTCTCCATCTTCTCCAAAATAGGATTCCAAATGGATGCAGTCTTGTACGGAGTACCCAAAGACATTCCCAAATATTTCATAGGCAGGTTACCCACCCTACAATGGAGAATGTTAGCCAAAACACCTATATTACCAACCTCCCCTAGCGGGACAATCTCACTCTTCCCCACATTTACTTTGAAACTAGTGAAAGCTTGAAAGCAAGACAAAGCTAGTCTAATGGACAACAACTATTCTCTAGAAGCATCACAAAACAAAATGGTATTGTCTGCAAACAACAAATGTGATATGCCTACCCCAATAGAGTTAATTGGTCCCACATGAAAACCATGAAGCAGACCACTATCCTTAGTTTTCTTTAGAATCCGACTTAAAACTTTCATAATCAAAAGGACAAGAAGAGGGGACACAGGATCACCTTGTCTCAAACCACGAGAACTTCCAAAAAAGCTTGCTGGAGATCCATTCACAAGAACAGAGAAGTGAACGGTAGAAATGCAAGCCTTAATCCACTCCCTCCACTTCAACCCAAATCCCATCCCATTCAACAAATAAAGTAAGGCATCCCAATTAACATGATTGTAGGCTTTTTCTATGTCCAACTTACAAACTACACCCGTGAGTGACACCTCAATCTGCTGTCTAGGCACTCATTAGCAATTAGCACCGAGTCCAAATTTGTCTTCCACCAACAAAGGAATTTTGAGTCTCTGAGATTAAATTGTATAACACCACTCTCAACCTATTCGCCAACACCTTAGACAGCAACTTGTAAACATTGCCCACAAAGCTAATAGGCAGGAAATCCTTTATATTGACAGCATTAGTTTTCTTAGGAATTAAAGTGAGAAAAGAAGCATTTAGAGATCGTTCAAATATTGAATACCTATGAAAATGCTTAAATACAGCCATAACATCATCCTCCCCAACCCTTCAGCATTTTTGAAAAAAATGCCATGGTGAACCCGTCCAGACCAAGGGCTTTATCCCCCTCCATCTCTGCCAGAACCTGGGTGACTTCTTCTTTCGAGAATTCCCTCTCAAGGGACAACCTATCATCCTCCCCAATACAAGCAAAGTCCAACCCATCCATAGTTGGACGCCACATGTTTATCTCTGTATAAAGCTCCTGATAAAATTGGACCACCTGAGAGCATACAGTAGATTCATCCTCCTATAAAATACCATCTACCCCTACACTACTAATATGATTAGCTCTTCTATGAGAATTCGCTAATCTATGAAAGAAGCGTGTATTGTTATCTCCCTCCTTCACATACAGAGCACGAGACTTTTGTCTCCAGAAAGTCTCTTCCAAGGAAGCTAAAATTTCGATCTCACCTTTAACCTGTGTTTTGCGAGCTTGTTCCTCATGCGAAAGACCCAAAATTTCATCCTTGGCATCCAAATCCAATAATTCAGACAACAAACTCTTCTTCTTAAAAGCCAAATCATCAAATTCTTCCTTATTCCACTTCTTTAGGTCTTCTTTAAGTGCCTTTAATTTCTAAGCCAATACAAAACTTGGAGAACCCGTAAAGCAATAACCATTCCACCATTGTTGAACCTTCTCAACAAAACCCTCAACTTTTAGCCACATATTCTCAAACTTAAAAGCACAACACCCCCTACCCACACCACCAGTTTCCACCAAAAGCGGACAATGATCAGAAATAACAAGAGGAAGCACCCTTTGAGACACATTTCCAAAATGGTTCTCCCAATCTGCAGAGACCAAGGTCTTGTCAATATGGGACATAGACTTCGGTTCGAAGTCCCTAAACCAGGTGAAAGAAGCCCCATCTAATGGTAAATACACTAGGAAATTATTCTCTATGAAATCCGAAAAAGCAAACATGGCTGGGCTGAAAGGGTCATAGCCAAGCCTCTCACAAGGATATCTAATGATGTTGAAATCTCCAAATAAAAACCAAGCCTTGGTCCATCGAATACACACCCTTGATAACTCCTCCCACAAAGCAGCCCTATGCAGGTCTGCATTTGGACCATAAATGCCAGTACAAACCCATTCAAAACCATCCAATACTCCCCTAAAAAGTACACTAACTGAGAACTGACCAACCAACACTTCAATTTTTCAACCACCCGCTTATCCCGAAGCAGCAGAACCCCCCCCCCGGCGGCGATGTTTGAACCGCATCTAGGGCAGCCCAATCAGTGAAAGGATTACCCCATAAGCTTTGCACAATAGCAGAATTTACCGAAGAAAGTTTAATTTCCTGGAGACAGACTATATCACATTGCCATTCCTTAAGGAGATTCTTACAAACCTCCCTCTTTCGGGGATTATTCAAACCCCTAACATTCCAAGAAAGGAGTCTTAAAGTCATTTATAACTACCAATAGCCCTAAAACCATTCGATGAACCTCTATTACGAGAAGAGGACCCATCATAATTTACTCTGGATACTAGACCCCGAAGTTCTCTAAAGACCTTTCTAGCCAAATTTAATAGGTCTTTGAACCATCATTTACAACCTCAAGACATTCTTGTTCCAGTAAACGAAATAAAGCCATGAACTGAGCTTCATGTCTTACAATAGGAAAACCCACCATTTTGCAAAAACTTCTCATCATTGTGGACACCCATTTAGACTGTTCACCCTTTTCATCAACCCTGGTCAGCACCTTATCCTTAACTGCCTTAGGATCCCACCGAGACAGTGGCACACACTACAGAGGACCACTCTCTTGCTCCCCACTACCAGAAACACTAGAGTCAGCTCCACTTTGCTCCCATGGAAGAAGTAGAAGCTCCGACCCTTTTGCAACCCATCTACAAGCTCAACCCCCGAAAACATCATATCTGTTTGGGAAGCACCACCATCGTTTAACCTCAGGATGGGATTCCGTAAACACATCTTCCACTTCCTCCTCAGACCAAGGATCCCCCTCCCTATACAAGTTGGACAAGAGAGAAAAACGATTTGAAGCTTCCCACTGAGGACGATGAAGATGACCATAAGAAGCAAGATGATCGTCGCCTGTTAGAAGCTTGATTTACTGTATTGACATCACCGGATTTGACCTTGAGCCCACAATTTCAAGATACCTAGGTTGCCATGGCTCCACTGTGGTTCTTGGATTGACCTCGGAGAAACTTTTGCCTTCCCTATCGGGATGCGAAACCATCAGGTTGGAGGCGAGAAGCTTCGTAGCTTGATTGGGAATCAGAGCCTCAGGCACCACCGATACCACTACTGACTCCATCGGTAGCCTTGAACACTCGCCCACCACACTCTCACTCTGATCGTTGTGCACACTCACACCCAAACCACATGGATAGGAAACCTCCAAATGGGCCTTTCCTCCCAAGTTAGCCACTTGGGCTTTGTCATGCTCAAATTCACTTTTTAAAACATCAGGCCCACTTTTATTGGACATGTGTGAATTATTTGGGTTCATCCAGGATACATCTCGTTTTCCCCTATCTGATTTAAACACCCTCAGTGCCAGTTGGCAGTAGTCAACTTAAAAATAAACTCATGTGTGGTTCTGCCATTTATATTAGATATTGTAACGGCAGAATCACCCTTAATCATGTTATGCCCCAAAATAACTCCAGTATTTTCAAAATTCCTTAACTTCTTCTGGTTACCATAATTGAAAGATTTCTTCCCATTTTGTCCACTGCCATCCGTCGGACCACCACCAACAGCATCATCGGAAGTCCTCCCTTCCACCCATACAATGTTTGCACCTGATAAGAATCTATCTAATTTTTTTGTAAACAAGCACCATCCAGAACGGTTGGAACTAGCAGGTATCATAACACAACCACAACGAGCTCCACCATAATACACAGCTATATCCACAAAAATACCAACCTTATTCGACCTTCCCCGGAATTCAAAAAACATATTGTTTTCTCTATATCGTTTGCACAGATAATCCTTTCCTAGAACCCAATCTAATGGACAATTTTGTATGGGCTGGATGCCTCTTAGGGTAGGCAACTAATTTCCCTTTAGTGCTCCTGCCTGGGATCAGAATTTACTCTCTTTTATATTTGGCATGTACAAGAATTCCATTTCCACAAAAAGGACATAAAAGAATAAGATATTTAGACCCAAAATGTGTGTTTTGTGGAGCAGGGTAGAAGTGGAAAGAAAAGAAAATTATATAGTAGATTGAAGATGTGAAGTGCAGTTATGATACAAATTCTTTATCACCATGGTATGCAAACATGTACATGTGATGAACTTGCCTTGGTGCATCTTTGTTGCCAAATTTTAGAGTAATTTGATTTTTTTATGATGGGATTCATGGGAATGACCTTATACTACTCAGCAATGGATGTTAACTTATAATTTTTGAGTCCTAAATTATTCTGAACTTCATGAAAATATATCACAATATCAGAAGTACTCAAGAATAAGTGCCCTGAATTGATCATTTGTAGCAGGTCTAAAGACAGTATCTGTTCAACTTAGCAAGCTCAGATAGCCTAGAAATCAGTTAAGTGAATCTCCTATCAAAAAAAGAAAAAAAAAAAAGAAAAGAAAGAACCAGGTAGAATTCAGTTCAGATGTAGGAGACCTACTTAGAAGTTTTCACAACTTAGTCATATATGATGGAGTCATCAAAGATTTGGCCTTTTCGAAATTTTTATAACTCACTATAGGTTTGAGAAACAAAGAAAAGATGTGTATGAACAAGATATCAAACTATACAAAGAAAGAAAAAGGATTGAATGGAGGAACTTCCGAATATTTGGTAATCAAAGATGTATCAATATCAATGGTGACTCATTTTCACTTATCTAAAAAGAAAATGGTGACTCATTATTTTGATAAATTAGAAAAAAGAAGATTTTGTAAACACTTACTCGAAATCTTACTTATGACAGTCCATTGTGGAAGACCCAAATTTTTTCCGATGATTTTGCTATGATATTTCTGGTCCACGTATAATATAATGAAAGATTGATACAAATTTTGGGCTGCTACATTGTATTGGTAATAGGTCTGAAAAAAAAATATAAAAAGATCAAATTTAGTCTATTTAGATAATTTTTTCCTGTTGGAAGTAAGGAACCACATCATATATGTTTGGAATGGGTTCCCATGTAATGGATTGAATATTTCTTCCTAATGTGTTGAGTAATTTGAGGCTGAGACTTGAACTTTAGTATGATCTTTCGAAAACATTGTTTGTTATTTGTATATCAATGCATGTAGGTGTTTTGCCTATTGCATTTCTTGATTTTAGGGAGGATGATTTTAAACTAAAGCCACTAAAGATTAACGGTCTTGGATAGAATATATGAAATCTGAATTCTAGGCAATTAAGAAGTAACAAGTTGATAAAATGAGTGTGGCTAAAATGAAAATGTTATGATGGATAAGTAGAAATACAAAGAAAGATAGGATACGAAATGAAGAAATTCATTTAAAGATGATGGTGGGTCCTATTGATGAAAAGATGAGGAAGACTTGCTTGAGATGGTTTGGTATGTCAATACACTATTAAAAAAGGAAAAGTGATTTGATTTAAGTTGAGAGGGAATGAAAAGAAGTAGAGAAAAACCTAAATAATATTGGTAAAAGTAGTGAAAAATTGAAATGTTATTTAAGGAAATGATGGAATATGATTTTTGGATATTTATTCTTCTACGTATTCTTCGATAGAATGACAAAGAAGAATACCTGTGGCTGATCCATAACTGACCACAAGGTTTTGGGAATAAGGTTTTTATTATTATTGATTTTAGTGTATTAGGGGAACAAATGAGAGAAATCTGCAGATTTAGGTTAGGTTCCATGAACAACCATTTTCTTTATTTGTTGCTACAGGTATTTTGAAAGGAAAAAAGAAATAAAATTGGGCATGGAGTATGAGCAGGATGAAGGTGGGAAAATATTTTCAGGATGTTTGTTTAATGCATAGCTATAAAATCTCATAGAAACCATAACCATACTAGGTGATTATGCATAATTGTGTGTTACACATAAATTACTTTTGGCTGTTTAGGAGTGTGTACAGTGAATGAAGGTCACCAAAAACAAAATGTTGAGATAAAAAAAAGGTATAATTAGAAATAAAGCACTAAAATTGCAGACAATGGGAGCACTAGGTTGAGATGGTTTGTGTGTGTGTGTGTGTGTGTGTGTGTGAGACATGGGTGAGTGGATGTAACAAGATATGATTTGATCAATATAGTGAAAGAAGGCTGAAAATATCAAGAATATGGTTTTTTCTATAACTGGCAAAATAGGATTCTTGGGACCAACCCCAAAATTTTGGGCTAAGGCTATGTGTATATGAGATGTCTCTTGCTTTTCAATATTGCCTGCACCTTTTTGTTTTGCTGATGCATCTTGTGGAAACATTACTTATTGAACTTGTCTTATTTCTTTTGATGATATTGTATCTGTCTAGTAGATGTCATGTGTTTCAACCTTTTTATGCTGAAAATTTTACATGATTATAGGTCCATCCTAAAGAGATGAACAATCACCTTCTTCATACTCATACGAGTGCAAATGTCCCGATCAAATTAAAAACTTTTGTGGAGTTGACAATGGATGTTGCTTCAGCTCCTCCTCGGCGCTATTTTTTTGAGGTAAGAACCCTGTTTGTTTGAACTCTTTCATGTGTATTTTGTCCCTCTTTTTTTGCTTTAAGTGGGAACTTTCTTCAGAAAACTACTGGCTTATATTACATGTCATGTTCTTGCTTCCTTAATTTTCTTCATCATAATGTTGGGCAATGGGTATTGATCTTTAGCATTCTATTATGAGTTTTAGATGTACTCATACTCCCAAGAAAATTAACCGGTAATGAAAGGGAATATTTGAAATTGTTCTAAATTCATAATTGGACATATTGCATGTTTACTTATAGAATAATGACCTTGGAGAAAAGAAAATGATGTAACAATAAAATTGAACCAAAAAAATAAAGGATAGGTAACCTAGGAATTAGTACCAAGCTTGAGAGAACAAAATCTCAAGAAGTTAGCACCTAGTGTTGCCAGTGTCGATACCAAACCATTGGAAGATTCAAAAAGAAATCTTATTAATCAATCAAACTTTAGACCAAGGCTTTGTTTATTATTAGGTATTATAATCAAACCATAGATTGTCTTTTTTTTTTTTTGGATAAGTAAGAAAGATGTAACTTCAAAAAATTGCTTTATGCAAGGGAGCACAAAGCATACCAAAGATTACAACAAAAGAGAGAAAAGCAGAAACAAAAAAGAGAAGCTAATTACAAAGAGAGAGAGAGAGAGAGAGAGAGAGAGCTAAGGAACAAAGGGAAAAAATCACTAGATGTGAGTCCCCAAGTCCTAGACCAATCATAAAGAGAACCAATAAAAAGAGCGAGCAATTAGTCATTGGATCTATACAAGTCCTCAAAAGTCCGCCGATTGCATTCCCTCCAAATACACTACATCAAACACAATGGAACTATATTTCAAATGTTAGATGAGCACTTCCCCAACCAATTCCACCAACCAAAGAGGAAATCTACCACCGACCTTGAGAGAACCCACGAAATCTCAAATGTTCTAAAGACATAGCTCCACAGCTGATGAGCCTTTCCACAATTTAACAATAAATGATTCATTATCTCCCCACAACGACACGTAATGCACCAGTCAAAAAAATCAAAGCCCCTACTCCGCAAGTTATCACCCGTGGGAATCCTATCCCATGTGACTGCCCAAACAAAGAAAGAGACACACCGGGGTGCCTTAACCTTCCAAATACCTTTCCAAGGAAAAACAATGGAAGATGAACCACGTAACTTATGATAAAACAAACGGATATTAAAATCTCAATTCTTCGTCAACTTCCATCTCAATTATTGAATTACTGAATTACTAAAATAGCCTTGACTCTAAGAAATAAAATAAAATACTAGTAACATTTTTTAAAATAAAAAATACTAGTAAACTAAGTTGTGCTATTCTCACAAGCACAAAGGAATAAAAAACAAGAAAAATTCTTCATTTTTGGATTTTATATATAAATATAAAATCCGAACAAAAAATTAGAGAAACATGCCCGAGTGTAACTTACTAATATTTTTACTAATATTTAAAAATAAGGTGAAATGAAAAACAACCCCGGGGTTTCATTTCTTCCCTATTACTCCATGAGGTTTCTATATCCGCCAAATTAACCCCTAGGACTAAGTTTTGTTAGTTCTTATGAACAGATAATCATGTGACCATTACATAAACACATTAAGAAGACTTAGTAACTGATTCACACCACTAGTATTGTGACTGTAATGTGTTTTTTCCGTCCATAAAACCTAATGAAAGATAGTCTCAAGGGTCAATATGGCAAATATAAAAACCTTAGGGAGGGGGGTGTTTTGCAATTGACCCAAACCCCTTAGAGGAAATTTAGCTGTTAAAGTAGGTCTAAAGTATTCCATGTGCTTATGTTAAGGCTTGGACTGCCGCCTCTTATCATTTTTTTTTATAAATATTTTGTATTAAAAAAATTAATTAATAATATAATTGAAGATACCGAGCATTTTATGTCTAATCTCTTGTTATTCTTTTTCCAAACTTTATTGGACTAGCTGACTGCCTTGAGGCATCTTTCTTTCTTTTCTATTGTTGATTTATTAGATTTATGCAATTTTTGTAACTGATTGTTAGTATATTTCCTGTATACTTGGGTGGCTCCTTTATATATATATATATATATTATATACCTTCAATGAACCAATTATGCCTTTGACCCCTGTTGATGCGAGAGCACAACCATATTACTTTGGAATTTATTATTTTTTATTTCCTTTATCTTAGGAGGTAATTTATCTTATCATATGTATTTGGATTAGTTTAGACTACTTTCATGGATTAGTAGTTTGAGTTAAGCTAGGATTAGTTTTCATTGATGTTATCTTATCTCTTTATTTCCTAAAAGCTCTATAATAGCTCCAAATGGTTTATTTTTAGTCAGACTATTTTGATTAATAAAATTTCATTAGTTAAAAGTGTGTTTTTTGTTTGGTGGTGATTCCAAACAACCGTGGGACTGTTCTAGGTGGTGAAGCCTAGGCTGTCCTACATCACTTGTACTTATTAAAAAAGTACATACTACCATGGTATATAAAAAAGTATGTACCAAATACTATAGTTAATAATATACACATTGGATTACTGTAGCTATATATATGCCTAACTAATTTGTAATTCATTTTTAAATGTAACATTTTTTTTTTTAATATAAATTTGATTACAATTGCTATATACGTATTCAATATAATTGATTTCACTTATCAAAAAAAAAAAAATATAATTGATTTAACTAAGGTTCTTGAAACAAATTATTCACCCTAAGTTGGCATTTCAAAATAATTTGGGTATTGATACTTTCTCATTTGCTTATTATTTTCATTTACAAGAAATTCCGGACTTAATGTTATCACTTTAAATAAACTACATTATTATTTGTTCATTTTTGTTAAACTGAACAAATATTAGAACTAAAATTATAAATTTACAAAATTGAAATAAATAAAAACAACATGCATAGCACAGGTCACAAGCTAATTAGACTTATGAGTAATAAGTCCTCAAAATCTTTCCATGTTTTAGAGGAGAAAAATTAAGCAAAGCATATTTCATCCTAAACATTGTTTCTCCATGCTACTGAAGTTCTACTGGTTGTGCTTCTGGAAGATTTTTGTGCTCCTGTTTAACTTCCATACTAATAAGATCAAATTTTGCAGGTCATGAGTTATTTTGCAACAGCTCCACATGAAAAGGAAAAACTTCAATATTTTGCTTCACCTGAAGGAAGAGATGATCTATATCAATACAATCAGAAGGAACGAAGAAGTGTTCTTGAGGTGATGTCAAATTAGTGCATTGCACTCTTCCCTCCTTTGTTACTTGAGAAACATTTTCTGTGTTGCATGATGGTATTGTGTTGTTGCATTGTCTTTCTTATATAATTAAAGGAATCAAATTTGGGAGCACTGAACATTCTACGCCTGCAGTCCCATGTAGATGTGATACAATTGGTACTTTCTCGTGTAACAGATTGTCGTCTTATTACAATTCCTATAATATAAGGGAAAATGTCATTTTAATTAATTTTCTTTTTATCCTGTTATATGGGCTTTAGAGAAAATCCTTTTTTTAGACATCAAATAGCTTGTTAAAACTTAAAATTATGAATTATCTGAAGAATCCAAACCATCTTCATAATTTACTCTTTTTTTTTCCTTACATGCTCCACGTGAGATTAGTGATTTTATTTTCCTAATATAGGTATTAGAGGACTTCCCATCTGTCCAAATGCCATTTGAATGGCTGGTGCAGTTGGTTCCGCTGTTGAAAACCAGGGCTTTCTCCATATCTTCATCCCCTATAGCTCATTCCAATCAAGTGCATTTAACTGTCAGTGTAGTGTCATGGATGACACCTTTTAAAAGGAAGCGAAGTGGTCTGTGCTCAACATGGCTAGCCAAACTTGATCCTGAACAAAGTATGGCATAAATGAAACTACCAAAGCACATTTTGAGTTTAAGCAACCATGTATTACCTGTTAACATACTTTCTGTCATGAACAGGCATTTATATTCCAGCATGGTTTCAGAAAGGTGCCCTTTCTCCTCCACCACCATCACTTCCACTAATTCTTATTGGACCTGGAACTGGTTGTGCACCCTTTCGTGGATTTGTGGAGGAAAGAGCGATTCAAAATGAATCCAGTGCAACTGCTCCAGTTCTATTCTTCTTTGGTTGCCGAAATGAGGATGGTGACTTCCTATACAGAGATTTTTGGTTGTCGCATTCCCAAAATGGTGGGGTGCTTTCAGAAGCTAAAGGTGGAGGTTTATTTGTTGCTTTCTCAAGAGACCAGCCACAGAAGGTTTATGTGCAGCATAAGGTGCGGGAAAACAGTCGGAAGATTTGGAATTTGCTGACCGAGGGGGCTGCCATCTACATTGCAGGTTCATCTACAAAAATGCCTTCTGATGTATTGTTGGCCTTTGAGGATATCGTATCCAAGGAAGGTGGGCTTCCAAGGGAATCTGCTGTGAGGTTGCTTAGGACTCTGGAAAAGGCTGGCAGGTACCATGTTGAAGCTTGGTCTTGATCCCTGCTTTAATTCTTCATGTTATGGGAAGACCAAACAACAGTTTTGCAGTTTGAGTGTTGTAGATTGAATATAGTCTATGAAACTCTAAATTGATTTATTTGACTAAAGTTTATACTCCCGAGCAGTTTAGGTAGAGGAGATTGGGTCCTCAATACAGCATATGTAACAGTTGTATGATATTGTATAATGGCGTAAATTTCTTCCAAAAGTGTGAATTATATTTCCATTAATCAGTGTGTTAATAAAAATTGGAGAATACTGAGGTCACGTGTACCTTCGCATGTAACTTTGCTAGATAAATGTGAAGATTTAAGATAAATTATACTCTTTTTCAATAGGATTTGGATTTGTTACAAATTAAGTTGCAGCAACTCCTACAAAAGTGCATGTGTCAATGCCTTAGATAAACACTTTTCTAGGCTTACATTTAAATGAATACTTCCATGTCAAGATTGAATTTTTCACCAAATGGCCACTTGACATGTGTGCATTTTGTAGGAGTTGCTACAACTTAGTTTGCAGCAAATCTTTGCGCTTTTCAATATCCTAGTTAATCTGCGTAGAAAACAATGTTTTATTTTATTTTATCTTAGTGAAGTAGATTTTCATTTAGTACCCTAGGAAAATCTCTCTCTCTCTCTCTCTCTCTCTCTCTCTCTCTCTCTCTCTCTCAATACTAAACTGAACAAAAAATAGAAGGAATTAAGTAGAAATGAATGTAACCATTGTTAGTGGCACTACTTTTTTCTCAATGTTGCATCTAAGCTTATTTCTCAATTCTACATCGATTATGGAAATTGATAGGGAATGTTTTGAGCAAGAATTTTTCTAACTCATTTTGTCCTTCGAGATGGAAATGCCCTTCGGGTTTGAGGTCTCCTTTGGGAGAAAAGGGCATGTCGGGTTGGAGGTCTCCTTTGGGTTTTGATAACAACGTAGTAGCTTCTGCACCCTTCACCTACATTCGTCATTAGGTAAGAAACCTCCCGTTGGGTTACCTAGTACTGACAGAGGAGTACACTTAGTCCCACACCATTTACGTGTTCTCCACTCATGCCTCCCTACATGGAAAGAGCTTGCATACTACGTCCAAAGATCCTTCTTCATATTCTTATCCTTCTAGTATGGAAAGTGAGACCCCAAGATCTTGAAACATTAACTTCATATCTTCCTTACAAAGAAAGACCCTACGATCATGGGATCTTGGTTAGCTCTACACCACCATATAAGCACCAAGTCTCCTCTTCTTCAACGTACGTAAAATTTCCTAGTTCTTGCATTTTTGAGTTACTGGAGATTCTTCTATCGCTGACTTAATCTTTAGAGGGTCTTTGGCCGGCACCTTACCGGTGCTCTTTGTAGGTCTTTCATCTTTTTATTCTTTAGGTGCTTCAATTGCCATGCTTGTGGACGATCAACTCACTGACGATTTTTGTGCATCATCAAAAACCGCCATCAAAAGTTAGGCATTCTAAATCTCCACAATGTGGTGGTGGTTTGAGATTTTGATCTCAACTGCTCTATGCAAAGAACCCTTTGAAATCGTTTTAGTTTATTGATGAACACCACTAGTACCCTAGGCATCTCTCTCTCTCTCTCCATACTTATAAAATTGAACAGCAGAATATTGAAGGAATTGATAAACAGGAATAAAACAATTGGTAGCGACACTCTAACCTAATATGTTCCACAAAACCTTCAATTTTTAGTCTTACGTTTTCAAATTTGAATTGCGCCTATGCGGCTATGCCCTTGTTAACTCTATTTACTTATCCAGTATGATAGGGAAATGGTTTGAAAGAGGTTTATAAAGCAACATCTACTTTAAATTGTAAAAGTGCTCTTCCTAATCTGGTCTAGTGAGGTAAGGAAATTGTCTAGTTTAGACATTGATGAAGGGGCATTCTCAAATCTCAATTAAGCAAGTTAAAGCACCATTTTTAATGATAAAATCCAATATACTGTCATATGAGTTGAATTAGGAGAAATCCCATATTGTCCTTCTTGTTCTTGATATCCCCGGTCTTTCACTTGGAAATCGAATAATGTTAAACTCCCTCTCCCTCAATGCACCAACGAACCCTTTGCAAATTATAAATCCTAACCAAGTCTTCCCATAACCACCAATTTGTGTTTCTCAAAAAAAAAAAAAAAAAAAAAAAAAAAAAAAACATTTGGAATATACACTCCAGAAATAGCCCATTTGAATTTATTAATGACAAATCTAATGAAATTGAATAAACCTCAATTATGTCCTGATTTTTTCAACAAATCTTTTCTTACAAAGCAACATAATTCCTCTTGATGCTTCCAAAGAAACACAATGAAACAAATTTGTAATATTATATCCTTAAATATTTCTAATAACGCTTTTATACATAAGCTCTCCATTTTATGCTATGAGTGAAAAAAGTTTAGTATTAAAAAATGTAGGTCAAAAGAAAATCAACTTTGGTCAACAAAAAACACAACACAAATTTTAACTTATAAGCACCATTTTATGCTATGTTTGTTTTCCTTCACTTGCTTTCTTTCTAATTTTTTTTTCTCAAAAAACAAGCCTATAAGCTCTATCTTGTCTCTTGTCCCTCTGGCTCTTTACTCTCTCTCCTCGAAATCCACCACCGACATTCATAGTTTGCCTACACAACTGCCTCTAAATCAATGACCAACCCATGTTCCCCACCATTTCTACCAACCATCTTGGAGTTGATGATGATAATGGTGGAGGATTTAGGGCTATAAGTGGGAATATATATGGATTTTGTGGAGGTTTTGGGTATTGGATGATGATGATAGTGGTTGTAGTGTTTTTGGGATGTTCCAACTCACCTTATGAGTTGCTAACAAACACTGAAAAATGAGTATATTTTTCAAATAACATTTGTTTGTTTTTTTAATCGAAACAAACAAAATCTTAGTTTCTAAAAAAGAAAGACAGCATTAGCCTTTCAATCCCATCTTCTCAAAAAAAAAAAACCTTTCAATACCACAGTAAATTTTTCACTCGACTCTTTTACCCTATGAAAATGACTAAAATATATCAAGCTCTTTTGATTCAATAAATTTTGATTTGAGATTCCAATCCATAAATCCATATGCGCAATCTGTCTATTCTTGTACTTTGGCTTGTAGTCCCTTTTGTTATGGTACATTGTTCATAGATTGGGTATAAGCCCAGAATCGAATTTAATTCTTTCTCTTCACAATCATTTAATCCACGTTCCACACACACTTATGATATAATCTATAGCTTCATGATACATTTAAAAGTAAGCCGGTCTCTCTTCTTGAGAGGAATGGACTTAAAACCAGGCCCAATGCAATTAATATGTAAAGATGGGTTATCAAGGCCAACCCTTCGAGCCTTAATTGCTTCACTTGGTGATTTAAAGAAAGGAAATAGTCTAAGACAATAGTTTTAGAAGAGAGTGATAGAAAGAAGAATAAGGATTCTTATTCAAGTTCTTCCTTGGGCTAGCTAAGGAACAATGGTTCTTTGGATTACACGCTTCTCACTTATATAATTCTTAATTCCTCTCCCTTTTACTCTCTATTTCTCCTTTTTTTTTATCCCCCTTCTAGGAGGATCTTCCTTACTATATATAGCTACTGGGATTGCATCCTAACCTTCCACTTGGATGGCTATTGATCTTTCCTTGGATACTTGTCCCATCATTGCTTTGCTGTTGGTGGTAGAGTAGGATGCTGGCTGTGGGAACATTGTTCAGAGATCATTTTACCATTAATGTGGCAGGATGAGTTGGTATAGTGCATTAAATGTGGAAAGAATGGGTGCTTTATTAGGAAGCTTCCTCCTCCCATTGTTTGCACGTCCCTAGTTCCTTCCTCGGCCTTTAGTCCTATAGCCTTGGTGGTTTGTCTACAATCTCCCGTGGAGCGTATGCTCCTCGAGCAGGCCGCCTTCCTAGATTTCATTATCTAGATTATCCCTATTGTGCTAGGCTTAAGCTGATGAATAGTTGGGCCCAATTGCTTCTTAATTCGAGCCTATTTGATAATCTTCCTTCTTCAGGATTCCCCCTACCACAATAGCCCCCCGAAACTCCACTTCCTTTGCCATCTTTTGGTAGGAGGCAGGAAGTCTGGTACGCTTTGGGTGCGTTCCCATGTAGAAGTGTCTTTTCAACTATCCCAAACACATTCCTAACACTTCAGTATCCTCAACGGGCAGTTAATGTTGCAGGCAGCTACTATTGTATATATAGGTATATACATGGATAGGTTGTAATAATAATATTTGAGTTTGGAGAATATTGTTTCATAAAGTGAAAATTCGAAATTAGGCATTTTCGATCGGTCAAAGCTTTGGCTTGATCGATCGAAATGGTAAGAAAATAATCCTGGAGTTTCTAGATGTCTAGATCGCTACTCGATTCTTGTTCAACCAATCGAAAAGAGCATTTAATCGATAGAAAGTAACTTTCGACTGATCGAAAATCGTGAATCAGGATTTTCTACAGAATTTTCAAATGATTGTTCAGAGAGTTTGAAGAGGTTTCAAGCCTAGTGAACGGTTTTATGAAACATTTTAACTCTCCATACGTGCCTTTTGATGAAATATAACCCTATGGGTATAAATAAAGGCTTATGTTAACTCCACAAAATAGTAAGTTAGAGAGAAACACAAGAAATTCTGTGGTCATTCTCCAATATTGCTATCTGTAGAACCTAACATCTTAGTTGTATCCTGGGGACAAATTTGCGATAACCCTTTAGCAACAAGTGTGGGGGGCAAATATTGTCTATGGAAAACGATATTGTGCCTCCAAGTTATTTATTTTCTGTTTGTCTTTTATGTTAACCTTGTTCTTCCATTATTACTTTGTATAACATCCCCAACAATCTTAGACAATATTTCCTACGATGGAAGGAACAAGTGATATTTTAGCATTGAAGATGTTGAATCATGAGTTGGTGAAATTGGATCGCTTTGATGAAACCAATTTCTCTCGATGGAAAGACAAGATGAAATTCCTACTGACTGCACTCAAACTCTTCTATGTCTTGGACTCGAATTTGATGCCTTTTCCTACTGCGAGTGATGTAAACACTGATGAGATAAAGGCACAAAGAAAGAAACAGGAGCAAGACGAACTGATTTATAGAGGGCACATTCTCAATACTCTTTCGGATCTTCTCTATGATCTCTACATATCAATGAAGTCACCGAAGGAGATTCGAAATGCTTTGGAAGCAAAATGCAAAACTGAGAAAATAGGTACGAATAAGTTTATTATTCAAAAGTATTTTGATTATAAAATGCTTGATAATATCTTAGTTTTAGATCAAGTACATGAGTTAATTTTGGTCAATAAACTCCGTGATTTATCAATCAATATTCTTGAATCATTCCAAGTGGGTGCAATCATTGCGAAACTCCCACCAAGTTGGAATAATTTTAGGAAGAAGCTTCTACATACGTCAGAAGATCTCACTTTAGAAAAATTCGGACAACATCTTCGAATTGAAGAGGAAAGTCAGGTTAGAGATGGGACTAACACCAATTCTAAAGTAAATGTGAACAATGTGAGCAATGTTCAAAGTGGGAGTTCGAGTAAGGCCAATAAGTACTTGAAAGTGAACAAAAGTGGGAGTGATTTCAAGAAGAACAACTCCAATAATCCCAACAAAGACAAGAAGAACCGGGCTTGTTTCGATTGTGGAAAGAAAGGCTATTACATTCACGAATGTAAACTCTTAAAGAACAAGAAAAAAGATGAATAAGGCAATGCCATTGAAATGAATGTCATTAAGGACATTGTTTCTATGGTAAGTGACATACATATTGATATGATCACTGAAGTTTATATGGCTATGATTGCAAATCCTTTTGATTGGTGGTTCGATTCAGGTGCAACAATGCATGTGTGTAACAACAAAGAGCAATTCAAGACTTATGATGAGTCTTCCATAGAACAACAAGTGCTGATGGGTAACCACACTAAAGCAAAGGTTCTTAGAAAGGGCACCGTTGAAGTGCAAATAAGTTCTGACTAGATGTTGATCTTGACCAATGTTTTTCACGTACCCGATATCAAGAAGAATCTTGTTTCTGCTAGTTTGTTATGTAAGGGTGGTGTAAAAGTTGCACTTGAATTGGACAAGTTAATCTTGTCCAAGAATGGGATATTTGTAGGAAAAGGATATGCTGCTGATGGCATGTACAAACTAAGTATTATTAAGAAAGAAGTTTCTGGTTGTGCTTATTTTGTTGATTCTTCATATTTGTGGCATGCTAGATTAGGACATTTAAATTTCAAATACTTGAAGTTTATGTCAAAGCATGGTATGATTTCATATAAGCATGATGATGAAAAGAAATGTGAGATTTGTATTCAAGCAAAGATGACAAAGAAACCTTTTTCTAAGTTGGATAGAAATTCTATTATGCTTGAACTAGTACTTTCTAATGTTTGTGAGTTGAATGGTGTATTATCTAGAGAAGGTAAAAGATACTTCATTACATTCATTGATGATTTCTCTAGATTTACATATGTGTATTTAATGAGAAATAAAGATGAATCTTTTGACATATTCAAACGTTATAAAATTAAAGTAGAAAATCAAAAGGATAGGAAAATAAAGATCCTACGAAGTGATAGAGGTGGTGAATATTTTTCTAATGATTTTTCTATGTTTTGTGAGGAACATGGTATAATACACCAAAGTTCAACCCCTTATACTTCCCAACAAAATGGTTTGACTGAAAGGAAAAATAAAACTCTTGTAGATATGGTAAATGCCATGATCTTAAGTGCAGAGCTCTCATTTAATTTTTGGGGAAAGACATTACTTACAGCATGTTATGTGCACAATAAAATATATTCCAAGAAGATTAAAGTATCTCCATATGAGTTATGGAATGGAAGGAAATCAAACCTTGATTATATCAAAATGTGGGGGTGTTTAGCCTTTTATAGAGTGGTTGATCCAAAAAGAACAAAATTAGGATCAAGAGCTATAAAAAGTGTGTTTGTAGGTTATGTTGAAAATTCAAAAGCATATAGATTATTAGACTTAAGCTCTAATACAACGGTGGAATCAAGAGATGTTGAGTTTATTGAGGATAAATTCGATAAAGATTCCATGGATGCTTTGATACCTACTCAAACACAACAAGGTGACTTTAATCCTAATACTACTTTGGGTGGTACTAAAAGGATTGAAAGCAAGGTAGTCAATTTTGTACCGTATCGGCTGGTATATACCATACTGGCCAACAAACTGGTACAAAATACCCCATTGTTTCGTACCAGAAAAAATACCAGCCGTACCGGCAAAATCTGACTGTTCCGGCCGGTAAATGGATACCGGGCCGAAACATGAAAAGCATTTTTTTTTTGGTTAATTTTGACATTTTTCAAGGGCAAGATGGTAATTTTTCTAAATCCTAATTTTGACCTAACACTACCCGCACAACCCTCTTTCTTTCTATCTCTCTCACGCTCTCTCTCAACTGCTCTGTGTCTCTCACTCTCTTGGCCACTCTGTCTCTAGGCTACTCTGTCTCTTACTCTCAGGTAAAATTTTGTCTTAATTTTTTTTGTGTGGAATTATATTTCATGTGGAATGTGATAAATAACAAATTGATTACTGTGTTCGTGAATTGATAGCAAAATTGATTATTGTGTTGATATATATTGTTATTTCATTCTTGATTTTGGTTAGCTTGAAATATTGGGTTAGTAATTTACAACTTAGTATGACTATTAATAAAAATGTAACTTAGAGTTATTAACAAATAATTGATGGTATATATGCAGTGTGAATTATGACTGAAAATCAGTCAAGTGTAGCATCTGGTCTGGCTGTAAGATCCAAGGATCCAACATGGGCTTATGGTCGTGCTGTGTCAAATGCGAGAAATAACACCCAGTATACTATTTGTTGTAAAATGATAAGGGGGGAAGGAATTACTAGGCTTAAGTATCATTTAGTTGGGATTCCGGTGATGTTGAAGCATGTAAAAAAGTATCTGAAGATGCAAAATGGCAAATGAAACAGTTGATTGAAGATTTAAAGAAAAGTAAACAGAAAAAAAAAGAAGAAGAAGAAGAATGAATAAAGAAATTGCAAATCCCTATGATTTAGAGGAGGATGATGATGATGATCATCATGATGAAGGTAATAATGATAATGAGAAAGGTGGTTCAAAGAGTCATTCATCAGTTAGTAATTATAATACCAAAGGGAAAGAAATAGTTGGAGAAAAGTCAAACATTAAATCTTTTTTTGCTCCAAGAGCAACTCCTAGTTCTCAACCATCCATAAGATCTTCTTTGGCCTTAAAGCAAATGGTTAAGAAGGCAAGAATGAATTTTGCAAGATGGTGGTACCATGCTAATATACCTTTCCATGCCGCTCGCTCTATGTATTATCAAGAAGCTTTAGATAGTGTAGTAGCTATTGGGCCTGGTTTTAAGGGACCTTCTTATCATGACTTGAGGGGGCCTTTATTACAAAAACATGTGGGTGAGATGAATTATTATCTCTTAGATGTGAAAAATGATTGGAAAGTTTATGGGTGTTCAATAATGTCAGATGGGTGGACAAATCAAACGAGAGCTCCAATCATTAATTTTTTAGTGTATTGTCCAAGAGGTACCATGTTTCTTAAATCCCTTGATGTGTCAGGCTTAACAGAGGATGTAGATACATTGTTTAAGTTGTTTGATAAAGTTGTTCAAGAAGTTGGGGCTGAGCACATTGTGCAGATCATTACAGATAATGATCCTTCTTACAAGTTTGCAGGAAAGAAGCTAATGCAGAAATATGGGTCATTCTATTGGTCTCCTTGTGCAGCCCATTACATTGATTTAATGTTGGAAAATTTTTCAGATAGTAGATATTTTCCTATCATTGATGAAACCATTCAAAAGGCTAAAAAGATTACCTAATTCATATACAACCATGGCAAGATTTTATCTTTGATGAGAAGCGACTTCACTAATGGTAGGCATTTGATTCGTCCAGCCATCACAAGGTTTGCAACTGAGTTTTTAAGTCTTCAATGCTTGACTAAATTCAAGAAAGAACTTAGGCAAATGTTTACTTGTGATCAATGGGTTGAATCTCGACATGCTAGAGATGACATGGGAAAGGAGGTGGTTGCAATTGTTTTGGAAGATAAAGAGTTTTGATTACAATGTCAACAAATAGTGAAGATTAGTGAGTCTTTGGTTAGAGTACTACGTCTTCTAGATGGGGATGAAAAAACCATCAATGGGATACTTGTATGAGGTAATGGATAAAGCAAAGGAGATTATAAAAGCAAGGTTTAAGAATAAAATTTCTGCATATATACCATTTACTAATGTCATTGATGCTAGATGGGATAAACAACTCCATAGTCCATTACATGCAGTAGGTTGTTATCTCAACCCTGGAATCTTCTTTAAGCCCTCATTTAAGAAGCAAAAAGATGTTACAAAAGGCCTACTTAGTACCATTACAAGGTTGGTTCCTGATCTTGATGAGCAAGACATTCTTAGTTCTCAAATTGAATCATACAAAAAGTCTTTTGGTGACTTTGGAATGCCTATGGCAATCCGCCAAAGTGAAAAACTAATTCCAGGTATGCTATATGTATCTATACATACATATATATATATATATATATATATAATATATTTCATTTGAAAGTTTGTTATTTGCTTTGTACTAAATTAATATTTTCTTTTATTTTTGGAAGTTGCTTGGTGGGAGTAATTTGGAAATGACACTTCAGAATTACAAAAGTTTGCAATTCGAGTGCTAAGTCAGTGTTGTAGTGCAACTGGTTGTGAAAGAGCTTGGAGCACATTTTAGTTTGTCCATTCTAAGAGGAGAAATAGGCCTGAGCATAAATGTTTGAATGACTTGGTATATGTTCGTTATAATCTATTGTTATGAGAAAGGTATGTTTTTAAATATATTCAATTTTTATTTTGAATGATTAGAAAATGTCACCAATGTATGATATTGATTTTAGTAGGAACATTAGAAGGACAAAGGATTACTTGGATCCTATAAGCCTTGATAATATTGATTTAATAGAGGATTGGGTAGCTGAGGAATTTGAATTTTTGTTACTAACTGAAGAAGATGTGAATTGGGCTAGCATTGAAGAACCATTATCAACAATGACTTTGGAAGATGATGATGATGATGATGTTGTTGCTCTTGATGAGGATGATGGTGACAATGATGTTGTGTTGACAAATGCTTATACTCATGTATATTATGGTCTTGATGTAGATCCTTTGAAGGATGGGAGTAGATGATTCTATGTAATTTGTGTTAATTATTTGTATTATTCGTGTGCAATGAACAATTAAGTTTTCTGTTTTTTATATTGTGTTTTTTTTTTTTTTTTTTAGTTGATGCTAAAGTTTAAAATTATGAATAATTTGTTCTTAATTGAAGTAATGTTTTATGGTAAATAAGAATTTTTGAGGTAATGTTTTATGGTAAATAGAGATTTTGTGTGTATGTGTGTGTGTATACATATATTAAATATATAAAATAGCGGTAAATCTGAAATGGTACATCAATATTGACCGATATTTGAAATATATCATACCGGTGGCCAAACTGATACAGCCTCCGATACGGTATTGACTTCCTTGATTAAAAGTGGTTCACCAAGTGAACAAAGAAAGAGTCAAAGGATAAGAAAAGTAAAGGACTTTGGTTCATATTTCATTTCTTATCAAGCTTAATTATTTTTTGTTGAAGGAAATAGACAAGTAGTCCTAAATAAAATACTTATAGTGTTTAACACAAGGGATGATCCTAAAACATATGAGGAAGCTATGGCTTCTAGAGATTCAGCTTTATGGAAAGAAGTTGTGAATGATGAGATGGACTCAATATTATCCAATAATACTTGGGTCCTAGTGGATCTACATATTGGTTCAAAACCAATCGGTTGTAAATGGGTATTTAGAAGAAAATATAATACTAATGGATCAAAACAAACCTTTAAAGCAAGGTTAGTGGCAAAAGGCTTTAAACAAAGGGAAGGAGTAGACTATTTTAATACCTATGCACCGGTGGCTAGGATCACGTCTATTCGTGTATTGTTAGCTCTTGTATTTATATACAAGTTGATTGTACATCAAATGGATGTTAAGACAGCTTTCCTAAATGGTGATCTTGATGAGGAAGTTTACATGAAACAACCTGAGGGTTTTGTACTTCCTAGAAATGAAAAGAAAGTTTGCAAGTTAGTCAATTCTTTGTATGGCTTGAAACAAGCTTCAAAACAATAGCATGAGAAGTTTGACTTAGCAATTGGATTTTTACACAATAGTTCCAACAAATATATGTATTCCAAATTCACAAAGGAATATGGAGTCATTGTATGCCGTTATGTGGATGATATGCTCATATTTGGTACAAATATGAAAGGTGTATGTGAAACTAAAAAGTATCTATCTTTTGTGTTTAAATGAAAGATTTAAATGATGTGGATACTATTTTGGGAATCAAAATTAAAAGGCATAGTGAGGGATTTTCATTGTGTCAATCTCATTATGTTGAGAAGGTGCTTCAAAGATTTGAACATCTTAATATGAAGGAAGCAAATACACCTTTCGATTGGAGCATAAAGTTGGGTGAGAATACTATAAGAGTAATTGCACAGCTCGAGTATGCTAATGCTATTGGTAGCATGATGTATGCTATGCATTGTACAAGAACAGACATATCGTTTTCAGTGGACAAACTTTCTAGATTTACAAGTAATCCAAGTATGGATCATTGTTAAGTAATTGGTAGAGTTCTTGGTTATTTAAAGAAAACCATAAAGGGACTCTTTTATTCTGAATTTCCAATTGTATTGGAAGGTTATTCAGATGCTAGTTGGATTACTAGTGTGAGTAATAACAAATCCACGTTTGGTTGGATATTCACTCTTGGTGGGGGTTCCGTCTCTTGGGCATCAAAGAAACAAATGTGTATTTCTCACTCCACCATGGAATTAGAATTTATAGCCTTGGCGGCAGTAGGCAATTAAGCGGAATGGTTAAGAAATATGTTGTTAGACATAGACTTGTGGCCACAACCAATATTAGCCATTTCGGTGTACTGCGATAGTGAAGCCACCTTGGGCAGAGCATACAATAAGATGTATAATGGTAAGTCTAGACATATAAGTCTTAAGACATGATTACATAAGACAATTAATAGAATTTGGTACCATTTCAATTGTCTATGTAAGGTCAAATAGTAATTTGACAGACCTTTTAACCAAAGTAGTGTCTCGAGATATGGTTGGGGTAACATCCATTGGAATGAGACTAAAACCCTTCTTTTAAGAGAATCATCAATAATGGGAACCCAACCTCAAATTGATTTATTCTAAAGAGGTATAAAGGGTTACAACAAGCTATTGATACGTGATTAATAAGAACACTAATTTTGTGTCTCATTTAGGATAGATTAGTGCAGACTGTTACAATGAAATTAAGGATGAGTTATTACACTCTTAATGAAGTTCATAGAGTATAAATGTCTGTGTAACAGGGACATAAGATGGAACTTCACCTTTGTGAACATAGAAGTGGTGCCGCTTCTAGCAAGAGTAAAGGGTTTTCTCTTGTAAATGTTCACTAAATCGGGATGAGCACAAGGCCATAATAGTGCTAACAATAGTGGATTTCTAAATATGTTGTGAATGTTCTCATGTGTGTGTTGTTTCTGATTTCAACACATAAGAGTTTTGGTTTAAGCACCAGGCTACCATTAACTCTGTTGATTTCTTAAGCAATTACACTAAGAGGAGGTTTAAGTTGAAAGACACCTTTCATTATGCATGATAGAATATCAATCAACTAAGACATATATTATTACAACCTAGTGGGGGATTGTTGTATATATAGGTATATACATGAATAGGTTGTAATAATGATGTTTGAGTTTGGAGAATATTGTTTCATAAAGTGAAAATTCAAAATTAGGGATTTTTGATAGGTTGAAGCTTTGGCTCGATTGATCAAAATGGTAAGAAAATAATCCTGGAGTTTCTGGATGTCTCTATCGCTGCTCGATTCCTATTCAACCAATCAAAAAGAGCATTCGATCGATTGAAAGTAACTTTCGACTGATTGAAAATCATGAAACAAGATTTTCTTTAGAATTTTTAGATGACTGTTCAAAGAGTTTGAAGAGGTTTCAAGCTTAGTGAACGGTTTTATAAAACATTTTAACTTTCCATACGTGTCTTTTGATGAAACATAACCCTATGGGTATAAATAGAGAGAAACACAAGAAATCTTGTGGTCATTCTCTAGAATTACTATCTGTAGAACCCAACATCTTGGTTGTATCTTGAGGACAAATTTACGATAACCCTTTAGCAACAAGTGTGGGGGGAAAATATTGTCTAAGGAAAACAATATTGTACCTCCAAGTTATTTATTTTTTGTTTGTCTTTTGTGTTAACCTTGCTCTTCCATTATTACTTTGTATAACACTCCCAACAACTATGTGTCCCCTACATTCTATAGTGCGATGTAAATCCAATGGCTAGAGTTTTCCAGAGTCAATAGGCGGGAAAATTACCCTTCCCTTTTCACCCCTATATAAGGGGAGGTAGGGATCATTTTCCCCACTTTTAGAAAACTTTACCTTACCTTCAAAGAGGTTGCTCGAGGAGCCCAACTTCCTATGCTTGTAAGTGCTTAGAGCCTTTGCTTAGCGTAGAGCTTATCTTATTTATTTATTTATTTATTTTATTATTCTTCTTCAGAATGGGTAGATTTGTTAGCTTAGTAGACACACTCGAAGGGAGAGAGGCTTTCAAGCTAGGTATAACATTTTCATAGGAGTGACCATAGAACATTGTGAACTAGGGGAGTGGTATAGGCAAATTAGGGATGTAGTTATCCCTATGATAGCCTTTATAGAAGGGGGATTAAGGATCCCTATGGATAGGGTTATGAGGAACTTCCTCAACTTTTTTAGGATCTGCCCCACCTAGTGCTCCCCAAACCTTTTCCAGGTAGTAAGTAGTGTAGCTCAACTGAACGAGAAGATGGGTGTGGGCTTAACCCATCACGACATCAACTGGGTGAATAACTATTAGGATAGCAATGATACGAGTTTTACCTTAGGACTAGGGTTCCCGCAGTTAGATTGATCTCCTGTCTTCCCGAGACAAAAAAGGGCTTGGACGAGGATATCCTAATCATCTCAGGGGATTGACTTGATGGATATCATTGCCCCATTAGAGATGGAACTCCAGGTGGGGTAATTAGGGGCTTAGGATTTTGATATCATTTCTTTTCACTATTTTTTGCTCAGTTGCCTCTTCTCGTATGCCTTGTATTTTTGATGTACTTTTTCCCTTTCTTTTTTAACAAACAAGGAGTTCACTGTGAAGAAATTCAACTTAGTGAACACCCTCAACCTCAATAGGATCCTGAAGTCCGAGATATTCTTGCACATCGATAGGCAACTTCATGCTGCCCACGTCATTCTTAGATATACCCTAATATCCACTCACTTCCAGTCTTCAAAGAACGTGATCAAGGCCAAAAATCCTCAGCTTGCCAAGATAGATGTGGCCATTGAAGGATTCATCAAACGTCCTCCCCCTTTAGGAACTCTTCTTGTTGACCTTACCGTTCAACAAGTCTTTGAACTCATGTAGGTTGAGAAGGAGCCTATACCATTTGAGGAGGAGCCCAAAGAGGTCGTGAAGGAGCCTTCATTCAAGGACCTCGAGGAAGATTTTGGAGTCTTTGACTGGTTGGACCCGATCATAAGCCCATGAACCAGTTCGAGGGCTCGGCCTATTATACAATTTAGCATCAACCAAGAGGTTACGGGCATGCTAGAAGGGATGGTGATCCAGAAAAGATCTTTCAACCTCCTTGCTCTTCTAGAGTCTCATGCGGGGGTGGCCCTTTCCATCAGATGCCTCCATAAGGGACTTTGCCAAAGGGTGAAACGGATATGTGGCTAACTCGGTGGAGCAGGCACTCCTGCTTAGGAACATGGCTGAGCTAAGGAACCTCAAGAGGCATGATGTGTTTCTATCATTAAAGAGGGATTTAGCGTTGGTAAAAATTCTAACTCTAACCCCCATTTTTTTTTAATAAAAATTTTAACTATATTCTTTTCTTCACAATAAGTATTGGATTGACCCTTTAATTTTTTTTTTTAAGGCTGTTCAAACATCCCACATCATCAATGAATGGGTGGACCTTGCTATGACTTAGTTTAAAGAAGAGAAGTCAAAGAAATTTGCGGCTACTAAGACCTAGGCTCAGACTGAGAAGAAAGCTAAGGAGACCCTTAACCTTCTAGCTGAGAGTGAGAAGGCCAAGAAGAGCATTGAGGCTGCAGTGCTTAGGTTCGAGAAGCAGGCCCAAAAACAACGTAGTCATCTTCAGAAGGTAGAGGAGCAATTGGCCATTGCTAAACAAAACATTGAGGCCCTAAAGAAAGAGCTGGAGGGCAACAAGGCCGAAATTGAAAAGACTGAGTAGGCAGCCTACGAGCTTGGGAAGACAGAAACTGAGGCAGAACTTTAGGCTCAACTTAAATAAGGCTACCGAGGATTTTGCTAGTAGGTCTGGGCCAAGGCTTTGAATGCGGTTGAGGTGAGCCCTTCATCAGAGCTGAAGAATCTAGAGAGGATCATTTTTCCCCTTGCTTTTAGGACCAAGGCTGTCAACTCGTCTACTCCGGAAACTAACTCTTTTGCTTTGGCTCCTCAGCCTCCAGCTAAAGGTGGGCAAAAAGAACATGAGAGTGAGAAAGAAGCTGACAAGGAAACTTAGAAGTAGGGGTTAGGAATATAAGTTTAGGCAAAATTCTATTGTAATGAGATTTGCATCCCTATTCCATCTCTTCCCTTATGTAACCCTTTCTTATAATTAATGAAAATTGTTTTTTATTTATTTAAATGACATGTACATAGCGCATTGCATTATTCTTTCTCTTTTCTACTTCCCTTTTTTTGTTTAAAAGAAAAGTTTCCAAAGAACAGACAATTAAAGCCATCCTGAATATCTTAAGGGCTTAAGAGCCACATCAATTTCTGGGTCTATGTTCAGAAATTAAATAAATTGAGATTTTGTTTAGATTATTATAGTACTAGCTTTAAGTGAGGCAAGAGTCCCAAGGAATCAAACAACAAAGGCTCTGTTTAACCCTTAGCTTATCTTAGAGCGAATTTACCCAAGGCAGGTGACCCGAGGAGTCAAACCTAGCCGAGGATCTGTTCAACCCTTAGATTACTTTTTAGAGTTAATTTACCTAAGGTAGGTGACTTGATGAGTTGAACCTAATTGAGGTTCTGTTTAACCTTAAAATTATTTTTAGAACTAATTTACCTAAAGCAAGTGACTTGAGGAATCGAACCTAGTCAGTTTAACCCTTAGATTATTTTTAGAACTAATTTACCCAAGGCAAGTGACTCGAGGAGTCAAACCTAATCGAGGTTCTGTTTAGCCCTTAGATTACTTTTTGAGCTAATTTACCCAAGGCAGGTGACCCAAGGATTTGAACCTAGCCAAGGTTCTGTTTAACCCATAAATTACTTTTAAAGCTAATTTACCTAGGGCAGGTGACCTAAGGAATCGAACCTAGTCGAGGTTTTGTTTAACCCTTAGTGTAAGAGGAGACCTTTTTTGTTTCGAGTTTGGTTTTGGATCTTGGTAAGCCTAGTATTAGTAATAACACACCAGGACAACATAAATTTACACCATACACAAAGCATGAATAACATTAGGTTTCTTTATTAATAATAATAATATCTACGTAGGTTATTGACATTCCATGATTGGGGGAGTGAGTTTTTGTCCAAGTCTTTTAGGCGATAAGCTTCAGTTCCTGCCACTGATATGACCCGATAGGGCCCTTCCCAGTTGGGGTCTGGCTTCCCCCATGTGGAATTCTTCATATTTCCTACAACCTTCCTCAAAACTAGGTCCCCAGGTACAAATACTCTTGCCTTAATGCCTTTATCTATCTGAGCTTTTGCTGATAATAAGCTAACTTGACGGTGGCAATTTCCCTCCTTTCTTCAATCAAGTCCAAACTGGTAGAGAGGAGTTGTTCATTCCCATTATCATCAAACTAGTTGATTCTCATCGTCAGGAATCTTATTTCTAGGGGGATAATCGCCTCCAAAACATGCGGCATAGAAAAAAGGGGTTTTGCCAGTCGATCTCCTCGGCATGGTGCGATACACCCATAGAACTTGGGGTAGCTCATCCACCCACTTGAATTTTATCTTGTCTAACATTTTCTTTAATCCATCCACTATAACCTTATTGGTAGCCTCAGCCTATCCATTACTTTGAGGGTAGGTTGGTGTGAAATATATATTTCTTATACCCAATTTGCAACAGTATCTTCGGAAAGCTTTGTTGTTGAATTGGAGACAATTGTTCAAGATAAGAGTGTGTGGTATGCCAAATCTCGTGACAATATTTCGCCAAATGAACCTCTTCACGTCCTGATCTTAGATATTAGAGAAGGGTTCAGCTTCAATCCATTTGGTGAAATAATCAGTCTCGACAAGGAGCCATCTATGGTTTCCAACTGCTTTTGGGAATGGCCCAACAATATCTAATCCCTACTATGCAAAGGGCCATGGACTGGAAAGAGGGTTAAGGATCCCTTTCGGCTAATAAACGTTTAGGGCATACTGCTGGCATTGGTCGCACTTCTTAACAAACTTCTAGGTGAACTTCTGCATGCTAGGCCACCAATACCCTTGGGTAAGAGCTCTATGCAACAAAGACTTTCCCCTATGTGATTGCCATAGACTCCTTCATGAAGTTATTCCAACAAAGCTTCTACGACCTCAGGATATATGCACAGCAAGTATGGGCCCAAATAGGAGCACTTGTACAATTTGTGTTTCTCGGAGAGCCAATATCGTGGGGCCTTCTTTTGAATCTTTTTAGCTTCTACTCTGTCTTTGAGAAGTGTTCCATTTTTTATGAATGAGACCACTAGGTCCATCTAGCTCGGTTCGATGTGCACTACACTTACTGGTATGTGAGTTTTATTATCATGACTCGAGGTTGACAAGCTTTCCACTATTATAATCCTCAGCAAACTTTCTCCTATGGAGGTGTGTAGGGTTGCAAGCGAATTAGCATGAGTATTTTTGCTCCTAGATACTTGGCTTATGGTAAAGGTTCCAAAGCTGGCCTATAATTGCTTTACCTGGCCCAAAGACCACCACATTCTTTGATCTTTGGCTTCAAATTCTCCTCAGACCTGTCCTACTACTAGCCTTGAATCACAAAAGACTTTAATGGATTCCCCCTCGAGTTTTTTGATAGAGTCCAAGACAGTGATGAGGGCTTCGTACTATACTTCATTATTTGTAGCCAAGAAGTCTAATCTTAAGGATTTCTCGATGGTGATGTGTTCTAGGGAGATAATGACTGCCTCAATTCTCGAGCCCCTCATATTAGTGGTCCCATCCACGTACAATGTCTACTATGGCAGAGGGGACGCCACAATAGCCATCACTCCTTTGATTAGCATACCATGCTCCTCGATGTCTCCTTTCTCTGCCTCTTCAATGAATTCAGCCACCAGGTTGACCAGAACTTGCTCCTTTATGGCTATCCGAAGGAGAAATTTGATGTCAAAAGCCCTTAATATGGTCCCCCACTTTGCCACTCTCCTGATGAAATCTAACTTCCAGAGCAAAGCCTGTAAGGGAAGTTGGGTGAGGAAGATAACCGTATAGGCCTGGAAGTAATGTGGAAGCTTCTTCATGGCACGTATGATGACTAAGATGACATTCTCCAAAGGGAGAAAGTGGGTTTCCGTTTCTTGGAAGGACTTGCTCACATAATAGACAGGTTTTTGCACCCCTTTTTTTGTTTGAACTAGAGCTAAGCTAACCGCATAGGTCATAACTGTTACATAGGCATACAAGATTTCTTCTTTTTTAGGTCTGGATAAGTTAGAGGATTGGCCAAATACTTCTTTAATTCCTCATAGGCCTTGTCACATTCCTTAGTCCATGCAAAATCCTTCCATTTGTGAAGCAATTGAAAGAATGGCCTACATTGGTCAACTGACTAAGATATAAATCTATTTAAAGCGGCTGTCATTCCAGTCAGGTGTTGTACCTTTTTCAGGTTTCGAGATGGGTGTAGATTATGAATGGCCTTGATTTGATTAGGGTTAACCTCTATTCCTCGGTGGGTGATCATATATCCCAAGAATTTTCCAGATCCCACTTTGAAGGAACATTTAGAGGCATTCAAGTATAGCTTGTATTTCCTTTGAATTGAGAAGACTTTATCCAAATCTCCCAATTACTCAGATACTTCTTTGCTCTCTAGCACCATATCATCTATGTAGGCTTCCACATTTTTACCCAACTAGGCTTTGAACATTCTTGTCACCATCCTTTGGTAGGTGGACCTAGGATTTTGTTAAGCCAAATGGCATTACTCAGTAATGGTAGTTATTGGTTGGGGTGAGGAAAGCAGTTTTTCCTGGTTGGGCAACGCTAATAGGATTTGAAGATAATCCTGGAAAGCATCTAGAAAGCTCATTCAAGGATGACCAAAGGTCGCATCGATGAGCTAATCGATCCTTCAACCAAGAAGGGATATTTGGGGCAGGCCTTATTAAGGTCGGTAAAGTTCACAAATACTCTCCACTTGCCTGTTTTCTTCCTAACCACAATAGTATTGGCCAACCATTCAAGGTAAAATACTTCTTTGATAGCTCCTACCCTTTTCAGCTTATTAACTTCTTCTTTTTCTACATCCACGTGTTCCTTAAAGGAACGCTAGGGTTGTTGCTTCCTCGGTATTGCTGTTGGGTTCACATTAAGGTGATGGCATAAAAAATTCGAATTGACTCTCGGGACTTCATACATGATCCATGCAAAAACATCCAAGTTATTCCTTAGGAAGGCCAGCAGTTGAACCTTTTTGGTTGACGATAGTTATGTCCCTACTTGGAAATATTTCTCCTTGTCTGCCCCAAGGATCACTTTTTCCAATTCTTCACATTGTATATTGGCTTTCCCCGTCTCATTCGGAGCCCTCTTCTCACCTGTTGCTAATTGCTATGCAGTGAGGCTTGAGTCCAGATGACTGATTTGTAGTGCTTGATGCCTCATCGCAGCAACCATGCATTGCCTTGTAACTGTTTGGCATCCCAATAACTCCCTAACAAACCCTTCAGTTGGGTACTTTACTTTCACATGCAGGTTGGAGGATAAGGTCTCCATTGCATGGAGCCAAGGCCTTGTCAAAATAGCAATGTAAGGAGAATAGGCATCTACTACGATGAAATCCACTTCAACTATCTCGTTTCCCGTCTGCACTGGCAACCTGATCATCCCCATGAGGGTAACTATCTTTTTATCAAATCCAACTAAGGAGATATCGTACTTACTGAGATCCTCGGGCTTTAACCCTAGCCCCTTATATAGATTTGGATGCATGATCTCAGCTCCATTTCCTTGATTTATCATCACTCTTTTCACGTCAAATCCTCAAATCCGGAGTGTAACCACGAGAGCGTCATCATGGGGTTGGAAAGTGCTTACCTTATCTGCCTCAAAAAATCCTTCGCTCTTACTCCACTTAGACTTCTTGCGCTCTTCTCTAGCTGTTAGTTATGGAGAAATGGCCGTCAACCCAAATGAGATACCAATCTCCCTTTTTGGAGCAGCAAAAATAACGTTAATGGTCCCCAAAGATAGGGGCAGTGTCAAATCCCTTTAGAGACTAGAGCTTGATTACTCTCCTCGCCCAGATGGTTGGTGCATAAACTGCTTCAGCTTTCCAACTTTAGCTAATCGATCCAAAAAATCACGCAGTGTCCTGCAATCTTCAGTCGTATGACCTTGGTCTTGATGATACTAGCATTATAGGTTCTGATTTAACTTGGTGGGATCCCCCCTATCTTGTTCAGCCACTTGAAATACGGCTTGTTTTTAATCTTCTCCAGCACCCAGTACACGAGCTCCTTGAATATAGAATTCACTGCTTGTGCATTATTCTGGGGTGCTTGATTGAAAAACTCCCTCCTCAGCTTGTTGGGGCTGAAACGATCAGGCCAAGGGTCTCTTTGCTTAGGAATGAAGACCTTCGCTTTTCCTTTACCCTAAGATTGGTCATCTTCCACCCTTTTGTGCTCCTCTACTCTGTCCATTAGTTGGTGCATACCACAAGTAGGCTACATGGTAAGGGATTTTCTTAAGTCTGAATTAATAGGAGCCCCATTCTAAAGGTTCAGATTGCCACATCATCGAAGTCTCGATTAATCTCATTGAAGAGTTCCCAATATTTGTCCAAATATGTTTTCAGAGACTCCCCCTCCCTCATTGCCATAGAAAGCAGGGAATCTAAGGGTTTGGGGACCCTACTGCACATAACAAACCAGGCACCGAAAGCCCTTGTTAATTCTTCATATGACCTTATGGACCCTTCCTCTAACCCATCAAATCATCTCATGGCCATGGGTTTGAGACTGGAAAGGAAAACCTTGCACATAAAGGCCTTGTTTCTAGAGCGAATGGCCATCCTCTGATTAAATTGACTTACATGCTCCACCAGGTCTATCTTTCCATTATAAATGGTAAACATTGGCTACGTAAAATAGTGCGACAACTTAACATCCTCAATATAGCAAGAGAAAGGGGACTGAGAAATTTGACATAAGGCGCTCATGGCATCACCCCCCAAGCTTCTTGAGGGAGGTGTTCTATGTCTTCTATGAGGATGCCTCTCTCCCCCCATCGAATGAAACGGTGTTGCATGGATCTCAACTTGCGGACTCCTAGTTCTCCGTTTATAGCCCCTCTTATCTACAAAGTTGGAACTTGGGCTTGGTGAACTGCTCCTAGACTCCCTTATATGCACCCTTTGACGAAGCCGTTGTCATAGATGACAAACCTCCACTCCGAGATCATGCATCTCCTGGTCTTTGGAATGTGCCTTGAGGACACATAGTGGCTTCAACTTATGTGAAGTAAATGAATAGGTTTAGCCCTTATGCTAGGAGACTGTGCTAGAGCTTGATCCCTTTTAAGGTTCACAAACTCATCCCTATGACTGGACCCTACTGACTCTTGTCCTTCACTTTGAACCATAGTTACACTTCTTCTTGAGTTTGCCATTTCTTAATCACTCAAAAATATGAGTAAAGATTTAAGGTAACCTTCCCATTAACGGTGCCAATTGTAAAGGACGTAATCGATTATGAAGCCTAATTAAGAGAGGAATGGACTCAAAACCAGGCTTGATGCAATTAATTTGTAAAGATGGGTTATCAAGGCCAACCTTTTGAGCCTTAACTACTTCACTTGGTGATTTAAAGAAAGGAAACAGTCTAAGACAACAATTTTAGAAGAGAATAATAGAAAGAAGAACAAGGATTCCTATTCAAGTTCTTCCTTGGGCTAGCCGAGGAACAATGGTTCTTTGGATTACACGCTTCTCGATTATACAATTCTTAATTCCTCTCCCTTTACTCTCTATTTCTCCCTTTTTAATCCCTTTTCTAGGAGGATATTTCTTACTATATATATAGCTACTGGGATTGCATCCTAGCCTTCCACTTGAATGGTCGTTGATCCTCCCTTGAATACTTGTCCCATCGTTTCTTTGCTGGTGGTGGTAGAGTAGGATGTAGACTGTGGGGGCACTATTTAGAGGTCATTTTACCATTAATGCGGCAGGCTGAGTTGGTACAGTGCATAAAATGTGGAGGTGATGGGTGCTTTATCTTGAAGCTTTCTCCTCCCATTGCTTGCACGTCTCTACTTCCTTTCTTAGCATTCAGTCATATGACCTTGGTGGTTTGTCTATAGTCTCCCGAGGAGCGTATGCTCCTCAAGCTCTTCAGGCGGGCCGCCTTCCTCGGTTTCACTATCTAGATTATCCTTATTGTGTTGTGCCTAAGTTGATGAATAGTCAGGTCCAATTGCTCCTCGGTTCGAGCCTATAAGCTTCCTCCTCCCACAATTGTATTGTACTAATTAATTGAACTAGACTAGTTCTTCAACTGACGTATCCCTTTAGCTACATTTCTTATATTCTGTCTAACCACATTTTTTCTCGCTTTATTTTATTTTTCAATGGCCAAGAATACTCTTATAACATCGCATTCAAAACCTTAAAACGATTACCCATAAATTTACTGTCCCTCTTGATTTCAAGAACCTTCAAAGAGAACCAACTCTAATACGAAAACAAGAAACTAAAAAAAAAAAAAGTAATATAGTGAGTAAAATAGATGGAAATAAAAAAATCTTGATGAAAAATTTAGAAAGAGACATGTAATAGGTGAATAAAGTAGATAATTGGGTTTTTTAAAAAACAATAAAGCTTTGTTTACATAGTTGCTTGAATATAGCAGAATTGATTGAAATTGATGCAATTAATTGAAATGGGTTGAAAGTTAAGTTAGAGTGGAATAGAGGGTTGGAATTAGTTTGAAGAAAAACTTTGTTTAAAGGAAATCTTTCTTTTTTCACTTGGACGAAAAAGAATAAAGACACAACAATGTCCATTTGGGTAAGAATATGAAACATTTCATTAAGAATCTTGTATTTCTAACAAAATCTTCTACGGTTTAAATCACCCGCAAAAAAGAGGGATAAATTCCATTCACGTACGCTCAGATTTAAGCTAATACCAGCCAACTCTCACAAGGAGAGTGAGTGAGGAGTGCAAATGATAATGAAGGTAAAATCAACGTGTAAAATGAATTCCGGGTTTGGGGGAAGTATTTTACGGTAAACTTAAATGTATTTTCAGTTTGACCGTAATTTCAGGTGTAAAACATTTTCCAAATTTCATTTACACCTGAAACAAACATAGCCTTAGTCCTTAAGACAATTTAGAAAAATGAATAATTGATTTAACAGTTTTTTGAGACAAAATTGGTTTTAAAAATCAGATTAGTAAGTTTTAAAAAATTTTGAGCTTGATTGGCGTTAGTTAGATTTTACCCCCCCCCCCCCCCCAAAAAAAAAAAAAAAAAAAATTCTGTAACATTTCACCCAGATTAATCGCTAGGCTCTAGTAGTAGCGTTTTCCACATCTCCACCGCCACCACCATAATGCCCGTTGACAAAATACCATCTCCTCGAACCAATGACCTCAACTCAAACCCTTCTCAAAACCCTCCTCAAAAACCCATCCACCATCAAAACCAAGTCCCAAGCCAAACAACTCCATGCCCAAATCCTCAAAACCAAATCCCCATGTTCCACTCACCTCTCTATTCTCCTCTCCATTTACTCAAACTTTAAGCTTTTGCATCACTCACTTCTTGTCTTCAACGCCCTCCATTCTCCTCCCACTCTTGCTTGGAAATCCATCATCAGATGCTACACTTCCCATGGCCTTTCCCACCAATCTTTGGCTTCGTTTATCCAAATGCGGGCTTCAGGCAAGTATCCTGATTGCCATGTTTTCCCTTCTGTCCTGAAATCATGCACGTTGTTGATGGACTTGAGGTTGGGCGAGTCGGTCCACGCCTGCATTGTAAGGCTTGGTATGGATTTCGATTTGTACACTGGCAATGCGCTTATGAGTATGTATTCTAAGTTTGAAAGCATGTGTGAGAGGGGCGTGCGCCACGTGTTCGATAAAACTCCTGAGAGAAGGGAAATAGGAAAATGTAGGGAATTGAGTTGTAGAATTGTGTCTGAGGAGTTAGAAAGTGAGGCAGGGATGCTATGCTTTGATAGGAATGCAAATAGAGAAAAGGGTGTTGGTGAGTCTTTGATAAACAATAATTTTGATAATGGTAATTCAAATGAATTGATAAATAATTTTGAAAAACAGATCATGGGTATTGATCATAGTGTTAACTTGAACCAAATTAAGGATGAGTTGTTTCAAATGAATGATAGTTATAAGAGAATGGGAGGCACAAGGGCTTTTAGAATGGATAGTGTGAGAAAGATTTTTGATTTGATGCCAAACAGGGATCTTGTTTCTTGGAATACTGTGATTGCAGGAAATGCACAAAATGGAATGTATGAAGAAGCTTTAGCAATGATTAGGGAGATGGGGGGTGCCAACTTGAAGCCGGATTCCTTCACTTTGTCAAGTGTCCTTCCTATCTTTGCAGAATATGTGAATGTAAGAAAGGGGAAGGAAATCCATGGGTATGCCATAAGACATGGGTTTGATGCAGATTTGTTCATTGGAAGTAGCTTAATTGACATGTATGCAAAGTGTACTCGTGTGGAAGATTCATGTCGGGTCTTCAATCTCTTACCTCAGCGTGATAGCATTTCATGGAACTCTATAATTGCAGGGTGTGTACAAAACGGTCTGTTTGATGAAGGCTTGCAATTCTTTCAGAAAATGTTGAAGGCTAAAATTAAGCCAAGGCATGTTTCCTTTTCAAGTATTATGCCAGCTTGTTCTCACCTGACATCGCTACATTTGGGGAAGCAGTTACATGGATACATAATTAGGGGGGGATTCGATGATAACGTGTTTATAGCTAGCTCCCTTGTGGACATGTATGCCAAGTGTGGGAACATTAGGATAGCTAGGAGGATTTTTTATAAGATGGAGCAGCATGACATGGTCTCATGGACAGCCATAATCATGGGATATGCCTTGCACGGGCATGCCCATGATGCCATTGCCTTATTTAAGCAGATGGAAAAGGAGGGAGTAAAACCCAATGATGTGGCTTTTGTGGCTGTGTTGACTGCCTGCAGCCATGCTGGATTGGTAGATGAAGCTTGGAAATATTTTAATAGTATGACCCAGGATTTTGGAATAGTTCCAGGCTTGGAGCATTATGCTGCTGTTGCAGACCTTCTGGGTCGAGCTGGAAGGTTGGAGGAAGCTTATAAGTTTATCTGTAACATGCATATAAGACCGACAGGAAGTGTCTGGTCAACATTGTTGGCTGCCTGTAGAGTTCACAAGACTGTTGAATTGGCAGAAAAGGTAGCTGGGAAAATATTCAGGGTTGATCCTGAGAACATGGGAGCATACATTTTATTGTCAAATATATATTCTGCTGCCAGGAGATGGAAAGATGTAGCAAATTTGAGAATCTCCATGAGAAAGAAGGGCATGAAAAAGAAACCAGCTTGCAGCTGGATTGAAGTTAGCAACAAGGTTCATGCTTTTGTGGCTGGAGATGAATCCCATCCGTATTATGAAAGAATAAATGAGGCACTGAAAGTTTTACTAGAGCAGATGGAGCGAGAGGGATATGTTCCCGACACAAAAGAGGTGCTCCATGATGTTGACGAGGAGCAGAAGAGATACTTACTGTGTAGCCATAGCGAAAGGCTCGCTATAGGATTTGGCATCATCAGCACTTCTGCAGGAACAACAATTCGAGTAACAAAGAATATTCGTGTCTGTGTGGACTGCCACATAGCGATTAAGTTTATATCAAAGATAGTTGGCAGAGAGATCATTGTGAGGGATAATAGCCGATTTCACAATTTCAAGGATGGAAGGTGTTCTTGCGGTGATTATTGGTGACATGGCATAAAGATCATGTCTATTGGATTAGATCTGAAGCCATTAGAAATGGGCCGAGCTGCAGGATGACTTGGTTGATTAAAAACACACAGTTTTAAGCATGTCAAAGAGATTGGTAGCCACCACTAACCAACCAATAAAAAAGGAATTCCTTATGGCACTGCTAGTCTGCTACCAAGCAAGCATAGGAAAATACTAAATACAACGAAACTGCATTGTTGCAAAGCCTTCATCAACCAAGTTGTTGTCATCTACTTCCAACACTGCAGGAAATGACATTGTTCCTTTTAAGAACTGCATCACATGTTTGGTTCAGAGAACTATCTACTGATTACCAGAAATTTCTTTCAGGAAGAAAGACATCACTCCGTTGTAGAACTGCATCACATGTTCTGTTTGGAGAACAATCTATTCATTACCTGAAAGAATTCCCACAGCAAAGTTCATTCATTCAGATAGCAATGTGTATCCCATCACTCACTTTTTTAACAAGGTTATCATCTTTACATGAAAATTTTTAATCAGCAGAACTGACCTATCTAATGTTTGATTAAATTGCTTGGTGCATGTGACTAGGTGAGGTTGCAGAAATATGCTTTGTACTGCTTGCTGTTTCTTCTGCATTCACTAGTTCAGAAGATTAACCTTCAATCCCCATTTCTAGAATAAAAGTCTTTTTAAACAATTTGGTTATTTTTGTTTATTACTAAGCCCAGTATTGGCAAAGCCCCAAAAAAATTCTTGATTTTCATAAAACACCTGATCGGATTGGAAATTAATAATGGTGAAAATTCAGGCTTATAACCAATAATTCCTCAAAATATTTCCATTTTTCGAAGGAAAAAAAAAATTCAATTGAAATCATTTTTCATTCTAAACGTGGTTTCTCCATGCTACTGGATTTCTACTGGTTGCATTTCTGGAAGATTTTTCTGCTCTTAGATTTATCTTGTATGCTGATAAGATCAATATTGCAGGTTGAGTTATTTTGCAACAACTCCATAAAGACTTCAATATTTTGCTTCACCAGAAGGAAGAGATGATCTATAGCAATACAATCAGAAGGAGCGAAGAACTGTTCTTGAGGTGATTTCAAATAAATGTATTGCACTGTTCCCTCCTTTGTTTGTTTTTGTGTTGTTATTATTTGTTCATAAATCTGCTGAACACTGCATGAGATAATCATGTGTCAAATTTTTTATGTTTCATTTCTAAGCCTTGATTTTTATGCGATTCAAGAAATTTGTCTGATATAATTGAGGGCTTTTGGGAAGATCAAAGAACATTATATATAAGCAGGCACATGTAGATGAGACGCAATTGGTGCTTTCTCATGTGTAACATATTGCTGTCTTATTATGTTTCCTGTAGTAAGAGGAAAAATGTCATTTTTATTTATTTATTAATTTTCTATTTATCCTTTTATATGGGCTTTTGAGGGAAAACTTTTTAGACATCAAATAGCTTATTAAAATTATGAATTATCTGAACAATCCAAGCAATTTTGTTTCCTGTAAATAAAGGAAAAATGTGATTTTTTTATTATTAATTTTCTGTTTATCCTTTTATATGGGCTTTTGAGGAAACCTTTATAGACATTGAATAGCTTATTAAAATTATGAATTATCTTAACAATCCAACCAATCTTCATAATCTATTCTTTGTTTCTCTTAGATGCTCCAGGTGAGATTAGGTTCTCTCTTTAGTGAATTATTATTATATGTAATCTAGGTATTATCGGACTTCCTGTCTGTCCAGTTGCCATATGAATGGCTGGTGCAACCTCATATGATCATATTACCTGTATATATACTTAAATTCTAGCAAGAACATGCATTTTTATTCCAGCATGGTTTCAGAAAGGAACCCTTCCACCCCCCCGCCACCATCACTTCCCCTTATTCTTATTGGACCTGGAACCAGTTTTGCAGTCACCCTTTCATGGATTTGTGGAGGATAGAATGATACAAAGTGAATCCAGTGCAACTGCTCCAGTTTTATTCTGCTTTGGTTGCCAAAGTGAGGATAGTGACTTCCTATACAAAGTTTTTTGATTGTTGCATTCCCAAAATGGTGGGATGCTTTCTGAAGCCAAGGGTGGAGGTTTATTGTTGCATTCTCAACAGATCAGCTACAGAAGGTGTAGGGGTTGAGTCAACCTCAGTTGGAATAGATGAATGTCACAATTAATTTTTATGTGGGAATGAAGGGATAGCTCACAATGGGAAATCCAAGGAGACCAGACCCAGAAACAAGAGAGGTGATATTGGGCCAAAAAATACTCACATATAAGATTACCTAAGTTGGTTTCTTCCTTAAACACAAACGTGCAACAGTGGAGAACTGGGAGATTTCTCTCCGATACCCAATTTCTCTCTCTTTGTGTATCCTTCCCAATTTTTCTGAACCCCTTCCACTATGGGGTTTTCCCCTGTTTATAGGGATGTAAGCAATGGGCATGCTATGATAGGGGCTCTGCTCTGTTAGACATCATATTCCCTTTTTAGAATCATAGTGGGAGTATGTGTCTAGCCCACTATTCATACTGATCACTTCATCAATTAGTGCGTGGGCCCCTATTTTCTTCTTTTGACATCGCCATTACAGTTATTCCTCGTAATTAGTGTCATATCTTGAGGAATGTGCTTAGCCTTGGAGAATCCCCAGGCATTATGGTTCCTTGGCCATATACCTTAGGCAAGTTCTCCTCGGCAAGCCAATTTCGGATGAAATTCTCCTCGGTGAGTGGCGTTGGGGACAATGGGCCATTTATTACCCTCCCACAATACACACACACACACACACACATGTATGATGTACTTTTTGGTTTTTACTTTTTATAACTCTTGCACCTTGGTTTTTGTAACGATTTTTCAGATACATATACACGGTTCTTTTATTGATATTGTGTATCTTTTCCACATGTCTTGTTCTTAATGCTTATTGATATGTGCATGTGTTTGGTTTTATTGAGCAGTTATTTGAACTTCTTATATTCCACATGGTACTTTTAATACTTCTTGTTTAAGTGCATTTCAAGAAAGACAAGTTAAAGCCATTCAAGACTAAGAGCTCTGTTCTTACAAATGTTTTCTAGAGTTCTAGTTTAGATTAAGCCTATTTTTCTTGTAATTTGAGTAGAATGTATTTATGTCATTCATGTATTCTTTTATGGTTTTGTCATGGATTGCCAAATGGGGAGGTTATTAGGGTCAAACATTGTATGTGTTGGAAAATCCATGTCAAAATGCATTTTTGATGTAATTGAGTTGTTAGTTTTTAGTGTCCAAGATTGTGTTGAAGAACTACATTAAAGTCACAAGAAAATAGCTCAATAATCTTCTAAAAAATGTGGAAGAATCACTGCCTCTATACAAGGCTTGACTCCACTTGATAGATTGAGGTTCATTAAATCTCAATGCCAAGCTTGACTCTATTTGACCAATTGAGCCATAGGTTTTCTAAATTTTTGTTGTTGTGGCACATGATGACTTGGCTAACTTGGGATTCATGCACTAGGGTTCAAAAGGTTTAAATACTTGTATGGGGAATGCCTTGGGGTCATTGGGCCTCGGACTCTAGCCTCATAACATTGTACGGGATAGGGACCCAGGCCCGTTGGGCCTTGGGCCCTGACCTTGGGATGTAACACCTAGCCCTTTCCCCGTCAGACTCATGACCTTGACCCAAGCACCCCTTAAGACCTAGTATGAGCCTAATAAACATAACCGGACCATGTTACTTGGAGCGTCAAAAGTGGATCACACCTAATCAATCTTAACTTGGTCGGGTGTGTGATTGCTTGGCAAAACAATGTCTCGGCTTCTTGATGTTGCCTTAAGTGATATCGCTACCAAGTAGGCTCTTGAAGGTGGGAATCAGTTCCAATGCCACTACCACCTCACCCACCTAAAGACGATGGAATTAGACCCCCATTCGCACTAGTAAGGGGGAGTAATCATGACACCTCCACTTACCTTGGCCTATAAATAGGAGAAGCTGGTGAGGAAGAGGGGGTTGGCAATTCTGGAGAGAAAAGTGAGAGAAAAAGAGCAACCGCTCTAAGAGAGAAAGGAGAGCGTCTTTGTGAGGAAAAGAGAAGGGTTTGAGGAAACAAGTGTGTATTTAGGTTGCCGAGCATATGATCACCCATAGTAGGAAATCTAAAGCCCACAATATAAATAGATTGTGAGCCCAATTAGAGGTTGAGCCCAACGACCATAGATTGGGTATGCACAATACCAATTTTAATAACCGTCATCATAGAGAAGAACATTGTAAACTAAGAGAAGTTGTTGCAACCATGTGTGTCTAGGGTTTTGTACTGAGCTACATTGTTAGTTCATTTGAGATAAAGTGTTCTTGTGAAGACATTTGCACCAATTAGAGGAGGTGATTGTGAAGTCAAACATAGATTGGATATTCGTGCACCGAAGAGATTGACATGAAAGAATGATCAAATCAGACTTGAGGTGCATTTGGATAGTGTTAGTAAGTTCTACCATATGTAGCTACTTTGGGATTGGGTCTATATAGTATATTCCTTGTAATTATAACTTCAATCTTTCATAGTGGATTCTTGAAGTTGGTGGTAAGCTTCAAACCACCCATTAGGGTTTTTTTGTCAAGGTTTACCCCATCAAGATCATATTGCTTGTGTTCTAAATCTACTTTCTGTTGCACTTAATATTGGCAATGTGGTTGTGGTCGTCATATAATTAATTGGACCATTGCATAGTTTGACCAAGGAAGCATGGGTGCGCCAATTTGGCCAGCGCACCGGAGTCAGATTCGCGCAGATGTGTCGTGCGACCGTGGACGCGGTTGCATGCGTGTCCATGGACGATTTTTTTTTTTCAACATGGCCCGATTCGGTTTGATATGGTCCGATTCAATTTAAAATGGTTCGATATGGGCCAATTCGGTCCAATATGTGCCGAAATACTTGTTTAAAAATAAATTTTTAAAAAAAACATAAAAGATTAGATCAAAACAGATCATTTTGTCAGCAGACTTTGAAGAAAACAACTCTAAAATCATCTCAATTCTCACTTTATTATTTACTATTACTCTTAAATTGATATTTGTTTACCATTATATGAAAAAAAAAATGCTTAACAATATATAGAAAAAATAAATAAAAAATATATTTAATAATTAATTAATAAATATATCCCGTCACATTCGCGCCCGAACCTAAATCTGCACCGTGCTTCCTAGAGTTTGACTAACTAATCAACTTTGATAATCAATTAATTTAGTAAGGTCAATTTCAACCCAACTGTCGAGAGCTCAGCCCCTTGAATCTCATGGAGGATTGCTAGGCTCAACTCACCACATGGGGTCGCTGATTTTGGATCTCAGCTTTGTTAAGCCAAGCCATCATGGTTAGACTCATCTTTTTAAATAAATCATTGATCGAGGCAGCTATATTTTTGCCCACTTTCATGAGTGACCTGCAGAAGAGTTCCCTGGTCCTAAACCACAAATGCTTTCTTCTACAATGTTCCAAATCTGTGGGGCTGAGCAAAGCGGCCAAATATTTTTGGCTTTCCCCAGTTGATGCCTTGGTGGGGCTACATGAACGCTTTTCAACCTTAATAGCAACTAGCAACAAGAAAGGAATCAAAAACTTTAATAATTTCTTCTTCTTATTTTTTTATTATAAAGAATGATACTTTCACTTTTATATTTCTTTTCTTTTCGAATAGACCATTAACCAAGGCAACCGATGCATATTTTTATAAGCTCTTTTTCAACATGCAAGGAAGTAATTTGTTTTAACCATTTGTTTGTTTGTTTGTTTGTTTTTTAATGAGTAGTTATTTTACTTTTATCATTTCTTTTGAATAAATCATTGAGCAATGCAAATTATTCATACTTCACCCTTGTGCAAAAAACTCTAATCCAAGAAAGATAGGCTTGCACCTAGAAGACTCAGAGGTTGAACGAAGATGGTGCTAACAGGTATGTTTATAATGTAAACAAAAAAATAGATATGATATAAATATAATTATATATAAATAAGCAAAAATAAATGCTGATGATTCAATGGTTTTGTCTAGGAGAACCAGTATTCAAATCTTCCCTACCCCCATGGCTGTAGATATTGAATTATGAAAAAAAAAATGCAAATTATATTTAGACTAAAAAAGATAAGACAATTAGTTCAGCAAGCTCGAACAAATGATCAGAAAATTAGACTGTAGGCACTAACATTTAAAATTACCTAGGCATTAATTACAAATTGATGGAAGAAACTGAATAGATAGAAACAATACAAAGTATATTTGGTACCTTTTAGGGAGTGATTTGTCTGCCAAAATATATTGATTTAAAATTTTAAACCCCTACGTCCAAAAAAAAAATTTTTAAACCCCCAATAATTTAATTATTTAAAGTAGCATATATATATATATATATATACTCACTCGTATTAGAAAAACTTATTTGGTTTTTTTTTTTTTTTGGGTATCTTTTCCATTTCCATATTTGATAACTTTGGTGAAGAGGTATATGCTAACTAAATTCTAGTTAATGAATTGTTCTTGCCAACATATAATTATTTATTTTCTTTTAAATTTTGGTTTAAGTTTTTAGCAGTTGGGTTTTCTTGGAGATGCGAAGGCTTATTCAAGTGTTTCCAGACCTTGTGCAGAAATTTTGGAATAATTGGGAGCTACGAGTGTTGGTTCTTGTGAGTCTCACCTTGCAACTGTCTCTTCTTCTCTTGGGCAGTCGGAGAAGATATAGTGTTAAAACTTGGATAAGGATCATTATCTGGTTTTCATATTTAGATGACGATTCAGTGGCAACTATTGCGCTAGGTGTCATTTCCAATAATCAAAGAAATTCTTGTGATGGCAATGATTTCCAATTATAAAATGAGCTCACAACATTCTGGGCACCATTTCTATTGTTGCATCTTGGCGGACAAGACACAGTTACAGCTTACGCAGTACAAGACAATGAATTATGGTTAAGGCACTTGCTTGGACTAATTGTTCAATTAGGAGTGGCACTCTACACCTTTCACTTGTCTTGGAAGGGGAATTGGTTGTCATTTCTTACTATTCCAATGCTTCTTGCTGGGTTTATTAAATATGCTGAAAGGATATGGGTGATGCAATTAGCAAATAACGCTCCATTGCCTGAACGTAAGCTCTATGGTCCAAGCCCAGGGCAACGTAGATTACTTGAGGAATTAGCAGATGTATACCTCTCAAATCGTGAGAATTATCTAAAACGTTATGGAGAGAATATAGTTGGTCTTGATGTGGACGATATTAGACCCATACGAACAGAAGCAGTTCGGCTGTTTGAAGTTTTTAGACGTCTCTTTCTAAATCAGAGGGTCCCATTTCTTCATCGGTTTTTGGTTGATGGGTCTCAGCTTCTCTTGATTCTCAAAACACTTGGAAGGTGATTGAGGTTGAACTCGGATATGCCTATGATGTTTTCTACACCAAGGCTCCTTTGTTTTTTACAGCTTGGGGTTTCATCTTCCGTTTCTTCTCTTTTACTTCCATCCTTTTTGTGTCTGTGCTTTTCCTTTTAAAAGAAAGGCACAAGCACTTGTCACAGACGGATTTGATGGTTGGAGCTATTCTTATAGAGCTATATGCTGTCATTTTACTGAATGCCTCTGATTGGCCTTGGCCACATCTTAAAGGGTTAAGGAAGCTTCTTGAGAAACTCTTTGCTCCGATAATAAACCGTTATGATAAACTGATGACTAACAAAAAAAGGTGGTCTAATTCAATGGCTCAGCTAAATCTACTTTGCTTTTGCCTCAAAGATTATAAGTCTAAGGTTGACCATGGAAACCCAGAACATTTAGCTAGGCTGAGAGAGTGGGTCTTCAATCACATTCTGCCAAAACTAAATGGAGAACTACAGATGCTCTTTTATAGGACCCATAAGCAAATCTCTGTAGACTTGAAAGATTTGGTGTACAACACTTACAGGGAAAAATTAAGTTCCAATAGAGAGGGGTTTTCCGAAGATTATGACCAATACATAACATATAATGGATCTATAAATGTGGAAATTTACCAAAGAATTATCATCTGGCACATTGCCACAGATCTTTGCTTTTACACAGACTAGTGCAAACGAATCTAAAAATAATTTTCGTCGAGAAGTGAGCAAGGATATATCAGATTATATGATGTATATTCTTGTGATGTGTCCTTTCGTTTTATCAACAGGAAATGCGAAACTCAGTTTTGAAAACACTTGTGAATGGGTTAAGAATTTTTTTCAAGAGAAAAAGCTCACCAAACTGCCTTAACTTGACGCTTGTGCAATGTTGATCTCAGAATATGAAACTTCAAGCGATAAGGTAGACAATTATTTGTTGACAGAAGATCTATTCACCTTATAATAAATTTGTATAATTAATCCAGCTTACCTCTTATTTATTTAGTTCCACTATCAAGTCCAATCCAAAACCTTTTTAGCTCAGCTTTATCCAAAACCTTTTTAGCTCAGCTTTAGGGTTTTGTGTGAGTCTTTTCAGCTGCCACGTCATTTTTTTTTTTTTTTAAATATAATTTTTCCTACAATTTTAAAATGGTTTTTATAATTTTCAACCCTATAAGTGCAGCTCACTACTTATTTATTTACTTCCACTATCACCCTATAATAAATTCAGCCAACTACTTATTTATTTACTTCCACTATCACCTTATAATAAATTTGTATAATTAATCCAATACACCTCTTATTTATTTAGTTCCACTATCAAGCCCAACCCAAAACTTTTTTAGTTCAGCTTTAGGGTTTTGTGGGAGCCTTTTCAGCTTAAAGAAGAAAGAAGAAAAAAAAAAAAAGTTGAATATAATTTGTCCTACAATTTTAAAATAGTTTTTATAATTTTCAGCCCTATAAGTGCAACCCATTACTTATTTATTTACTTCCACTATCACCCTATAATAAATCCAGACAATTACTTATTTATCTACTTCCACTATCACCTTATAATAAATTTGTATAATTAATCCAGCCCGTCTCTTATTTATTTAGTTCTACTATCAAGCCTAACCTAAAACCTGCCATTCAACATTTTTTTTTAAAAATTTTTTTTAATTGTTTTTAACATTTTTTTTTTTTTAATATTTACACTTTTCCAACTTTTCTCTCTCCCTTACCATTTCATCTTCCCACTACTTCTTCAATCTTTCTCCCTCCCTTACCTTTTCATCTCCCCACTACCCTCTACATTAATATCATTCTTCCTCTTTTCCTTCATCTTCCTTTATTTTTGTCTCTTCTTATTCACATCCTCTTACTATAAATTTGTCACTATCTCTTTTATTCTATGCATAGTTTTCCCTCATAAAAAAAAGGTTCCCTCTCTCTGTCTCTAAATTTTTTGGTGGATTTTTTTATTTTTCTTGCATCTCTACTTTAGGCTGATAATTTTTTATATTCTTTAAAACTCTATTTTGGGTTAATGTGATTTAGTTTTGTTTTTTAAATTGTTGTTGTTGTTGTTGTTTTTTTTTTTTTTTTTTTTTTTTTTTTTTTTTTTAAATATTATCCTATTGCGTTCTAAAGAATTAAATATAGCATATAAAAATATAATATTATTCTATTAAATAGCATGATTTGGATAATTTGGTATTTATTCTGTTACATAACATGATTTTTTATAGTACTCAATTTAGATGTTAAACTATGAGACTTTACTAATTTTTATTTATTTTCTAATCCTTTGTGGTGGACAAAGTATTCTTAATAGTTGTATTAGAAGTACTCTATAATGCCATTTATTTAAAGAAAAGTAAAGGTTAGCCAAATGAAAATAATCGGATAGGTGACAAATTTTAACTTTTACAATTTTATTTTTATTATTATTATTTTATAACAATGCATGTATAGAAATTTAATTCTTAGATTTTTCTAATAATTGTTTATTTGATAATATATTTTGGGCGACCGAAATTATAATTTCTACAAAGAAAATAACCTTAATAGATTATCAAAAACAAAATTTTATCCTAATATTGGTTCAATTAATCATTGTTAAGTTTTATTAATTTTTTTTAGTTTACGTTTTTTTGGTGTTTTAGATTGTTCCTATATTACATTTATGATTGTTCCTATAATAAATAAAAATATAATTACGAAATACATTACTCATTATTAGATTAGTTTAAATTGTAAAAAAAAAAAAAAATTAATAAAACCACCATAAAAATAATTATCACGCGCAACGCACGGGTTCGGGGCTAGTATATAATAAAAGTTGAACTTAAATGCTGTGGTTACGCCATGTGGCTTCACCAAATTGCAGAAATTTTATTAAATTTTTAGATTTTTAAAGAACTAAAAAGGAATAGTATACTACCAGGACTTTAAGTCATTCTTATCGTTAAGTAAAATTAGATTAATATTATTTTTTTACTCGTTAGGATATATTTCTTAAATTAAGGGATAATATTTTTCTTTTTGTTAAATTTGTCATTTTTGCAGGTTGTCTTTCACCGTACTTAAATAAATATTAATATTATAATATTAATATTGTAAATGACATTGATGGAGTGTTTGTATCCTAATACTAGCTAGGAGGAGAAGTCTGCCACGAAATTGCCATTGTCTTTGTCGGCTTTAAAAAACAAAAAAGAATGTGCTTAGGATGTTTTATCCAACGGAGTCCTTAGTTGTTTGGTCCTTTATTTTAGTTTGAGTCCATGATTTTAGGATCTGATTTTTTTTTTTCCCTGAAAAGCATCTAATTGTTGTCAGCTGATAAGTAATAGTTGATTTTAGCTTTTGTACGATGCTAGCATATAAAGCTGGTCAGGTTGTTAAGAATTATGAATTATTATCATCCCAGATAAACTTAAGGGGGAATGATAATTTAATTTTACTTTGAAAACATAACATTATTTATGTTTTATTGGTCAATCATTAATGAATCCAAGTCTTTGAATTCAATTATAAAAAAAAAAAACAAAATGTACGACACTTAAGGCAATGTATATAAGTCTCAGATTACCTCAGATCAATCCATCTATCTTCTAATCTATATATACCTCAGGTCAATCATTATATATTGGTCTCTCTCTCTCTCTCTCTCTCTCTCTCTCTCCACTTCAATTGGTCTCCCTCCATCTTGCGGTTCACACCGTTATCGGTATTTTTTATCCAAGCGTATGCAATTTTTTTTTTTTTTTTTTTTTTTTAATCCAAGCATATGCAATCTTTTGCAAGGACAAGCTGAGCACTTTCATTCTAATGCTTGCTATGTTGCCTACATTTGCTTCCCTCTTGCTTATGTCTTTTGTGTGAATCTATAAAGCAAGCAAAGTTGATGACAAGAAGCACTTGAATGCTTTCCCTGCAGTTGTGGCGGTATTTTTTTTTATCTAGATTATTGTAAAGACCTAATTTAGACTCCTAGTCCAACGGGTATATAGACTTAAGCCCAAAATAGCCCAAAACAATAAATTCGTAGAGAATGGATTGGAAAACTGGGCTTACGTGAACCAGATTACAGAAAAACAGGTTTTGATGCTAAAAAGAGAAAAATAACAGAAGTTTGTTAAGGAATAACGTTCTTGGATTGGTTCGAGGATGCTGATTCTTAAATATTTTACTCTTAAAGCTCTATTACAGATTTGTTTACAGTTTTTTCTCCTCCTCTCCCATGGGGGGTCTTTCACGTTATATAGCCCTCTTTGGACCATCTTGATCCTACACTTGTTGATCATCTGAGCCCTTACTTGAGTACCTGTCCCATCGAACACCCTCCTTGGCTTTCTATGAGTTGCGTTCGCCGAGGCAGCACTGTTCAAAGGTTTTCTCCACATAAATGCGGCTAGAAAAGTAGTTGTAGTGCATTTAATGCGGTGGTAGCAGCTTTCCCTTAGATATTTTTGAGTTTCCTTCCTTCTTGCACGTTCATGAGACACGTTCCTATTGCTGGAGCTTCTTGGAGGGTTACCTTAGTTGCTAGAATATGTGTATAAGCTGTCTTCATCATATCCGAGGAGGAGCTTCTCCTCGGATCACCTTTCATTCGTCCCTCATTTATAAGTCTTTCACTAGGGAATCCTGTTAACTACTTGCTTCTCCTCAGAAAATTCAGCTGTCCCGGACAAAGGCCCAAGGCCCAACATGTCATTCTAGGCCTTTATCCCTACAATAGCCTCTCAAAATTCCGGTTTTTTCCCTCTCATCTGAGGAGAAAAGTGGGATTTTGATTCCGAAGAGATGAAGTCAACTGGCCCCTTGATTTACACGTGTGGGAGTACGGTTTAACACACCTTATAATTGCTGCTGTCGTTTCGAAGTTCATGAGGCGCCATTGATTGCTCCAAGCAGCACCTTGTTCCTCAGATCTGACGATGAGGCGAATATCCAACGGTGGACCTTTTTCTTCGAAGTTCAAGTGGGATAACTCCCATTTAATCTCTTCCTCTATAAAAGGCGCTTGAAGGACTTCTCTCTCCTCATTTTGCAAAAGCTTTCAAATTTTCAAGAACTCTCAACTTCTCCAGAACTCTCTACAGTGTTGCTCATCTGTTTTTCATAAGTTTTCACTTCTCCCTCAGACTGTTTTCTCCTCGACCGGCCTCCTCGGCTCTCTTTTCTTTCGAAAGACTTTTTAGTGCCCCTTGCGTTTGCTTAGATGGGTAGGTTCAAGTACTTAGTAGACTCCCTGGCTGCTATGGAGGGTTTCAGGGCCAAGTACCGTATTTCATAGGGAGTAGCTCTGCAATATTGTGCCCCAGACCGAATTCTTATTGATAGAGAAGTAGGTGGGGTCGTCATTCCGATGATTGCCTTCTTGGAGGGAGGAATGACGCTGCCCATGGGTAGGGTAACTAGGGACTACCTGATTAACCACAGGCTGACTCCCCACCAGTGCGCCCTCAACCTCTTTAGGGTTTTAGGTTGCATAGACGCTCTCAACGAGCAAATGGGCATGGGGCTCACGTGGCTTGATGTGGTCCACCTATATGAGTACCATAAGCTCGCCAGTGCGGGGTATTACCTAAAGTCTCGGTCCAACATTGTCAGACTGATATCGTGCCTTCCCAAGTCAAACAAGGGTATGAAGGACAATTACCTCCTGGTCTTCGGAGAGTGGCATAACGGTCTTCACTGCCTAACTCGAGCGGGGGATCCAGGTGGGGTGCATTAGGATTAGGTCCTGTAGTTTAGTTTCTTTGATATTCTGTCTTCTCGGATGATAGTTTTGTTGTCCTAACCATCATTTCCTCCTTGGGTGATTTTTTTGCATACAAAAACCACGTCGCTCCGAGACTAAGTCTGGTGAACGTACCGGCCCTTAGCAAACTGCTAAAATCCGAGGTGTTTGTAAGCGAGGACAAACAACTATGGGCTGCTCCTTTAATTTTGGACTACGAGCCTCTATCTCATATATTCCAGGACTCAGATCAAGCAATAAAGGCTGGCGATCCTCAGTTGAACCGTATAGATGTCTCTAAGCTAGGATTCCTTGCTCAAAGAGATCTTTCACCCATCCAGTGTGTTCCCTAGGAAGTAGCTGCTCCAAGAGAAGGGACAGATTCTGCACACTTGTCCCTCTCGGCCGGGATAGACCAGTTTCGTCTTAAGGACGAAGGTGAAGCTCCAGGCGAGCCGATAATACTCTCGGAGTCCGAGGCTGATATTGACAGGCTTTCAACAGCCAACACTCTGGGCCTAGTGGTTGCTTAGATTAACTCCAATTCCAAGGAAGAAGAGATGGCTCTAAACCAGGAGAAGCCTGCGAGATCTCATGGCCTCAGGAACAAGGGGGAAATTTCATAAGAAGTACCCAAATCCCAAGTTTTTGCAACTCTTCCTCCCCCTCCCACTCCTATCCCTACTGATCTAGGCCTGCACACGATGAGGGAGCTAAAGAAGAAAAGGCTGCTACAAGAGATTGAGGAAGGAGAGTTGCTCCCTTAGAAGGGCACGAAGCAACAAAAACTGCCAAGGACTCAAAGGATAAGAGGTCCTCATCCATGGACAGTCGAGAAGAACAAAACCTGGCCGAGGTGCACCTACCACAGCATGTGTGGTTACCTCGGCTAGAGGTTGATGGGGCTGCGATCTTGTGGAATGCCTCTGTTAGGGACTATCAAAGAGGTCATTCCGTGCATGTGGCTGAGTCCTTGAAGCAGCCACTTCTCCTGCCCAAGGATATGGATGCCTTGAGGAAGCTAAAGCAGCATGACCTTTTCTTGTCCTTAGAAAGGGACCTTGCTCTGGTAAGTCTGCATTCTTATTCTTTTATTTATTTTAGCACTAGTATACTTTCTCGTCTGTTTACAAGGGATTACAATATTGTTCTTATGCAGATTACCCAGGAGGTTTATGTGGCCGAGGAGTGGGTCAACAAAGATAGGAACGATGCCAGGAACGAGGCTAACCTCCGTCTCAATGCCCAGAAGGCCTTGGGGGCCGTAAAGGAGGAGAATAAGGATTTGGCCACCAAGCTGACCACCTCAGAATGTTGAGACTTAAGCCGAGGATCAACGCAAGTTGCTTTATCAAATGGAGATAGAGCTAGCCACTTCTAAGCAACTTGCGCTGGATTTGAAGGCGGAGTTACAGAAGGCCAGAAAGGCAGCTCAGCTGGCGAAGGAGGCACTGGAGGTCGAGAAGTAAGCAGCCTATGTTCTTGGCATAGAAGAGACACAAGCCAAGCTGACTAAGGAGCTGGCTAAGGCATGCAAGGACTATTGTGATGCCACATTTGTTGAAGCCCTTAACATTGCAGGAGTTCCTGCAAACTTAAAGTGGAGGCAACAGGGAAAGACTTATTACCACCCTGATATCCGAGCGATCCCGAGCGGCCTTCCACTTCCTTCTACCCTCACCCCTGAGTCCTTGGAGCAGCCTCTGACTACTCAAGCTGCAACCCTTCTTCCTGATGTTCCACAAGGATCCAGCCTAGCTGGTGACCAAGTACAAGGGGCCGAGGGGCCCAAAGATCAGGGCAAGGGCAAGGAGAAAAAGTCCTCCGAAGTCAAAGATGCCACCAAGGACAAGGATGCTGCAGCTAAGGCAAAAGAAGCAGAGGCCGAGACTAAGGAAGCTAACAATAAGGCCAAGGATGCTCCTTCCCCTCAGCTAGGCCAGCAAGAAGATCCTCCTGCTCCCAAGGCGAAGGCTTAGAACTTAGGAACTTTCTGTAGTACTTAGGGATTTTATGGTGACACTTTGTATGAATGTAATATACTCATCTTATTTAATAGAAACGCCTTTCTCTCTCTCTCTTTTTTTAATTAATCTTGGAAATCCCTTGCACTTTTATTTTATATGCTTTGAGGATTATCACCATCATGAATAGCGTCGTGTCGTTACTACCTTATACTTAAAAACAGACAACAATACGTTGGTAATTATTGGATCAATCCAATTGAGTTGACCACATCTCCTGATATAATAGCGTTCTATTTAAATACTTATAAAAAAAAAATGTAATAGTGTGTTAGTTTTCCCCAAAGTATTTGGTCCGAGGACTTCAGGCATGATTAAGGTTTTGTTTAAACACTTATAAAAAATGTAATAGTGTTAATTTCCCCAAAACATCTGGTTTGAGAACTTCAGGCATGACTAAGTTTCTGTTTAAACACTACGTAATAGTGTATTAATTTCTCCAAAGCATCTGGTCCGAGGACTTCAGGCATGACTAAGGTTCTGTTTAAACACTTATAAAAAAACATAATAGTGTATTAATTTCCCCAAAGAATCTGGTCTAAGGACTTTAGGCATGACTAAGATTCTGTTTAAACACTTATAAAAAAACATAATTGTGTATTAATTTCTTCAAAGCATCTGGTTCGAGGATTTCAGACATGACTAAGGTTCTTTTTAAACACTTATAAAAAATGTAATAGTGTATTAATTTCCCCAAATCTTCTGGTCCGAGGACTTCAGGCATGACTAAAGTTCTATTTAAACACTTATAAAAAACGTAATAGTGTATTAATTTCTCCAAAGCATCTAGTCCGAGGACTTCAAGCATGACTAAGATTCTGTTTAAACACTTATAAAAAAAACGTAATAGTGTATTAATTTCCCCAAAGCATCTGGTCCGAGGACTTCAGACATGACTAAGGTTCTGTTTAAACACTTATAAAAAATGTAATAGTGTATTAATTTCCCCAAAGCATCTGGTCCGAGGACTTCAGGCATGACTAAGGTTCTGTTTAAACACTTATAAAAAATGTAATAATGTATTAATTTCCCCAAAGCATCTGGTTCGAGGACTTCAAGCATGACTAAGGTTCTATTTAAACACTTATAAAAAATGTAATAGTGTATTAATTTCCCTAAAGCATCTAGTCCAAGGACTTCAGGTATGACTAAGGTTCTGTTTAAACACTTATAATGGAAGAACAACACACTTATACAATGAATGGATGTATTGACAAAGAAAGTTTTCATTAATAATAGTACCTTTTCAAGTTGTTTACATTCCAAGGGTGTGGCATTACATGCTCATCTAAGTCTTCTAAGAAATATGTTCCTATACCAGCCACTGAGGTGATGTGGTACGGTCCTTCCCAATTGGGCCCTAACTTTCCCCATGTTGGGTTCTTTGCAGTACCTAAGACCTTTCTTAATACCAAGTCACCCATTGCTAATGGCCTTAGCTTCACGTTGGCATTGTAACCTTACTTGAGCTTGTGTTGGTAGTATGCCAATTGAACCATTGCGTTCTCCCTTCTTTCTTCAATAAAGTCTAAACCCTTTTCTAGTAATTCACTATTATTGCTCATATTGAAAGAGCTAGTCCTCAGTGTAGGGAAGCCGTTCTCCAGAGGAATAACTGCCTCGACATCGTATGCCATCGAAAATGGAGTTTCCCCGGTGAATCTTCGAGGCGTGGTTCGGTATGTCCAAAGGAAGCATGGCAGTTCTTCTACCCATTTCCCCTTAGCATCATCCAATCTCTTCTTGAGTCCACTCACTATGACCTTGTTAATGGCCTCGACTTGACCATTCCCTTGGGGATAGGCTGGGGTAGAGTATCTGTTCTTGATTCCCAAGTCACAGTAGTATCTCCTGAAATATTTGCTATCGAATTGAAGGCCGTTGTCTGAGATGAGGGTATGAAAGACTCCGAATCGGGTGACAATATTTTTCCACACAAACTTCTTGGCGTCCGCGTCCCTGATGTTTGCCAAGGGCTTAGCTTCAACCCATTTGGTGAAGTAGTTCGTGCCAACTAGCAGGTATCTCTTGTTTCCTGCTGCTTTAGGGAAAGGGCCTACAATGTCTAAACCCCATTGCGTGAATGGCTAAGGGCTGGATAGAGAATTAAGGACTCCTTTCGATTGATGCATGTTTGGTGCAAACATTTAACATTGATCGCATTTCCTTACGTATTCCTGTGCTTCCTTTTGCATTTTTGGCCACTAGTAGCCTTGAGTGATGACCCTGTGTGCCAAAGATCTACCTCTGATGTGGCTCCTGCAAATCCCCTCGTGTAACTCCTCTAGCAGTAATTCTATTGCTTCAAGGTGTATGCACAACAAGTAGGGCCCGGAAAACGAGCGTTTGTATAACTTTTGATCATTGGACAACCAGAATCGAGGAGCCTTCCTATGCACCTTTACTGCTTCTTATTTTTCCTCAGGCAGGATGTCGTCCTTCAAGAATGATATTATAGGGTCTATCCAGCTAGGCCCCACCCTGACTTGGTGAACATGGATCATTTCTTTCTCCATCCCTACTGGTTTGTACAAATCTTCCACAAGGATGACCCAAGGAAGACCTTGTGCCGAGGAGGTAGTAAGCGTGGCCAGGGAGTCAGCATGGGTGTTTCCACTTTTGGGGATGTGCAACAAGTTGAAAGATTCGAATCCTAACTGTAGGTGCCCCACCTGACTTAAGTACCTCTGCATTCTTTCGTCCCTCACCTCAAATTCTCCTTTTACTTGGCCAACGACTAATCTTGAGTCTGAGAACATCTCTATCTCCTTCCCACCCATTTTTTGAACCATGGTCATTCCCATTAGCAGGGCCTCATATTCAGCCTCGTTATTTGTGGCCGAGAATCCCAGTCTTAGCAACTTCTCAATAGTGATCTTCTCGGGGGATACTAATACTATTCCCACCCCGGACCCCTTTTGGTTTGTTGCGCCATCGACGTACACTTTCCAGGATAGTGGGTCTTGTTGGGAGATCATGACAACCGATTTTCCATCCATGTGTTGTGCTTCTGTCACTTCTTCCAATGGGGGTTCGGCAAACTCAGCCACTAGGTCCGCGAGGACCTGGCCCTTGACATAGGTACGAGGCAAGTACTTGATATCAAAAGTCCCTAGGATCGTGCCCTATTTAGCAATCCTCCCTGTGTAATCAACACTTCGAAGTATAGTTTTGAATGGGAGCTGAGTCAGGACAACAACTGCATGTGCTTGGAAGTAATGGGGAAGTTTTTATGTGCCAAGCACCACCGCCAAGATGGCCTTTTCAAGTGGTAGATACCGAACCTCGGCCTTATGTAGTGATTTGCTTACATAGTAAACTGGCCGTTGTACGTCATTGTCAACTCATAGCAATACTAAACTTACAGCGTGAGGGGCCACGGCGATGTATGCGAATAGGACCTCATCCACCTCAGGACTAGACATGATAGATGGCCGCGATAGATATTCTTTAAGTTGTTGGAAAGCCAACACACACTCTTCGGTCCATTCAAATCTTTTCCACATTTTCATCAAGAGGAAGAAAGGTTTGCACCTATTCGCCAATCGAGAAAGAAACCGGTTTAGGGCGACAGCCATTCCGATAAGTTTCTGGACCTCTTTGGGATTCTGGGGTGGTTGTAAACTGTTAATGTCTTTGATTTGATCGGGGTTGACCTCAATACCCCGGCGAGTCACCATGTATCCCAGGAACTTGCCTGATCCGACACCAAACGAGCACTTGGAAGCGTTTAGGTGCAACCTATGTTTCCTCAGGATTTCAAAGATGCTTTCGAGGTTTGTAACATGCTCGGACACCACCTTACTCTTCACCACCATGTCGTTTATGTAGACCTCAATACTTTTGCCTAACTGGGGTTCAAACATTGTTGTCATCATCCTTTGATAGGTTGACCCTGCGTTCTTTAAGCGGAATGGCATCACCTTATAGTGGTAGTTTCCAGTGGGAGTGACAAATGCTGTTTTTTCTTGATCGTCCAAGGCGAGTGGTATCTGATGATACCTTTGAAAGACGTCTAAGAAACTCATCCAAGGATGGCCTACCGTTGCATCTACCAATTGGTCTATTTGAAAGGCATAGGGAAGGAATCTTTTGGGCAGGCCTTATTCAAATTCATGAAGTTCACACATACTCGCCACTTCCCACTCTTCTTCTTCACTACTACGATATTGGCCAACCATTCGAGGTAAAAGACCTCCTTGATAGCCCCTGCCTTTTTAAACTTCATCACTTCTTCCCTGACAGCGTCTGCATGTTCTTTGGATGGGCGCCGAGGCGGTTGTTTCTTGGGAATGATGGATGGGTTAACGTTTAAATGATGGCAGATAAAATCCGGATCCACCCCCAGAGCCTCATAAGCATCCCATGCAAACACATCAATGTTTCTTTTGAGGAATACCAACAGCTCCTTCCCCTCTTGAGGGTGTAGTTGAACCCCGACCTGAAAGAACTTCTCCGGATCACCACCTATGACAAATTTTTCCAAATCCTTGCATTTAGGCTCTTCGGTTGGTCCATGGGATGGTGACTTCGGAGTTTTTGATTGTTATAAGTCCCTTTTGGCAATGGCCAATGAGCTAGTTTCGTGTTTCCATGAGATGGCAGCAACAAGGCATTGCCGAGCCACAGGTTGATTCCCCACAATTTCTTCAACGCGGCCCCTCGAGGGGTATTTTACTTTCTGGTATAGGGTGGATGAAATGGCTTCTAGAGCATAGAGCCAGGGTGTGGCCACAATAGCAGTGTAGGGGGAATAGGCATCCATCATGATGAAGTTTACCTCCACTACTTCTGAACTAGTCTGTATGGGTAATCTGATCTGACCCTTTGGAATAATAGTCTTCCCCTTGAAACTAATTAGAGGTGAATTGTAGGTTGTCAGGTCCTCGGGTTTTAACCTTAACCCCTTGTATAGGTCGGGGTACATGACCTGGACAGCACTACCTTGGTCTACTAACACTCTCTTTACATCATACCCTCCTATCCTGAGTGTGACCACCAGAGCATCGTCATGAGGTTGAATGGTTCCGATCTTGTCCTCGTCTGAGAAACCCAGAACTGGTCAGATTTCCACTCTGGCTCTTTTGGGTTGAGGATCATTGCTCTCGACGGGAAGCCGAGCTACGGACATTACTCTGGAGGGACAAGAACCGGTCCTGCTGGGAGCAGCAAAGATGACATTAATCATTCTCAAGGGTGTTCTTGAAGAATCATCCCTCCTGGGTTTCGAATTTGTTTAGCCCCCTCGGCTACTGATGTGATGCAACAGATGTTTCGGCTTCCCTTCTTGGACCAGCTGGTCCAAATGGTCCCATAAATTCCTGCAATCCTCTGTAGTATGCCCTTGGTCCTGATGGTTCTGGACATAAAGGTTCTGGTTTCGTCTCAAAGGGTTCTAATCCATCTTGTTTGGTCATTTGAAGAACGGTTCGTTCTTAACCTTCTCCAGAACTTGGTGAACCGGTTCTCGAAATACTGCATTGACCGCTTGAGTGTTGGTAGGTCCTGATTGACCAGCAAAATCTCTCCGTGGCCGGCTATTATTATATCGGTCCGACTTGAAATCCCTGCTTTCTTAAGGGATAACCTTATCCTTTCCTTTACTCATTTGTTGATCTTCCTCGACTCTCTTATACTTGTCAATACGGTCCATGAGTTGGCGCAGATTGGTGACAGGTTTTCCCATTGGGGACTTCTTTAGACCATGCTTAGTCGGGAGGCCGCTCTTGAAGGTACTAATGGTGGCGTCTTCAAAGTTACTGTCTATCTCATTGTACATCTCTCAATATCTGTTCGAGTATGTTTTCAGGGTCTCTCCCTCTCTCATACTCAAGGATAGTAGGGATGATAGGGGTCGAGGGACTCTGCTGCAAGTGATGAAGCGAGAACCAAATACCTGGGTGAGCTCCTTAAAGGAGTTTATGGAATCGGCCTTCAAGTTGTCAAACCATCTTATAGCTACGGGTCCTAGGCTGGATGGGAAGGCCTTGCACATCAAGGCTTTGTCTCTGGAATGGATGGCCATTCTTTGATTGAAGTGATTCACATGTTTTACAGGGTCTGTCTTGCCATTATACATGGTAAACGTGGGCTAAGTGAACCATTGGGGGAGTTTTGCTAGCTCAATTCTTCGCGTGAAAGGCGACTTAGAGATCTCATCCAACGCCTTGCCCATAGTGTTGTTTCCCAAACCTTTTCAAAGGGGGCTCTTATGCCTATGTTTATGGTGGTGCTCCTCTTCATAGGAGAAAGACTCGCTGGGTGGGGTATTTAACCTTTATCTGTAGCTACCATCCTCTTCACCATCAAGGGAGGCATCCGGGCTGGAGGAGGCTTGCCTTCACTGTGCATGGCACAACTTTCTCTTCAGCTGGTCGACTTCCAGTTGCAGTGCTTTGGTATTCTCTTTTTGAGATAGATGACCCTTTCCCCATGACTAGCTTCTTCCGGTCTGTGCACTATGCACACTCCCCTCTCGATCCCTTCTCCGCTCGAGGTTGACAAAAGGATTTTGACGTTGGGATCCTACGGATTCTGCCTGTCATAGATCTAAACCTGCCATGGTTGAACGTTGAGCTCGCTAACACCTAAGTATTCCTTCCCATAGACGGCGCCAATTGTAAGGACCTGATTTAGACTACTAGCCCAACGGGTATATGGACTTAAGCCCAAAACAACCTAAAACAATAAATTTGTAGAGAATGGGTTGAAAAACTGGGCTTATGTGAACTAAATAACAGAAAAACAAGTTTTGATGCTAAAAAGAGAAAGATAACAGAAGTTTGTTAAGGAATAACATTCTCGGATTGGTCCGAGGATGCTGATTCTTAAATATTTTACTCTTAAAGCTCTATTACAAATTTGTTTACATTTTTTTTTCCTCCTCTCCCATGGGGGGTCTTTCACGTTATATAGCCCTCTTTGGACCATCTTGATCCTACACTTGTTGATCATCTGAGCCCTTACTTAAGTACCTGTCCCATCAGACACTCTCTTTGGTTTTCTGTGAGTTGCGTTCGCCGAGGCAGCACTGTTCAGAGGTCTTCTCCACATAAATGTTGCCAAAAAAGTAGCTATAGTGCATTTAATGTGGTGGTAGCAGCTTTCCCTTAGATATTTTTGAGTTTCCTTCCTTCTTGCACGTTCATGAGACATGTTCTTATCGTTGGAGTTTCTTGGAGGGTTACCTTAGTTGCTGGAATACGTGCTTGAGCTGTCTTCATCATATCTGAGGAGGAGCTTCTCCTCGAATCACCTTCTGTTCATCCCTCATTTATAAGTCTTTCACTGGGGAATCATGATAACTACTTGCTTCTCCTCGGACAATTTAGTTGTCCGGGACAAAGGCCCAAGGCCCAACATGTCATTCTGGGCCTTTATCCCTACAATTATGATTGAATTTTTTATTTTTTTATTTTTTTATTTAGGCTTTGGTTTGGGCATGTGATTTTTTGAAAGAACTGTTTTCTCTCTTTTTTTCCTCTATATTTTTTTTTTTTTTATAGAATAGTCCAATGAATAGTGAGACTAACATAATGTTCTTCCCTTTGATTTTTGAATTTGATTGTGATTGTCAATTTTTCATATACTTATTGATATATTTTTATTGTTTATGTGTCTTATTGTGGTAAAAGTTGAATACTTTAATGGGGGTTTTTAAACTTGGGCTTCTTCCTCTAGAGTTTGAAGGTCTTCCATATTTTCTTTTGTTTTTCGTTATTGGATTTGCATTATTTTGTTATTATTATTTTCATACCGATGCATAGAATTGATGGGGTTAGATGTAGATTATTGGATGCATTGGATTTTTATGTTCCTATCTATGTTATGAGTTTGATACATGTATGTTTGCTACTTTGATTGACTCAAAAAATATTGCATAGTTTATATTATCAATGGCCCTTTTAATTGATAGGTTTTAATTGTAGATATTATATATATATATATATATATATATGATATCAACCAAGTTCTCTTTCTCTCTTTTTTAATTTTTATTTATTTTTAGTTTTTATTAGCATTACATTGATTCTTCATCTCAAAGATGAGGCTTCCATTGCTACCATGGACAGGTACATATCTCATGCAAGCATACATGAACTTAAATTTCCTTTCAATATTTTGAATACTTTATTATTTTGCTAGATGTGATTAGGCTCAAAATTATATGCTTCATTATTTTTCTAGATCAATTAAATACACTAAAACTAAGTTCATAGGATTTATCAAACAAAATGAAATAAATTTTGTCAAGTATGATTTATTCATGTTGTTCTCTTTTTATTTTTATTTTTATTTTGAATATCAGCATTTATTTATGTAAAGTGTGCATAGAATTATGTATCCATTTGCAACATTAATTTATTTATTTTTGCTAATTATTAGTGTAATTTTCTATTCCCAATAAATTCTTCTTAATCTTTTTATATTTTTGGTTTTAAATTGCAAAATTTTGGACCATCATTATAAAATAGGTTTTTTTTTTTTTTCCTTGCGATTATGGAACTTATTTGACTAAAGTAGTAAAATCAAAGTGGCAATGATAGCTTTTTATAGAAAAAAAAAAATTATTTTAAAGCCTAGTATTAAATGGTCATAGACTCATATGCAATTTTACAAGCTATATGGTTCAATTTTTTTTTTTTTTTTTTTTAAGTCGGTTTAATTTTTTTTCTTGATTTTGTTTTCCAGGTTTGTCATAAAAGATTCCAAGCATCCTAAGAAAGGTGTGTAATCTATATGTAGAGCTCTGCAATTTTTTTTTTTCATTCACACGTAGTGTCCCTCCTACAATTCAAACTATTCATTTTCTTTTTGTTTCTCAAATAAATTTTGAATTATATGAATTTATGTATAAAATTGTGCAACTTACAGGAAGAAAAAATTATGATAGGTTCTATAATTAGAACAAATTAAAGGTTATTATTCTTCGAAAAGTTCTATCTCTTAAAAGTGGCCAATTTTTATAATACCATGTCCAAAGATTTTAATAAAGAACAATGACGAAGAAGAACAAGGATACTCTAAAAACATAGTGTACAAATAAGTATTCAAAGATTTTCCAAAGGAAAAAAAATACTTCTAACATTTTTTAATCATTGATATTATTTTTAATAATACCTTAAGTCACTAACAAATTAGTACTTATTTTGTTATAATAATTATTAAAATATATAATTATTTATACATATTTTTTTTAAGTTTTTTCATAAAACTGTGCAACGCACGGACCTATAACTAGTATTACCAAAAGTTGAAGCGTGGCATTTATTATTACTGAACTCCTGTTGCACCACCTCATCGCCGTGTCATTCGCTACATAATTATTATTTCTTATTTATTCTTTTTTTTACAATATATATATATATATATATAAATAGATTATTGACTTTACATATTCATCTTTGTTGGTTTTAACATCTATATATATTTCTTTTTTATTTCCAATTTCTTATAATTTTTTTTTACATTCACTTATTTTTTTAAATATTTACACTTTCTTCAACCTTTCTTCTTCCCTTACCTTTTCATCTTCCCACTACCCTCTACTTTAATATTGTTATTCATCTTTTCCTTCCCTCTTACTATAAATTTGTCACTTTTTTCTATTCTTTGCATAGTTTTCTCTCAAAAAAAGGTTTTTTTTTTTTTTTTCTCTCTCAATGTTTTGGTGGATTTTTATTTTTTATTGTATCTCCGCTTTAGGTTGATAAATTTTTGTGTTTTTAAGAACTCTAATTTAGGTTGATACAATTTAGTTTTGTGTTTTAAGTTATTATTATTATTATTATTATTATTATTGCATCTCCGCTTTGATTTTTAAATTTTATCCAATCACATTACAAAAAATTAAAGATAGTAGATAAAAATAAAATAGTATTCCATTACATAGCATAATTTGGATAATTTAGTGTTTATTGTTATATCTTTTAATTTTTCTTATTTTTTTTCTTCTCTTCTATTTTACTCAATATTGAAATTCAACCACATCCTCCTTATCATTAAATTATTTTTAGTTTCTCTCTCTTTTTGTTTTAAAAAATAAAAAATGTAATATTTTCCTTAAATTCAAATAAAATAAAATTGTGCTTATCAAATTGTACTAATTTTTTTTTAACATTTACACTTTCTCCAATCTTTCTTCTTCTCTTTACCTTTTCATCTCCCCAAACATTCTACCTTGATATCACTCTTCCTCTTTCCTTTTATCTTCCTTTATTTTGTTTCTTTTTATTATCATCCTCTTAGTATAAATTTGTCATTCACTCTCCCATTTTTTACATAATTTTCTCTCACAAAAAAGTGGTTATTTTCCACTCTTTCTCCCTCAATTTTTTGGTGGATTTTTATTTTTATTTTTCTTGCATCTCTATTTTAGCTTGATAAAGTTTTGTATTCTTTAGAACTTTGTTTTGGTTGATGAGATTTAGTTTTGTGTTTTAAGGTTTTTTTTTTATGACTTTGATTGTTAAATTTTATCATATTGCATTATAAATAATTAAAAATAGTATATAAGAATGTACTATTATTATATTACATAGAATTATTTGGATAAGTTAGTGTTTATTGTTATGTATTTTTTTTTTTCTCATATCATTTTATTTAACATTTAAATTCAGCCACATCCCCCATATATATTATTAAATTATTTATATTTCCACTCCTTTTTTATTTTAAAAAATTTAAAATATAATATTTTGCCTAAATTAAATAAATAAAATTGTCCACATTAAGTGGAGTAATGCTAGAGGAACACTCATTCTCACACCCAATGCATCAAAGGAAGAATGAAATACAAAACAAATCAAGTTAGAAACACTAAATTAAAGAAAAAAAAAACTAATAATGCATATTTAATGTCATAGAATCATCATCAAATTTTGGAAAACGATAGGTTGCCAATGGAGAGAGAGAGAGATGGTATAGAAAAAACCAATACAAAGTAATAAAGAGTAGATAAAGATAAATAAAAAAAAAAAAACCAAATGTCAATTAGTAATCGTTGATTGGAAAACAAAGAGGTTGTAAGGAGAAGTAAAAAATAAAATAGAGATTACCGTGTGGAGAAATTAAAAACTTTACAGTGTAGTAACATAAACCATTAAATTCACTTAAAAAATTAAATCAACAATCAAAAATTAAATACAATCATAGTCCTAAATTTAAATTTAAAACTAATCAAACTTAACTATGGAAACCATATTAATCATAACTAAAAATGAGATATTCCCTGATAGTAGTAGAAATTATATAAGAAATAAAGTTACAAAATTTAAAAATCCATTTTTTGACATTTCATTTAACCTTATTTATAATATATATATATATATATATATATAATTTTCATTTGCTATTACTTTCGAAAATCTAATGAACAATGCTACCTCTCATTTATCGTCTTTGTTATGCAAATCATCAGTTAGTAAATATATGATATTGGTAAAAAGCGTTACAAATGAGATCACTAAAAAAAATATAAAATTAATTAGCTATTATCATTATGGAGTAGTAGTCTATAATTTTACGAATCTAAAAAAGTGGAATATATAGAGTTCTCTTAAAGGTATGTGTAAAGATTCACTATATATATGTGTGTGTGTAAAGGTAAAAAAAGGTATATTTAAGGTTTTTATTAACTTAAAAACTAATGAAAAACTAATGATTAATAACTAAAATTATAGTATTAATAAAATATTTAATGAGACCATCCTAAAAAAATTATCACGCGCAATGAGCGGGTATATATGCAACTAGTTCTTCCTAAAACTTAAGCTATTAGGAAATTGTGAATTTAATAATTTAGCCATAATTTTTACACTCGTCATGTGTGGGCCTAAACTCTCTCTTGATATTGGGGTTTAACATGTGAGAATTTTTAACATTTTAAATGGTACGTAAAGTGGAGGCAGTAATTGAGCTCAAGATCTATTGCTCTGATACCATGATAAATTATCGATTCTCCCTAAAGTTTAAGTGTTGATACTGTATTTTGTCCAGCCTCGATTAACATGCCAAAATACTGATTTAAGCCCTAAAAAGCAAAAATCATGTCTTTAAACATAAAAAATATGGAATTACATGGAAAAAGTCTCTTTATCCTGATTGGGCCTTGGATAAACCATTATAAAAGTCTCTTTATCTTGCTCTTTATATTTTATGTCTTTTTAAATTCTTGTTCTTTAAATTATGTTAGTTACTTTTATACTCTTTACATTATGTCATTTATTTTTTCAAGCTCTTTACGTTATGTCATTTAATTTATGCGCTTTAAATTTATGTCATTTGAATTATTTCTCTTTTCTCTTTTTTTTTTTTTTTTGGTTTAATGGTTGTGTTTTCCTTTATGTTGATATGGGTATATATTATGTGTCTTGCCTTCTTTTACACATAGACATGATAAATCCCATTGATTTAAAAGAAAAACCAATCTCACACCTTGGTAAATCTTTATATTCTAAATTAATATGGTGAATGGAGGACTAACCTTGTGCACAATCATTTTAGTTTAACATGGGTATAAAGATCAACTAAGGTGGTCTTCCTAGTTTGAACACTATACTCTAAATCAATATGGTGTGTGGAGGAGTAGATTTTCCATGGGTATAGTGATTTATTCAATGAAGATTTCATTTACTTTATGCCATTTAAAGATAAATTCATGCAATATCTTTAAATTCCTTTATAGATTTATGCCTTTAAATTACTTTATAGTTTTATGTCTTTAAATTCCTATATTGCTTTATGTATATACATTCCTTTGTAGCTTTATGTTTTCACGTTCCCTAATAGTTTTATGCTATTTACATTCTTTTGTCTTTAAATTATGCCTTACATTAAGTCTTTTTTTTTTTTTTTTTTTTTCTTCATTTTCCTTGTTATCTTCTAGCACCATGAACCCCAAGCCACCATACAATGAGAAGCTCTATTTAAGCAAACGCCTTTTAAAGTGTGTTGTTGAAAAGACAATTTTGCAAGAGGCTCTAACAACCCTTCTTTTTTTAAATGGGCCTTTTCAATTAATAAAATTGAAAACTTTTATAATCTTACCTGAAATAAAGAGCCTTCCAGATGGGCATTTTTAAAGCTTCAATAAATTCCATTTTCAAAACCCTCTCTGTTATATAAAATATAAAGTTTGAAATTTCATTTTCTTTAAAAGATAAATAAAACCCATGGGTTTTTGCTTCCAAAACCTTTTTTTTTTTTTTTATATATTATAAAACCATGGAAACCATTTTCCTAGAATAAAACCCTTTACATTAAAGGGGTTTGCTTAAATCAAGCTTCTCATTCTATGGTGGTTTGGGGTTCATGGTGCTTGCTAGAAAGCTATCACCTTTGAACATTTGCACCCATGAGAAGATAATATGGAAAATGAAAAAAAGGCTTAATGTCAATGCATAATTTAAAGACAAAGGAATGAAAAGAGCATAAAAAGCTATAGAGAAATGTAAAGACATAAAACTATAAAGGAATGTAAATACATAAAGCAATAGAGAAATTTAAAGACGTAAAGCTATAAAGGAATTTAAGATATAAATCTATAAAGGAATTTAAAGGCAAAAAGCTATAAAAGAATTTAAAGACATTGCGTGAATTTAAATAACATAATATAAATGAAATCTTCCTTGAATAAACCTCTATACCCATGGAAAATCAAATATGGTTGTGCACAAGGCTATCCTCCACCCACCATATTGATTTGGAGTATAGGTTTAGACTAGGAAGACCCACCTTAGTTGGATTAATGTCTATGATAAACTAAAATGGTTGTGCATGAGGCTAGTCCTCCACTCACCATAATAGTAGAACATAAAGATTTACAAGGTGTGAAATTGGTTTTTCCTTTAAATCAATAGGATTTAATGTGTCCATGTGTAAAAGAAGGCAAGAACCTCCACACATAACATATATCCATATCAAGAATAAAGGAAAACACAACCTTTTCAACAAAAAGAAGAGAACAATAATTCAAATGAAATAAATTTAAAGTTTGTAAATTAAATGACATAATATCAAGAACAAAAATTTAAATGAGTTGAATCTAAAGAGTATAAATGTAAAGAGTAAGAATTTAAATGACTTGAATGTAAAGAGCAAGAGTTTAAATGAACTGAAAAAAATAAAGAAGCATGGAAAAGTAAAGAACTTTATGGATTTAAACAATATTTACAACATTAAAATGAAAGGAAGATGTAGCTATGGTAGTAGCTACACTACCCTAGCTCTATGAAGAAATTTGAAGGCTCATCTATGGGTTTTCGAGGGTGGAAAGGGAGAAGGAGAGGGGCTAGAATTTCTAGCTTTAGGGAGCTATTATAGGGAGAAAGAGGGAAAAAATAGATCTATATAGAATCCTAGAGAGTTTGGATAAGGTGAGGCTATTGCCTGGGCGGCAGGGGGTGGTAGGCAGCTCCCCATGCGGGATCTTGCCACCTTATCTTTTTTTTTTTTTTCTTTTTTTTCTTTTTTAATTATTTATACTTATCCACTATTTGGTTTTTCCTCTTTTTCAATCCTATTTTTGGGCTTTTGTTTAGAGGTCTTTGAGAGCTTGAATGTCTTTGAATTTGATATTTCTGGAAATTTTTGGATGTATATTCCATAGGTTATAATCTCATGCAATTTGGAGTTACGGTTGTTGAAATATTGCGCTCAGAAGGGAGGGATTGCAATGCAAAAATTTTTGTAGAAATTTTCTTGAAAAATTAATTTCTCCCAATGCGAATGGTATATCGTCAAGCCCTTTTTATGTTGGGTAGCTAATCCATCAGGCTTCAATCTGGTCTAGGCATTTTGCACCCTTTGTGACTAGATTTGTACAGTTTACTCCATGAAAACATCTCAAAAACAACTTTTTTATTTGAAAAATAATGAAATTGTATTTTTAATAAGGGTTTTGATATTTTGTTGATATTTCATCCATTTCAAATAAATTTTGGTTCTTGAACTATTGTTTTGAAGAGAATTTGGACAAAAATTTATCTCGATCAAATGGTTAGATATTTTGGTCAACTTTTTGGCTAATCCTGGTTATGGTTAATCAATGTTGGTCAAACTTAGCCAAAAATGGAAAGTTCGGGATTTTGAACCCTTGAGTCATTAAAATGGTTTATCCAAGGCCCAATAAAAGGTAAATAGAATATTTTTTTTCATGTAATTCCTTCTTCATCTTTTTTTATGCTTAAAGACGCAACTTTTGCTTTTTAGGGATTAAACCCATATATTGGCAACATTCCCCTCCCTTAACACTAACCATTTTGGTTTTCGACGTTTATGCATGAGAATGAAACTTGGAGAATAAATTTGGCTTGTTGCTTTAAAATGAATAACGTGACATCATTCCTCTTTTCTCTTTCTTTTTATGTAGTAAATATAATACTCACATGCTAGTTATATGTATCTACCTACTTGCAACATAGTAGATAATGGGTTCAAATGCTATTTGTGTGTGTGTGTGTGTGTGTGTGTGTGTGTGTATTGTGGGGGCAGAAATAATCAAAAAGGTCTGGCACCCTTTAAGAAAATTTTCTACCTAGATATCCGAATAGCACAATTTATTTATCTAATGTACGAGGTGAAGACTCCACAATGGGAAACCCAAACAACTAAT